>NW_026591086.1:4227959-4252746 GCF_907164565.1 Psammomys obesus
TCTATCTATCTATCTATCTATCTATCTATCTATCTATCTATCTATCTTCTATCTAACTATTATCTATCTAATCTATCTATCATCTGTTTGTCTCTTGCTATTTATCTTTTTACTTTGGCTTGCTACATATTTAATAAACTCACTCATTCCAAACCCAAAGTATAGCCCTTCTCTGGACCATAGAGTATACTTCCCCATACCCACGGGAAGAAAGGAAGGGCGTAGGGCAGGTGTTTAGCTTATTGGGAAGAGGAGACAAACTTAGCAACAAAGAGAGCGGATGCTTTGATTCAAGTTGGCCTCGGTTTTCCCTCTGCTTGTAAGAGTTCTGGGGCTAGAGGGAACAAGCCGAGTGTGGGCAAGATACTTCAGGTTGTGTGGTTGTTTATTCTACATATTTTAATGTAAAGATGTAAGCTGTTGTGTTATAAACTGAATTGTGTCTTTCCCTGAAATGCATGCGATGAATTTCTAAATCCTGGCCTCTTCAAATGTGAGTGTATTGACTGGCTAGACTCTGGCCAGAGCTCTAACGATCTATCTGTCTCTGTGCCCCCAGCACTCAGATTACACACATGTGCCACCGTGCCCCGATTCCACATGAGTGCCAGAGATCACATTTAGTCCTCCTGCTTGTGTGGCAGACACTTGCCAACGGATCTAGCTTCCAGCCTTTCCGTGCCTTTCTCCTGTCTTAGTGTCCTGACTTGCCAAAGGTTGGCTTAAACTCTCGCTTACTGGCTGCACAGAAAGAAATGGATGGATGTTGGTCAGGGGTGTGGATTTCCTGAATCATGGGCGATGGACTCTCTTTTCCCCAGAATCACCCACAGAGCAGGGCACATCTTGGTCTCCTTGCCACCTTCTCTTCACACACTGCAGAGGTGTCACAAGAAGCCAAACTCTTTGCCCAGACCTGAAGTTACCTGTGTCCCTGTGACCTTCTCCAGTTCTCTCAGAGCGGAGTCTGTGTTGCGGACCAGAATGGTGACCATCCCCATGTCACGGGCTGGCTTCAAATTACTCCCAAAGTCATCCAGGAAAACAACCTGGACCCGAACAAGTAGGGGTGTCAGCCAGAGGAAGCATCTTGTGAGAGGAGACTCTCAAAAGGAAACACAGGAGAACAGGACCAGGGGCAGCTCTATGGTAAGGAGATGAAGAGCATGAATCCTCGGGGATGGAGAGGGGTCTAGTTCTGTCCTGAGCATCTTGTGATGAGACGGTCCAGCAGAAGGAAGGGACAGCGCATGACAGAAAGGGACCTCAGTCCAGTTACCCTTTAAGATTAGAGTAGATCGTAATACAGTGTCTCAGCAAAGTGACGCCCAGGACACTTCATCCAGAGACAGGATTCAAGTGGGACATGATGCCTGGACAGGGATTGGTCAGGGAGGCTGTGGCAGATGGAGACCCACAGCTGATCACCCTTTGGTGGGCTGACTCTCACTAGCTTTGTGTTCTTGGCAGAGTCTCCCAGGGTCTCTGTTTCTTCATGAGTAAACTTGGGTAGCTGCTTTAACAGAAGCTGATGAAACCTACAGCCACACACGAATGGAACATTCTAGACTGAGCTACAGGTCAAGAACATCCCTCCTGACATGGGAAGAATGGGTTAGGACCGTGATGCCAGGCCCCAAGTTCACCCCAGTCTGAAAATCAAGCATTCTCTTGTTGTAAGACTTCTGGGACACCCTTTCCCCAGAAAGGGAGTGTCTACTGACCTCAGTGGGGTCTGCCTTCAGGGTGTCCAGTACAAACTTGTACATCTGACGCTCAGGCTTGATCATGCCGACCTGACAGGACTCTATCAGGAAGTCAAAGTGTTGGCTCAGCTCACACATCATCTGGGCCAGGCTGCCCCTCTTGTCACTGTCATCCAGCCAGTTGTTGGTGACGATGCACGTCGTGAATCCTGAGCAGGAAGTTACCACAGAGTGGGTCAGCTCAGGCTCAGAAAGAGCTCTGTCCAGCAATACTCTGGGTGCCTGAAAGGGGCCCCTGAGGTTGAGGAGGTCCCTACTGTGGATCCTGCTCACTTTCTCCAATCTCCACACACACAGATTTCATTAGAGAGATTGAGAAAGAATCATCCTTACCCATGAGCACCTCCTGGCACAGTCCTGAGAGCTCTCTGAAGAGTGAAGCGTGAAGCATTCTGAAGAGTGGTCTCAACTCCTTACCACTTGAACATCAGCATTTTGACACTACTGCCCCATTTTACAAGGGTGTCTTAAGTTTCATCAGCTCATGTGGTTCTCTCCACTTCTATGGCAGGCAGGGAAGATCTATCTATCTTATATTGACAGATGACCATGGCACACACTGCTCAGAGCCCACAGCGAAGTTCAGTGGGCCTATGTAGTCTATATTATAACTCTGCCTATGTTTAAGGACTGCGAGGGTCTCTGTGACCAGGGTGGGCAGAGTATTGTGAGGCGAGAAGGAAATCAGGTTCAATACGATTCAGTAGCCCATGTTGGTTCTAGAGTCTGACACCAAGCAATTTGTTTTAGGCATATTTAAGCACAGCACCATTTTGGAAAAAAAGTTTCCTGATGATAATTAACTCAATCCTGTGTGTACAACAAAGCTTAAGACATGTTTACATAGAAACGCTGTACAAAGTACATATGACCTCTTACATAAAAAATTACTATTGACTCAGTTCTATTGACTCAGAACAATGGGAGAATGACTGAGATAAACATAACACTTTAGGGGATTCAAATGTGGCCTAATCCTACAGAAAGCACAAGACACCAGACTATTAACTATATTCACTCCCAGCTTCCCTGGCAGAAAACAGGTATACATCTTCTTCCTTTGTAGAGACAACCTTACCTGTTTTACATTTCTGGTTTTTCTAGTGCTTATCTGTGAGTACAAGGACCTCACGCCCTCTAAAAATAAACACTTGCCTTGACCATCAGAAATGGCATTCCCATTTCAAAACTGGAGAAATCCAAATTGAGACAGCATCATCTGGTTCTATCTACCCAGTGAGCCACGGTAAGAAACAGGAGATACTGGAAACAAGACACAGATGAGCTGATGACGAGGGAAGAGCTATGGACATGGAACAGGCTATGGCTTGACTATGTCTCCTAAAAGCTTGTGCTGGAAATTTAATTCCTACTGTCGTAATGTTAGTGGGCAGAGGTCTAACAAAATGACCAGACCATCAAAGCTCTGTCTTCATGAAGGAAGTCAATGCTTATTGTAGAATAACTGGGGCCACAGGCTGGATATCTTGTCTTTCTAGCATTCACACATTCCACCCTTCCCTTTTCCAACACGGTGGGATATAGCATGAAGACCCTCACTGACACAGGTAGGCCTCCTGATCTTGTATTTCCCAGCCTCCAGAAGTATAGGAAGCAGTATCTGCCCTTCGTAAACCCTCTAGTCTCAGGTCTTTTGTTAGAGCAGCACATATGGACTGAATCAGATGCCTCGACCACATAAGTCTGATGGGGATGGTTTCATTGATGTTTATGAAGAAGAGGCAGACACTAAAATAAAATACCTAGCAACAGATGGATATGACCTCATGCCTTAGACCACTTGACATCATCTCAACTCACACCAGCTCATCATGCCACTCTGACACCCAAAGACTGACACTCTGACACTCAAAACTGGAAAAATCAGAGTTGCTTAAGAGCCATGCTTTAAAATCTGTAACAAAAAATTGGTAATTTAAGTAATTATTGAAACTAAGTAGTACCAACAAAAGGGCAGACTTTTGTTCATAAAGCAGTTACTGGTGACTGCCTTATTATAAAAAAAAAAAAATTATGTCATTTCCTTAGGGATCCTAACAGTGGAGAGTTGTCTCATGTGGTGAACTTGGCTCTGGTGGCTTGCTTTAAGAGTGTGTCAGACCTGTGACCTTGAAACACACTTTATTGTATTCTGACCTCAGCTTCCCAAGGGGTTCTGGTGTAGCTGAGCCATGGGACGGGCAGGATGGAGACGTTTACCTTTCTTTTTGAGAGCAAGAGCTGCCTGGAGCATGGGCTGGTTGATGCTCCTTTTCGCCATGGCTTGGTTGAATATTTGACTTATGGAGAAATTCTCAGGGAGACTGGCGCCACAGGCTTCGGAGCGCTTCCTGTAGCTTTCATCCACGATTGGTGCCCACTGTAAAGCAAACAGATGTGGGAGGGCAGCGGGGTCAGTGGTTGCAACCTTGGAGAAGGTTTGGCAGCACCACTAAGTTCAGATGGGTGTCTTCCAACCCCGGGAACACGGTCCCTGAGAGAAACGGACGAAAGTGCTCTGAGCTGCAATAAAATAACAGCAGCTGGGTATCTTGGCAGCAGTTTAAATTCCTTTCCCGCAATTCTGAAGTGTGTGAAGGGCAAATTCAAGATGCAGACAGAATGGGGTCTGTTTCATAGAGGATGCTGCTTTCTTTTCTCAAAGGAGAAAGGTCTAGCTAATTCTCTATAGTCCCTTCTCCAAAAACTCTAACCTCGTTCTGAAGGGCTGTACTCTCCTGACTTACTTTCTGAAGGCTCCATAGCCGAAGGCCATAGGCCAGAATCTTAGCGTATGCATTGGGGAAATGGTCACAGACATTAAGATAACAGCCAGCCTTCAAAGAGAAACTACACAAATGATTACCGCTACGGCTGAATGAGTAAGGTCCTTTCAAAAACCGGAATGTTGAAGTCCTCATCCCCTGCACCTCAGAATATGACTTTTGGAGAGAAGGACTTTACAGATGAGATTCAGGTAAAATGAGGCCAGTAGGATGAATTCTAGTTCAGTAATATGAGCATCCTCAGGGGACAAGATCAGAACACAGCCTGGTGCTACGATTAAACAGGGATGCCATCCTCTAAGTTTGATCCAAATGGCTGCACTGTTGTT
Organism: Psammomys obesus; assembly: GCF_907164565.1. Classification (NCBI taxonomy): domain Eukaryota; kingdom Metazoa; phylum Chordata; class Mammalia; order Rodentia; family Muridae; genus Psammomys; species Psammomys obesus. Next base: position 4,232,841 of record NW_026591086.1, read on the forward strand.
GGAGGGTGGAGCCTTTGGAAGACATAGAGGGTGGAAGATGCTTAGGTCCTTGGGAGTGCTGCTCAGAGGGGACTGTGGGATGTTAGCTTCCTAACCTCTCTCTTCTTCTAACTGGTCCATAGCATAAGTTGTGCTGTCCGTACCAGATGCCCAACACTATGGAGCTGTCCAATCTTGGACCGGACTCTTATCTGTGAGCTACATTAATATTTCCCCTTTATAAGTTAATTGCCTCAGGCATTTTATTCTAGCAACCTAAAGCTAACACACACACACACACACACACACACACACACACACACACACACACGAAAAGCCATGTAACGATCCAGTGAGAAACTGGCTGTCTGTAAAAAGAAACCAATCTTTCTGACACTCCAATCTAGAACTTTCCGTTTCTGTTTAAGCTATCCAGTCTGTGGTGTTTTACCATGGCAGCTTACGATGGACTAAATGTCTGCATCCCACTGGAAACGCATAGGCTGAAGCCCTAACCCTCAGGGTATATTCTCTGGAGGTGGGGGCTTTCAGAGTGACTGAGTCATGAGTAGAGTCTCCACCATGCATGGAGCTAGTGCCTGTATAAAAAGACATGGGGGCTTGTTTTTCTCCCATATGGCTACAGCAAGAAGAGAGCTGACTGGAACCCAGGAAGAGCACCCTTCTCAGATGCTTTGGGTTCTCTGACCTCCCGAACCGTGAGAAATGAACGCCTGATATTTGAGCCACCCAGTCTTCTGTAGCATAATTACATTAGCAGCTATGACAGCTGTGACAGAGTCCTAGCAAGCTCACTACAGAACGGATCATTGCACATACGCCCCATGGCAACACTGTTCGTGAGTATCTCAAACTCACAGCTACCCAGAATCCCATCAGCCTCAGGACAGGTGCACAGAGTGGAGTACATCCACGCAGTGGAGCCCCGGCAGCCACGAGGACAAACTCTTGCTGCCTGCCTGCAACAGCATCTGTGAACGGAACATGCACAGGGCTGAGCAGAAGACACCCAGCAGCCAAGTTCCGCTTGCACAAATGCTAACACGGGTGGGAATGGTGAGGGTTAGGAATGAACCAGCACTTGCTCGTGGGAAGGGCAATGAGAGAGGATCCCACCACGCTCAGCATGTTTTCTGATCTGGTGCTAAAGACACGGGTGTGTTCAGTTTGGAGATCTGTCTCAGCTCTAGCCCCTGTGCACCCTCTGTTTCATACTGTACATGGAGAGAGCTAAGCTGGTTCACTTCTGGGTTGCCTAGTGTTTGTCAAATTGAGACAGATTGGGTCATAAGAAAATCCTCCCATCAGGTTGTATAGGCTTGTGTGCAAATCCATGGGGCATTTTTTTTTTAAGTTAATGATTGATGTGAGAGGGTCCTGCCCACTGCAGCAGCTCTGAGCAGGAGGTCCTGGGTGCTACAGGAAAGGAAGCTGGATAAGCCCGAGAGCCGGCCAGTAAACAGCACGCCTTCATGGTCTCTGCTTGTGTTCCTTATATTTTGGGTTGTGAGCCTAGCCTTTAATGGCCGAGCCTCTTTCCAGCCCTCTGCTTCAGTTTCTACCTCCAGGTATTTGACTTTCCCCAGTGATGGACAGTGACCTGCCAGCCAAATCAACCCCTTCCTCCCCAGGTTGCTTTGAGTCATGGTGTTTAACGCCGTGTGAGAGAATGCAAACGAGGCCAACTTCCAGATATAACGTTTTAAAAGACATTTAAGATTTTTTAAATTAGGCATTTTGTATTCTGGTACAAGTCAATTTCTCAGGCTTCTTCTTCTTCTAACCCAGTGAATTTCTAGATTAACAGAAACTGCTCAGGGAGTCTAAATCAGATGCAGATCACGACACTGCTTATTGGAAATTCACTCTAAAACCCTCCCCGTGGCACTGCAAACACACAGTGTCCCCTCCCTATCCTCAACAGTGCTGCTGCGGATGTTCTTATTGGTTAAAGCTCCAGAAAAGTTGCTCCCCAAAACACTGGCACAACTGTCCTGTGCTGTCATTGTGTGTGTGTGTGTGTACACGAGTGTGTATGTGCATGTGTGTGCACATGCATGATTAAGTGACTGCAATGTTCTCAGCAGTATCACCTACATGCAGGCCTTTTCTTCCTTCCTTCCTTTCTTTCAACATCTTAGTATTATTATCAATTTCGAAGTTAGCACCACAAGTAATGGATGTTATTGTGGGATTTTCATAATGCTTCGTGTGTGTTTTTAAATTCAATTATTTTTCAAAATGTTCATACACGAGTACTGTATTTACAGCATGCCCACCCCTCCCTCCCTCCCTCCTCCAAGTCATCCCGTGTTTCCTCCATCCCCTCTAATCCGGTGTAGCTTGTTTGTTAATATGTGTGTGTCCATGTGCACACACATGCATGTATGTGAGCTCATGTGTACATGTATGTGTACACATGTACGTGTGTGTATGTATTATGTATGTATGCATGTATGTATGCATGTATGTTAAGGGCTGACCACCAGGGACTGGATAATCAATTGGGTGGCTTATCCCTGAAGAAGACTGATTCTCCCTCTCTTAGAAGTCATTACTTGTCTATAGCTCTTCACCTAGGGACAGGGTCCTGTGAAATTTACCCCATCCACATTGGCTTGTCATCTGCTGATATCATGGTGATGGTCTTGTTTAGGCGGCAGCTTCCCTGTCATATATAGAAGACACTATCCTGCAGCAGAAACCCTGATCCTCTGTCTCTTTACAATCTTTCTTTTTACCAAGGGGGTCCCCAATTTCTCTGATAGAGTAGTAAGTGTCTATAATAGTACAAATTTTCAAAAGGTAGGTTTGAAAAAATCTGTGTGTTTGCAGATTCCTTATAGACACGCCGATGGAGAATCTAAGTGGTATTACATCCTGACTATCTTATAAAAAATAATTGAGAATTTAGTACCAGGAACAACTTTTTTACCGAGGCTTCACACTCAGACATGGGTGGTGTCATCACCCCATTTTACTGATAGCACAATGGAGGCTTTGAGAAGTTAAGCACCTTGCTGTGGTCTTGACCTGTAAGTAGGGCCTGTAGATTCAAACCCCAGTACCTGACTCCAAAGTCCCCTCCACTCTGTAGTTGTTAACGGTTCCAGTGACCCTGTCCTGAAATAGCTACTCTGGTTGTCATGTTTCCTGTCACAGTTCCTCAAGGCTTGGATTGTCACTCAGGACAGACTACCACCCAGTTCTAAACCCACCTTCCAGTGTCTTGCTGCTATATGAGTTATGGGGGTTGCAGGAGTCAAGGAGACTTGATCATGTGCACAGGGAGTTGAAGGTCAGGGTTGAAATGGAATGAATCAGAGAATCCTACCCCCCCCCCCCCGCAGTCTGCATAGTGTCCTCTCACCTGGGAAAATGTGATCTTCCCTCTCATGAGTTGCTCACTGGGTCCCTCTGGGCATTCCTTCTGGAAAGCATCAGTCAGAAAGTTTCTGGAAGACACAAGAAACAGCACCATCACCAGCTCTCTGCTGGCTTCATCACGTGTCCCATAGCAGGGACAGACAGCTGCCATTTATATTTGTAGACAAACTGTTGTCAAAAGGACAGGAAGATATAGTCCCAGGTCAAGTTTGTTCACATGTAGCCATTCTTAGTTCACATTCTTCAAAAGGAACATTTTTTTTTCCTGGTATCTATTATGCACATATAGTTCCTATTTTATCTTAATCTCTAATTTCTAAAAAACATGTGTGTTAAGGACTGAAATATCTCTCCTTCAGAATTCCTGCACTGAAGTTTCTACCTTCCAGTACTTCACAATGGAACTATATTTGGAGATGGAATCTTTAAAGTGATAATGAAGTTAATGAGGCCTTTGGGGCTGGTCCTAATTTAACATGATTGGTATTATAATGAAAAGAAGCTATTTAGACACAGACCCACACAGAGCACAGAACATGGTTAGACAAACAGAGATGATGCTAACCTCAAGCCAAGGAGAGATTCACTGGAGGGAACCAACTGTCACAAATATAATGGGATATTTTGTAGTAAGAATCTATGGCTTCTGGCCAGCGGGGGATGAAGACTCAGATGTGCTTAACAAGAGACCAGAATCACTGTGATTAAATCCTCTGAGAGACATTTCATCAGGGTCAGCAGAGGGTTGGGGGCAGAGGGAGGGCAAGGCCGTATCTCACACTGGCAGCCAAACTTGGCAATGTGTAAGAGTCTCCCCAATGGTATTAGTTTGGATGACAGGAAAGCTGTGGGATGAAAGGGGCCTGGGAAAGCAATTGACCTTTAGCACTGTGTGACAGGGTCAGCAGGGACACCAGCCTCAGTTTAAGTGGAGACCCCAACATGTTAGAAGTAACAGGACCAAGGTCCATCTACCTAAGACAGTGACAGGTGTGGAGGGGAGCCGGTCTGAGCCTTTGAGACAAGCTGTGTGGAAGCTGCCAGCTCTGGGGAAGTAGAGTCTTTAAGCCCTTCAGAGCGCAGAAAATTGTGAGATGTCAGACACTGAGCTCTTTACACTCAAGTGCTCAAGCGTGGGTTTTCTTTGATCTGAGTGTAACCGTACTCTGGTTCGATTCTCTTGGAATATGGATGTGACTTGTTTTTAACCTTACAGGAACTCACGGTTAAGAGACTTTCTATTTTTAAAGAGATCTTGAACTTTTATTGAAATGTTTAAAGACTATGGGGCTTTTAAACGCCAGACAGTATTTTATATTGTGATAGTAACATGGAGATCTTGGGTATAAGCAATGAAATTGGTACTACTTAAAGGGATATGCTTGTGTGTCCATGTAGACATGGGGAAGGCTGTCCTGTCCTAGTTACTTTTTGTCAAACTGGCACAAATTTACACACATCTGGGAAGAGAGCATTTCAGTTGAGGAATTGCCTCTACCAGCCTGACTTGCGGCCACATCTGTGAGGCATTTTCTTGATTACCGATTTATGTCCAGCCTATTATGGGCAGAGCCATATCTGGATTGTATAACTAAGGTAGCTGAGAAAGCCAAGAATAGCAAGCCAGTAAGCAGCACTCCTCCATTGTTTCTGCTCCAGTTCCTGCCTCCAGGTTCCTCCTGCTCTGAGTTCTTGCCTCCATGATGGACTATAACCTGTAAGCCAGAAAACCGTTTCCTCCCCACGTTGCTCTTTGCCATGGTGTTTATCACAGAAAAAGAAAGACAAACTAGGACATCAACTTTGCTGAAACCTCCATCTTGGACTTCTGCCCTCCTGGGATACTCTCTTGCCAAGCCAGCCAGTCTGTGCTGCTCCTTTGAAGCCCTGATAAACGAACATGGCTTGCCTACTGTTAGTTGCAACCGCCAAACCCACTGCGGTTATTTTCCATCCTCAATTATGAGAACAATTATCTCCTACTTGGGAATTTTGTTTCTGTCTACAGAGGAAACCCTCTTTCAGGTAGAATCATCAACTCTAAGATCTGTGGCCTTGCCCAGCTTTCTTGTCTCTGTCACACTTTTGCCATCTGTATTTTCTGAACAACCTTTTTAAGGTACAGTTGACATCAGCACATTTTCAATGTGTCATTCAACAATTCATGGTGAACTCAGAGCAATGCAAATACCACCTCACTCTAGGGTCAGAAGCACTGCCGTCTCCTCAATGGGAGTCCTCGGGCCCTTGAACAGTTGCCGTGCAATTTTAAGAATCAGAGTGCAGTCGGATGCCACAAGCATTTATTAGCCGCCTAAGGTGTGCAAGGCTGTGTGCTACAACCTGTGACGTAAACGACAGGAAAATAACAATCCCATCCGTAGGAGACTCACAGTGAGAGGTAAGCAGGTAGTGATAGTGTATAAACAAGATGGGGAAACTGAGGGAATCATTTGCTTCTGCCTGGAAAAGGAGGCGTTGGATCACAGATGAGCAAACAGAAATAGCATGACTTCAATAGGGCATTGCTACATTTATACAGTGAGGGCAGGCAGGGATTATTTTAAAGTAAAAGCAATTTGGGATAAACAAGAATGTCCCTGCCACTGGGAGACATGAACTTTAATTTTTAGTGCATTTACTTATGTGCATGTCACAATGAGCCAGAGCCAGAGGAATCACACTGGGTGGAAGGGCACGGATCGCAGCGCCCTGAGGCTAGCTGCTGTGAGATGAAGCAGGGGAATCTCCCTGCCAAGCCCCGGTCTCTACATCTGAAGAGGTGCCTGGTTCTAGATGCTGAGCAGCCGCCAGGTTGGCATGCACGGTCGGTCGATACAGTGGAAAGGTTAATCCCCGTTGGCCTTTGGAGTCATAAGAATTCCAGACTCATCAAATGCGGCAGATCTGGAGAACCCAAGCTGCCATCGTGCCTCTTCCTCCAGTGGAAATTTGGAAATACCCATTCCTTATTTTCCTCGGGTTCTACCAGGGTAACCTTTCACCTTTTTAATTTTTTTTTAAATGAATATGCTTTCCTCCTTTCTTATTATAAAACATGTTTGTTAAACTGAAAGGTTGGAAAATAAAAAGAGAAAAAAGTAGAAGAAAATCATTCACGAGCTCACATACAATTAGTAACATCTGGATATTAAAAATGTTAATTTTTATTACTTTTTAAATTATGTGTAGCCTGGTGGTAGTGCCTTTAATCTCAGCACTTGAGAAGTAGAAACAGGCAGATCTCTGAGTTAGAGGCCAGCCTAGTCTGTAAGTGAGTTCCAGGACAGCCAAGGCTACATAGAGAAATCCTGTCTCCAAAAACCTAACACCAGAAACAAACAAAAACCAAAGACAACAAAACCAACCAACCAACCAAACAAAAAAACTCCAAACTAAAAATGTGTGTGTGTGCTTGAGTACAATTGCCCTAAGAGGCCCAGGAGGGGGCGTTGGATTCCTTACGGTTCTTAACTGCAGCCTTATCTCCAGCTCCACGTCTGACTATTTTGATCTATGTCTTCCAGACATTTTCTACACTGCCCTGCTTCCCCTGTCCCCCGTGTGAAACCGAGCTACTACTTTCTGGTATCAGTGACTAGCCCCCCCCCCTTCCCGGCTCCCAGTCCCCCAGTCCCCCAATCCCGGGGCTGTGGGTCATTTCTGTAAACTGCTGTTGTGCTAGTTCTCCTGTAACGCCTCCTTTCGCAAAGGGCAATTGCAAAGTTTATTTATTTATGTATCTTTAGCAAGGTTTGATTACTTAGCATTTAGAAGGGCAATGGATCTGCTAATGCACACTGTCATTTTAGTACCAGGCAATTATTTCCATCTTGCCCAGGCTCACCCGGGAAGCAGTTTGAAACTTGGGCTGAACATGTGGGCAGGGTGACCCGGCGGGACACCGACCCAGCGCGAGTCCCCTTACCTGGGCAGCGCCAGGGCCTCCTCGGTGCTGCGGAGGGCGCCGGCGATAGAGGGAAGGGCCAGCACTCCGTCAAGGTCGAACGCGGCCACACGCAGCGCCATGGCAGCCCCGGCTGCAGCGCCAGGCAGCACACACACAAAGCTGGAAGGCTGAGGCCTGGACTGGAGAAACCAAAGATTAGAGCCTTGCCAGGCTCAGCCCCGCCCCGCCCCGCCCCGCCCCGCCCCGCCCCGCCCCGCCCCGCCCACCACCGACACCGCCTGGCCTAGCCTGGAGCATCCAGCCCAAGGGTCAATCCTGATCTCGGCCACTTCCTCCTGCCTAGCCCAAGGACTGGAGTCCCAGCAAAACTGCGAAGGCTGCAGCATTCTCAGATTTTGACCATTTGTAAACAGGCTGGGCATGAGGAGAGAGGGCTGATCTTGAGCGGAGAGAGAGGGAGGGAGGGAGAGGGGACATTTTAAACATTTCCTCCTTCAGCATTTGGCCTTGACCGGCTCTGTGGACGATCTTCTCTAATGTGGGACACATTTTCGTATCCCTCTCCCATCTGCCTGCTTTTCCAAGCAGTGTTTTTGTAATACAACACAGCCCTCCAGTCAGAGCGTGCCAGCCCAGAATACTTTCTCTCTTGAAGCTTAGACGAAATAAATCCAGTCTGTTTCCCCTCTGTGCCCTGTTTATGAAATAACACTGCTTAAAAGTGAGCTGGGCTTCTTGGAGGTTTCTGGAACCTTCTGCCCCTTGGCCCAGTACTCTCCCTGGTTAAGAGGGAAAATAGAACCTCACCCATTAATGAGTTCAATTAACAAATCCACCGTTTAGTTCCAAGCCTTTGCTCTGGCTGCCGCCAGTCAGGTGGTAGGAAATGGGTTTACTGTGGGTTATTTTTCTGTGAGCTTTTCGGACACTTCCTCTTCTTGCCTTGGGTCTTGTCTGTGACGGAGTGTATGCTCTGAGACTCACACCGGAGAAGCAGGAAGTGGCTGAAAATGTGGTGTGTTGTCCTGAGAACAGAAAAGTTCTCCCTTTGGGAAGAACTTGCTGTGGAGTGTTGGAGAAATGAGGTGACAGAGAAGAGGACATGAGCTGGGTATGGTCTTAGGTTCCAGCATTCCGGGCACAGAAGCAGAAGCCCCCAGTGTTCAGTGTTAGCTACAGCTACATACCAAGTTCAAGACCAACATGGGTTACAGGAGACCCTGGCTCCCAAGACAAAGAAACAAACAGGAAACTCACATGCAGACAGAGACAGAGAAAGCGGGGAACACACACACACACACACACACACACACACACACACACACACACACACAGACAGTGTGATGGATATTCTTGGTCATCAACCTGATTGATTATATGTATCTGGGTGTACCTGTGAGGGAATATTTTTTTTTCTTACTTAAATCATTTGAAAGTGGGAAGACCCACTTTTTATCTGGACCTTTTGAGGTGGGAAGGCATACGTTTAATCCTCCTGGGGGTTGGCTGAGGAGTTTACTTTTACAGGAGAACAGACTCCCTGCTGTGGGTATTTCGGCTGAGCTCAACTTTAAGCTGCTTCTTAGAGGTGCTAAATTCACGTTCTACTTGATGCTTGCTTGTCTGCAGTGTGCCGTTTTTAGTGGGAAACTCCTTCAGTTCACTCAACATATATTTACAAAGTACTTACTGTGTCCCAGCGAGCTATTTATTGTAGGCACCTGGGCCTCATCTGGAAGGGTGAGCTAAGTGCCACAGGGGAGTTTTTGTTTAATGCAGTGCTGAATTCCGAATGAGGCCAGTTGCTTCCAGAGGACTGAGGCTGGCGGCTGTCATTTCCTTTGTCCAGTCATTATTTCAGCTGCTCCGTGTCTGTAGTCTCCTACACACAGGAAGCTCCATCCTGTGGTGGTATTTGTCATTCAGAGCCACGCAGTCCTTCGAACAGCGTCTCTGTATTTGGACAGTGCTCACATTCTGTGTGCTGTTTTCTTGCGGTAGACTCCACAAAGGCCCCCTGAGACTGGTCATGTGACATGGGCTCGCCAGAGTCTTTACCTGAGACTGCTCACGACAATGACAACCCGAGGAAACAGGTTTGTGCTGGAATTTTCTCCCAGTAATGGCTAGAGTGGAAGCATCTAGTTTTTCTAGGGATGCTGAGGCAGAACATCTACATGTGTCCTAAGGTACACATGGTACCTTGGGAAGGCCTGGCAACAGCCTTGTTGAAGCTGTATCATGGCATGGCCCATTCTTGCAGTGGTGTTTTTGTTTCTAAACCTTCCTCCATACAGGTCCCTGAGATTGAATTCTGGTTGTCAGACTTGGTGGCAGTTGCCTTGGTGGTGGTTGTCTCTCTGGCCCCTGGCATTAGGGTCTCTATACTGGCTTCTTTCATCCTCCCCAAGCTTCTTTGAGTTATTAATATTCTTACCAATCCTCTTTCTGCTTATATGACTGAAAAACAACAAAAGCAAAAACAAAACTCCGGACCTATAAACAAGAACACTGTTAGACACTTACAGCTTAGATACAAACCATGGGTTTTTATAGAAGAGCTGCTTGAACCACAGAATTCTATTTCCATCCAGTCTGTTTCCCATCTAGAAGTAAATCTAGGGTAAAGACCTGTGAGCCTGGCTCACTGGCTCTGGTGGATCAGCCTGGACTTCAGGCGGGAGCTGGTGAGCCAAAGGACGTGAGAGAAGGGCCTTGAATGGCAGTTTCATAGCTACCGTTCAGGCAGGGATGGTGCAGGCCCCGGAGCTTCAGCAGTCAACCACATGAGCCTGGTCCTGTGGTCTATCTGGGCTGTGCTATTACTCTTGCTGGTTTTCTGAGCTCAGGTCTCCAAGCTGCCAAAGACCCACACAAATATTCTATCATCACCAACAGAGACACTTTTTTTTTTTTTTTTTTTCCAAGACAGAGTTTCTTCTCTGCTTAGCACTGGCTATCCTGAACTCACTTTGTAGAGCAGGCTGGCCTAGAACTCACAGAGATCCACCTGTTTCTTCCCTTCTTAATGCTCACTACCAGCCTTTTAAACCTTTCTACAGTATCTTCTGGGTCTCTCTATGCCTTCTGGAACTCTGGGTACATCATTAGGAAAATCCACCATGCGCTTGACTTTCCTTTTTCCCCCTCTTCTCTTGTCCCTCCGGCTCTCCTCTTCTCTTATTGCCTGGCTTGTGGCTCTTACCTAAGGAACCTGCTTCCACTGAGGTTCCCTGGGGTGCTCTGCTGTTTTCCTCTCTCTCTGTGTGCCCCCAAGGAGTGGGGATAAGCAGGTGATCTGGACCCTCATCCTTGCTCCTAGACCCCCCAAGACACAGACATTAATATCACATCATCAGACTCTGCTGCTCCTAGCTGAACAATTCAGCTGTTCTAATTTGCCCCCTTCCCCGATCTCCCAGAACCCTCTTGCTCTTACCCCTTGCTGTTTGACCTTGGATACTGACACACCACTGACTCTCAGGGCTCACCAAAAGACATACTTCCACCACCACTGATCTCCTCCTTTATCTTCCTACAGAATGAGGGTAACCTGCACTCAAGTCCAAGGTTAGATCTGCTGATGTGCTGGAGCTGGCACCCTCAGGGGCACACAGACAGCCCTCTCGGTTGCCTCTCTATAGGACTGGCAACCCTTACCCTTATAACCATGCCAGAAACCAAAAAGTTCCTGCCTCAGTCTCTGGAAGCTTTAACATTGAAAGGGAAATGTTTCAAGAAATGTAGCGAAGGGACATTTGGAGATGAGAGTGAGACACTGACAAGCGTCCAGGTGGCTGCAGTCCAGGCTTGCATTTCTTTCAACTGCCTTTCATCCTGTGATTTGCCTGCTTCTTAACATTAGTTGAGTTTCCAGCTCTGGCCCAGGAGAAATGAGACGTCATGTACTAGGAAGATTGCTGTGAAGAATGGCGCTTGGTGCAGAAAGCTGCTTCCATCGGCCTTAGCTGCAAACTCCATAACCATCTTGCCTGAAGGGTACCCATGGCCTTCTTCCCACCCACTGTCCCTTCCTGCCTCCAGATCCCCACATGCTCCAGCAGACAGGGTCTAAGGAGACACAAAATAGCCTCCAAATTTGCAAGCTTCCTCTCGCTTCTGTGCACAGTGAATATGTATGTACGTAGATTCCTGTGCTCTCTGACCTGGGAGGTTTGGCTGGTGTTTAGAAAACACGGCATGTCTGGGGTTAGTCTGCATGTAGCCAATAGCTACAAATGGAGCTGGTGAGACGGCTCGGCTGATAAACGGGCTTGTTGCTAAACCTGGCTGCCCAACTCCAATACCTGGGACCCACATGGTGAAGGAGACTCCTGGACATTGTCCTCTGACCTCCATGTGAGTGCTGTGGCCCATGGGCATGTGGGGATGCTTTCTTGTGAAGATTCGATAGCAGGAGGGGCTTCCTCTTCCAAGGCTTGGAGGCATCTTGATCTCTGGGGCTGTGAGAAGCGCTTTGGACTTCAGGTATTTAGGTTTGAGCTAGGGGAACACGATGTTCCGTGTACGTGTTTCTTCAGGGTCCAAGGTTTAATACTGTGGTCCTCAGCCTAGGGATCCCTGAGAGGTGGTGGCAACTTTTTGAAAAGTATAGCCTAGTAGAAGGGAGTTAGGTCACTGGGGAGGGGGTGAGTACCTTTGGACGGGATATTGGACCATGGTCCCTTCCTGCTTCTCCCTTTGCCCCTCAGACTCTGTGAGGCGAGCAGTTTCTTCCACCACAGGCTCCAAAGCTCCAAAGCCAACCAACCTGGCTGTGAGTCAAAACTAACCTTTCTTTCTTATATGTTGCTTTTCTCAGGTAGTTAAGTTCATTGCAGTAACAGAAGTCTAATAGGAAATTTCTCAATATTTGGCCTGCTATAGTCATCAGTCTGCTAATGGAAGACCCTGGTATGAGCTCCCTTCCCACTCAGTGCAGTGAGTAAAATCAGTTCCATGGCCCTTAGACCGCATCCAAGACAGTGTGGAACGCCGAGGGAGTGAATGCTGTGTGGAGAGAAGGCCATTGACAAAAATCTAGAAAAAAATAAGGCAGTATCCATTGGGAAATTTACATAAACAAATCCCAGCCATCCACGTTTGTAGCCTTGAAATGCTGTGAGCTTTCCAGCTGTTGTTATGTGCACAGGTTCTGGTCCGCATGGCTATGGTCTCTGTGGCTTGGTCTGATGACTCTGCATGGCTGTGGTGTGCATGTTGTGGTTTTCATGGCTGTGGTCTGCATGGCCCTGGTCTTCATAGCCCTGGTTTGCATGGCTGAGACTGTGTAACTGAAAGTTACCTGCACAGTAGCTCTCTGTAACTTTCCAGGCCTGTACACCTGCCATCCTGACTGTGTTCCACAGGGCAGAGATGACTGGCCAGCAACTATGTACAAAATCACACCCTACTTGAGCAGTGTCTCCTGAGCAGAGCACATTGCCCTGTGCCATGGAGGCCATTGTGGCTGCTGCCTCCTAAAATGCACCCCCAAGGTTAGAATGAGCACTGTGTTTCTCTGAGGGATATTTGTTAGAGTTCAGCATTTTCTTCATTACCTTTGGACTAAGGAACTCACTTCATAGCCAAAGAGGCACCACAGGAAGCCTAGAAGATGCTGGCTGCTGGCTGGGGCAGGTTCACGCTCACAGTTAGCCTCCTTATACAGTTCAGAATCACTACCTGACTCAGATATGGTGCCACATAGAGTGGGGTGGACGCTCCTATGCCAATTAACAATGAAGGTCACACACACACACACACACACACACACACACACACACACACACCCGCACACGCACTCCAAGACATGCCCACGGGCCAATCTGATATAAGCAATCTCTCAAATGAGGCTCTCTTCCCAGATCATTCTAGGTGTGTCAAGATAAGGCAATCTAGGAAACTGGGCCCACACCTTTAACCCCAGCACTGCAGAGGCCGGGGCAGGCAGATCTCTGTGGATTCCAGGGTGCCCTGCATAGTGAGATACTGTCTCATAAAACAGAAACAAACAAAAAAAGCAAACAACCACCCCTCAAAACCCAAACCTATCCAGAACAGGGTGAGAGGCCTCAGATCAAGGGCCTGCCCCTTTGTACCTCCTTCCTCCTGCCCACTCTGGCAAACCCCCCCCCCCCACACCCAGTGCTGTTCTGTGTGTGGAACGCTGTGAGCTGGGATCTGTGACTATAAACTGCTCTCTTGTGGTGGCCATTCCCATATCTGTACCTGACCAGACTCAAACCACACTCTGGTTCTGACCACACTCAAAATTCTGAGTGTGAGTTTTTAGAACAAGCAGAGTGGAGCAATTTTGGACGTGCATCTGTGGAAGGCTGTGTGTGTCTCCACACAGAGGAAAAGCGCTCAACAGAGGTGAAGGACCTTCCCAGAATTCTACCTTTTACGTAGTTGAGGAATATTCCCCCACTGCTGGAGGTACAAAGCCCACCACCTACCCAGGAGTCCCCAACACAGATGCCTGCCTCTTCAGCCTCCCTCGCCTTCAGTTCACGAGCACACAGTTAATCAGATGCGTTGATCTTGACCTTTGTCTGAGGAGGCAGTGGCATGAATAACCAGAGCGGGGAGGAGAATTGATTGTGGGGAGGCAGCAGCAATTGCTAGTTTCCGAGGACAGGTGAGGTATAGCAGTACCAGCGATGTTTTTTTTTTTTGGGGGGGGGTTCTGGTGCCTGGCCCACCATAGGCAATGGGGCTGCTCTGGGCTGAAGCAGAGCTAACTTCTCCCATGTTTCTAACTGGCCTCCAAGCAGGCCCTCCAGTTTTGTAAGTGCTGCTGCAAGCTGCCCATTGACTTCATCTTCTGCTTTACTGAAGTGATGGTTGTTTCTATTGCTGATAGCCAAGAATCTTATCAGACATAGTATCAGACATAACTTTCTTTTCCTCCTTTCTTCCTGCTCCTTCCTCCTTTCTTCTTCTCTCCATTTCTTCTCTTCTTCTTCCCTCCATCTCTGCTTCTTTCTTCCCTCTCTCCTTCCTATCTTCCAGTTTCCAGATGAATAATGCATATGGCTAGCTTCCTTTTTGCATATGCCAAGATGCAACATTTTTAATCATGGTTCATGAGAATATGAGTGTTTCATGATTTTAGCAATCAAATGCTTATCAATAAATGTAATGAGTACAAATGTTTGTGTTTGTACAAACATCACACCCTTACTGTTGGAAACTATTCACAGTGCATATGGGCTCATGGACCCCTCACAGAAAGCCTGTGGATAGTCACCATCATTCACACCCTCCTTTTACTTGTGAGGAAAATGAGGCAAGAACACCTTTTGAGTCTGGCCTGAGATCACAAATCCATGACTGAGAAGAACTGGAAATCACACTCAGCAACCCGTGTCCGTCAAAGTCAGAAAGCAGAGAGAATAAGCAGTTCAATGGGGAGGCAGAGCTTTGAGTTACTGGGATGGGAGGTGCCGAGGGGAAAGGGCCGTAAGGGAGAAGATGTGAAGTCATGAGAAAGCCACTAAACACAGGCGGACAAGCAGGTGCCAGCCCTGGCTGTGATAATCTGCAAATTATAAGAGCACCGAAGGTCAGCTTGTAGATTTGGAGCAAGACAACCTGGCATCTCTAGAAGACAGAGATCGGGGTCACCTGCAAGAAGGGCAAGGAGAAGACAGGCCTGAAGCCAAAGCAGGCAGGGTCTCTCTCTGACCCCCTCAGATAGTAGTTGGAGCAGGTGAGAAAGGACGGAGGCAACTGTCGGCTGGGTGTTCCATGGCTCACTAATATTTTGCTGACAACGGTCCATTGTTATGACAGATAGACCCACAGTCCTAGAGGACCTCATCTGGGAGGGGGGTGTTTAGGGATCTATGGACACTCCAGAGCGGGGAGAAAGCCATCCTAGTAATTGGCTGAACAGAAGCCAGAGCCGCATCTGTCTGTGCTGGACACAAAGTGAGCAGTCATAGACTCCTCCTCCCCTTCCAGTGTGTGTGTGTGTGTGTGTGTGTGTGTGTGTGTGTGACAGAGAGAGAGAGAGAGAGAACAAGAGAGAGAAAGAGAGAGAGTGCACAGTATGAGAGCGCAGTCTGCAGAAGCTGTATTGCTGGTGGCTCTCCAAGACAGCCTCTTCAGTGGCACCTACACGGAGCCACCTCTGTCTCCTGGAGCTGCACAGCCCCAGGAAGACTGAGCACTTTGTTGAACTCGGCCACTCACTCCCAGGAGCTTGCCTGAGTCCCTCATCCAAAAGTGCCTTCCAAACCCTCCAGTTTCTGCATCTGTGCATCCATGAGCTGAGGAGAATGAGCTCCATTCTGCACCTGCCACTCTGCTTCCAACGGACCCTCCTCAGCTATCCCCCGTCTCCAAGCCGGCTGCTTCCCTGCATCCCTTGAGTGCCCTGTCTTCTTCTATGAACACAGGTAAGTAAGCGAGTGATTCCTGAGGCTTAGATTAGAGGTGCTGAGCATGTTGGGGAGACTGTGGGTGTGATTTCAGAAGGAAGTTAGCAGTTTGTGAGCACTTAGGAAATGGTCGTATCAGAATGCTGGAAGTCACCTGCTGCTGGCCAAAATTCAGGCTCCTGGTTGACCCTGCTGGACCCCCTTCAGAATGCTGTGAAAGCATCACTTCAGGGTGGCTTGTTTACTTCTATCTTGTAATAGCGTCTACTTCAGCATCCCTATCACTACCATTCCCTTGTTCATTTAGGTGTTCATTCAGTGAATGTTCTACACTCTTACGAGGATTAGACTCACAGGCACCGATGGGATTTTACTGACTCGAAAGGTAGCAAGACCTCCACGGCTTGTGTGGATCAAGGCTGGAGTTAGTAGACAAGGTATCGAGTCAGCTAACGAAGGCACGTGACCTTCAGGATTCCACCCGACCTTGAGAGGTTAAGCTCCCGTGGTGAGCAGGTCGCTGAGCAGAGCAGCCACGGAAGCAAAGCATGAGCTCTTCACCTCAGGAGCACGTTAATGAGTGTTATTAGGAAAACGAACAGTCCCGCATAATTTCCTCTGATCTGGGGGGGTCTCTTAGGTGGAGGACTGAGACTGTCTGTGGTGTGTGGGATGAGGGGTTTCTGGACGGCAGTTTGACGGGAAGAGGCAACGCTCCCTCCCGGCAAGGGTAGACTGTGTTCTGATGAGTGAGTAGCTATGGAGCAGCTGCAGTAGGAAGGTGGACAGGGAAGAGGACAGTGTGACAGTGCGACACAGGAGGACAGTGTGAGTTACACACCGGCTTCAGTGGAATCGAACCGAGGTAAGTGAGCAAGGCTGTTAATGAGCGCCGGGTCTGCGGAGGGTGTGCAAGGCCCTGGTGAGAATCATCCTCATGGGGACATGCACAATTTACACTCAGAATAGTTTTTGTTTGTGCGTTCGTTTGCCTAGACCTCATTTACTCAGGCTTAACAAACAGTGCCATCATCCCACTGTCATCTTTATCCCAGAACTGCTAATCCAATTGGTGCTGGGGCTCAGCATCCAAAGCCTTTCACTTTAAATCTTCGTAACTGGCGGTGGAAGGTTACGCTAATTTCTGCTGATTACCGGGAACAATTTCTCCTTTGGTTTCCGGTGACAAATTAGGGACATGATCACAGTGGGCTAATTGCAAAAGGTGGAGGTCCGAAGCAACTCAAACACATCCTCTGGAGCCAATTGCATTTCATTTTCACGTTCCTCCAGACAGCCCTTAGCAGACATCTCTCCCCAAGTCTCTAAACAGTGCAACTTCAACATGCCTGCCGCACCTCTGGCCTCATTCACAGGAGCAAGCAAATCTTTATTCCTTGTGATACACTCAGACCTGGGAAATTGCACCCACTGTATTGGTTGAAATGAGGAGTCACTGACCTCCATACAGAGGAACATTTTAGAGCTTTGGATCCATGTGAGCCCAGCTTGGGGATGAACACCTCATCTCTCCCAGAGCCCAGTCTTGATGGCAGCTTGACAGTGACGGCCACAGTGTCAGTGTTTCTAGAACACTGCCACGTATTGGCTGAGCTCATACACAGTCACCCATATGGTTGATGCTAACACCATATGATTTCGAAGCAGAGGGCTCCTAATGTTTTGTCATTTTAAAGATCTGTGAACTAGGGTAACTTTCACCTTCTCTGAACAGCAGCCTTTTAATTGCGCATAGGAGACATTAGCACTTTTCCTCCAGACCCTCTGGGGGGCGGGGGTTGTAAGTTCTCATGAGGGCAAGAGTACCAGAGTGCTTTGTAAGCTTGAGGGAATATCAATGCAAATTGTACTCAGGAAGATCTAGGAATTAGCATGGAGACAGCCCTGGCATGGTCCTTTCCAGCCCTTACCCAGCCTGTTAAACAGTGTGTCTTTATGTCCATGGGACAGCGCATATGAGGAACTGAGGTTTTTAATTTTTTAATTATCTATTAATTTGTGTGTGCAACTGTTTCTCGGGCATGTATGTCTATGCACCATGTATCTGTCTTGTGCCTGTGGAAGCCAGAGGGAACACCAAATCCCTGAAACTAGGGTTACAAGACATTGTAATCTGTGGGTTCTGGGAACTTAGCTCAGCTATCAGCCAACTGAGCCATCCAAGGTCTCTTCGTAACCCCTGACTAGTTATGGCAGTGAGGTTGGGCTTAAGTCACTCACACATGCAGATAAATTTGAAGACTTGGTGGCCTTGAGGGTTTCCCAGGATAAAGAGGATGAGAGAAAGAAAGAGAGGCAAAAGACAAGCCACTACTCCAGGTCTCTCAGCTTAGTCCAACTAAAGTCTTTCTCAGAAACAAACTTTAGGGAGGACTTCCACAAAAGGCTAGCTGTTTAAAGCCTGGAAGAGAAGCCTGAGGGACTGGGGCATCCCTCGATGTCTCAGAACCAGCAATGGGGGATAACTGAATATGTCAGGCATCACACATCAGGGTGTGCACAGCTAGTGAGTTATCTAGAATTATTCTTTCCTATGGTTCCTCTCTGTCATCCAAGTGATCTCATTCCCTGTCCCTGTTACTCACTGTGCACATTGCTGGCCTGGGCAAACTGTGAGGTGGTGTCGTCGCCACTCTGCTCCCCCTCCCTTAACGGCGTGATTGCCGGGTGATAAGACCAGTGGCCTGAGAGGGAAGCAGAGGTGAGAATGGCCAGGGTGTGTGATGGAGACCTCAGGCGGCAGGTGGGCTTGATGAGAAACAGACTTCTCCAGAGACAGTATTCACTGAGCAGCTTGTTTAATTAGGGAGCTGGGGGTCAAAGGGGGAGGGGTAGAGGCATTTGGGAGGGTGTACATCATTGGCTGGGGCTGAGGTGCTGGAAATGCCTCATTTGCATGAAGGGGAATTCCAGGTGCTTGCTGGACATGACCTTACAGGGCAGGCGGTTTAACCCGGCTGTGATTCCGGGACCTCCTCTGGCATGGGCAAAGGTGTGGGTGTGCTAGACTGCCTGCACTGGAACGTGCAAGCCCCGGGGCAGGGGAGAGAGTAGTCCTCACTCCTACCACTCTCTAGATATTTCTGGGCTTGGACACATTCAACCCCACTCCTGCTCTGGACCGGCTCTTCCCCGGTCCATGGTACCTCAGCCCCACAGGGTAGGAGAAAGAAATGAATAATGAATAGGTAACTAGGGATCTGGGGAGACGGCTTGATGGATAAGGAGCTTGGCACACAAGTGTGCGGACTGTAGTTGAGGACCCAGGTAAAAAGCCAGGTAGATGTAAAGGCTGCTTACAATCCCAGGACTTTAAAAGCAGAGACATAGGGTCCCCAAGAGCAAGCTGGAAATCTAGATTAACTGGAACTGGCATGCTTCAGGTTCAGTGAGAGACCTTGCCTCAACATAGTGGAGACTGATTGAGGTAGACACCCAGTTTCAACTTGGGACCTGCACATGTACACACACACAGACACACACACACCACACACACACACACACACACACACAACACATACACAAAATTACACACAAATTAAGTAACCAGATTATAACTGCTGGTTCCCCTGGTCACATTTCCCAGCTCCAGTGGCAAGCCCTGGTTTTCCCCATCAGTTCTTCTAGCCCCCATTCTTCCTAGGCACCTTTTGCAGGGGACACAGAATGAGCTGAGAACTTGGCCTTCATTTCAAAAAGTGACTTCACAACAGGGCTTCTGAGTCCTCCCCCTAAGGAGAAAGTTCACCGCAGGATTCTGCTCTTCTTGGAGCCTCTGCCACCTTTGCCTGAGTTTTGGAGGCCTGCGAGTTTAGATACGTTAAACCCAGTGAGATAACAGATGCATTCAGCTGTATTGTCACTATTGTGATAGAATAGAGGTAACACCATGCATGTCCTCAGTCCATTGAAGGTAAGCACAGCAATGCGGTGTCCCGCCATCCCGTCTGTCTCCAGACCCATTGGATCCTCCAGAGCAGACATTCTACATTTTGAATATTACTGCTCACCCCACATCCACCTCTAAGTTCTGTCTCTGGGAATCTGAGGACTCCAGGTGCCTTCTCCTGAAAGTGAAGTTACACTGTGTTTGTGCATAATGTATTCAACGTTCATCCCTGTCACAGCAAAGGTCAGGATCTTCTTTCTTTCTTCCTTCCTTCCTTCCTTCCTTCCTTCCTTCCTTCCTTCCTTCCTT
>NW_026591086.1:4252756-4278001 GCF_907164565.1 Psammomys obesus
CTTCCTTCCTTCCTTCCTTCCTTCCTTCCTTCCTTCCTTCCTTTCTTCCTTCCTTTCTTTCTTTCTTTGAGACAGGGTTTCTCTGTGTAGCCTTGGCTGTCCTGGACTCGCTTTGTAGACTGGGCTGGCCTCAAACTCACAGAGCTCCACCTGCTTCTGCCTTCCTGAGTGCTGGGATTAAAGGCGTGTGCCACAGCAACTAGCTCCGGATCTTCCTTTTAAAAGCTATATCCACTGTCCGCACAGGCAATGCTTCGTTTATGACGTCTCTTGGGGACTGGGGTCATTCCTCCCATCACACAATTCACTCTGATGGTCTATATCCATTCAGACAGCGGGCTGGAATCTAAGCGCTGTGTGAATTTTGAGTGGAGCCATATGGGAGCCTGGAGAAGGACACGTAAAGCACGCAGTGGGTGTTGCTGCACACTAAACAGATGTTTTAATCTTAATGCTTATGGTAGGAAATTTGGAAAGTATAGAAAAAAGTGTCAGAAAGTTAAAATGCCTCTAATCCCAGCCCCCAGAGACAGCAGGTGTCTGCAGGCTCACAGGAGAAAGAAAGATGACAAGGTTAAAGAACATGCTGGCTCTGGTCACATTCCCTGGAAGTAAAGGAGTTGGGGTTGGGGAAGCAGGCCCAGCACTAAGGTGCGGGCACTCCAGAGGTGGCTCAGCATGGTGCCATCTGTGAGGTTTGCTTCCCATGGCTGGTCTTCCTGCTGCTCCCCTCAGGGGGGGGCGCTGTTCTGGAAGAGCTTTCCAGAGCAGACACCTTTTGGAAATCACTGGTCTTTTAAATCTGTTCCCTGGGACATTTGGAGAGGGGTCAGGACAAAGCCAGGCAGCTCTATGAGAATCAGGGCAAGGCAAGGTCTGGTTGGGTACAGCACAGCACAGGAATAAAAGTAACCAGTGGCCAGGCTGGTATTCTCCCAAAGGAACAGGTGATTAACAAAACTGGTTTTTTTTTTTTTTGGAACCACATCATTTCTGCTTTTTCTTTCCTCATTCCAAACCCTCCTATTCATCTCCCCTCTTGCTCTTTTTCAAACTCATGGCCTCTTTTTAAAAATTGTACATACATACATACATACATACATACATGCCAGTCTGTGTATATTTATGTGCATGTATGTATGTATATATTTCTGTGCTTAATCTGTCTAATATATATGCATAATCTGTATAATATGTATGTATATTTGCACATATATATTCCCATGTACATACTACATAAACACAACCTGCCCGACCTGTATAATGATACTTGTGTGTATGTTTCAGGGCTGGCCATTTGGTGCTAGATAGCTAATTGGTGTACTCTCCGCTGCGCAAGACTATTTCTCCAGCTCTCAGCATCCCCAGCTGTAGTTTCTCACACGGGGGAGGCACCGTGGGTTTCTCCCTTCCATGTATATCTATTATCATCCTTGTTCAGCTCGTATTTAGGCAGCCATGTTGGTGAGGCTTGGTGGGTGTAGCTGCTGACCTCTCTAAGAGACACAGCCTCACAAGCAAACTCCCTGTTGGTCTAGCTCCTGCAGTCTCCGCACACTCTTTCGCAATGATTCCAAAGCCTGAGGTGCAGTCGTTATGCTGTAAAGGTGTCAGTGGGGCCTGGACGCTCTCTGTGTGGTGCTTGATGGTGTGAGGACTACTACCCCAGGCTAGACCCCAGAGGGGGGTGCGCACGCAGGATCTGGCTGGCTGACAGGTTGAACTCGGTAATGGTGGGGCTGTGGGTTAGGGGCAGAAAATTGCAAATTTTAACGAGTCCCTGACTTGAAATACTTTGTGAAAATTGAGGCCGGGGTAGCCTTCCCCTAAGCACATCCTGGAGCCGTCAATTGTAGCAGCTGCTGTTTCATAAACGGCAGCAGCCTGTTGGCACTCTCCCGCTCACTCTTTCCCTACTCGGCTCGGACAGCTGCTGTGTGCTGCCACTGGGTCACGGTGCGCTGACCTCCACACTGCCGCCCAGTGCCTCAGGGTTCTGGAGTTTACACACGGACTCCTGGGACTCCTCTGGACTGTGTACCTGTCCCAGGAGGTCACAGCTGTCCCACAGACAAGCTGAACTCCCAGTGGTGTTAGCGACATGGCCGGGACTCAAAGTCACGCTCGCAGACTCTGGATGCAGCGAGGAGGGCGGTGCAGAGCGATGGCAGTGTGAAGGAGAGGCAGCAGCTGGCTGGTGATGCTAGGTTCTCCGCTGGCAGCCTGGGACAGGGCAGGATGGACTAGAGAGGAAGGACCAGAGAAAGGCAGCTTCGCAGCTCCGTCGGGAACAATTCTGATTCCCGATTCCTGCGGGGATGTGGCCGCTTCTATGTTTAAAACGTACTCTGACACATATTTTTGAAGTCATGGTTAAGTACACACAACAGAAAATTAACTGTTAGTGGCATTCGGGGCTTTGGGAATGGTGTGGTCCTATCACCATTCCAAAAACATTCTGGAACATCCCAGGACATTCTCTTCACTGTCAAAAGGAAACACCACGTCTGTGCTAAGAACGGGTATTCCAGCTCTCATTCATAGACGCAAGGTACCCCGTGTGGACGTTTGGATATATGAACTTTGTGTGCAGGTACACATGGATACATACATAGGTTTGGCTGGGTGGCCAAAGTCCCAGAGGTCACCTGTCTCTACTTCCCTTGTGCTGGGATTACAAGCACAAGCCCCTACACCCTGCTCTTTTAGATAGATTCTGGGGCTCGAACTCAGGTCCTTGTGCTTACAGGCAAGCCCTTTACTAACTCAGCCATCCCGTCAGCCCTGGATATGTAAGCTTTGAAGGGCAACACTTGGTACCACTGTGGTCATGGTCTAGGATTGAATCCTAGACTATGTAAAATAATTCATCAGCTTAGGAGGATCCTCCCCTCCAACTCCCTCCTGTGTGGGACGTCTTTAACCATCGTAAGTATCTCTCCTTCTCAGCCCTACGACTTTCCTGCATCAGCTCCAGGTTCACCATTTCGTAGTCAACAGAAGATGGCCACAGCTCACTCACCAAGAACATTTTTTAAGTAACAGAATTTTTTGAAATATTCATTCCTAATTTAAAACGTGCTGTTTGGTCCATTCTATTACATTCATAGAACTGTGCAACCATCACCACTAAGTCTTTCTAGAACCTTCTCCATACCCTGCAGACAGCCCGTTGATCATTAGCAGTCATCCCCCAGTCCTTCCACTCACTCTCATCTGCAATGTATTTCCAGATTTGACAGGCCTGGAATGCACGTGCCAACGGATTCGTGCACTAGGCGGCTGGTTTCTTTCACATAGCGAGCTTGCGAAGTTCATCCCATCAGTCACACACGCCATGTTAGCACTTGATTCCCTTTTGATGCCTGCATTGTATTCCGTTGTTTAGATAGGCCAACCTTCCGCCAGTTGTTCATCACTGACGAGCATTTGATTACCAGAATCTTTGGGTCATTGTCACTGGTTAGCCATATTCTTCTGCTGGCCACCATATCCACGTGGTTATCCCCAGTTTACAGATAAGGAGCCGAGGGCACTAGGGCAAGAATGCTAGTACCTTCTTCCTCTGTGAAGACGGTCATGTCTTAGCTTGTCAACAATTAAGAGACTCCAGAAAAGAGAGGTCTGTCTCCTTCGTGAAGCAGAGCAGCCAAGAATCCCCACACTCCAGGCAGGCCTGTTGACGGCCTTTTGCTCAGCTTTAAAACCTTTATGAAAGACATAGACAGTACATGTCACGCCTCTTGACCCTAAGAGTCCTTCCCTTGGCTTATTCAGTTGCAGAGGAGAGACGGGGCCTCGTGGAAGCCAGTTCCTGGCCGTCCAAGAGAAACCAGGATCCTCTGAAACCATGGCCCCCTTCCATCCTGCTCTCCAGTCCTGGATACATCTTTGTCTCCGGTGTCTCCTGCTGATGCCAGCAGGTGAGTGGATGCCACTGCTACCCCTAGGACTTCATCTTCCCCCTGTGCGCTCACAGGCCACATGGTGGACTCTCCAGAAGGCCAGCTTGCTTCATCCTCAAGGCTACAGGGGGCACTTAAAGTCATCTGCTGGGTAGCTGGTACCACAGGATGGAGATGGGTGGCTAGCTCAACACTAGTACCAGGAACTTTGTCATCTTAAAGGTCCCAAGCTTCAGTGATCTTGTTGGCAAAATGCAAACAACATCGTAGACCACTGAAGATTGCTGTGAAGGTGAAGGAGGCTGGCACCCAGCACACGGGCTGGGGTCAGTGTGCAGGTTCACACGCAGTAGTTATGGTTATTGCCGTGCTTTCTGTCCTAGTGGCTGCTGGGACATTTTGGATTTTTGTAAGGCTGCAGAGTCCCAGAATGGAGAAGCTATTATGCAAAACACAGTGGAAAAGGCATGATAAATTCCAGCAGACAGTTTTGCAGAGCTTTGCCCAGCTGATGAGAACTGGTCAGAGCTGGCGATTTAAGAACTCAGGGTAGTACCCTGTGTGGGAGAAGATGTTCTCATGGGTGTCAGTAGCTTGCTGGAAAAGTAGAAGGAAAGTTCTCCTTCCACTCTGCATCTCACCATCTGCCAGGCTCACAGCAGTGGGTAAAGCCCCTCTCAACCATCCCCCATACCACCATCCCACACACACCCATCCCTCACACCCCCAACCCCTTGGGGCTCTTTGGCTCTCGCTGAGACTGGTTCCTAGGTCTGAGCTCTCTTGCTAGGCTGTGGCAACCCACACTACCTGACCTTTTACAGGAAGGCACCTAGAGTGATTGCTGCTTGCTAAGTGCTGATATGGTTTAATCTGTGGACTTCTCAGTGGGGTTTGAGATGGCCTTCCTCTCTATCTACCCCTATGCTGAGGGGATATGATGCTGAGTGCCTCTGCTTTCATGGGAGGTGGAAAGAAGGCCACAGGCTCGCCTCCTTGACCTCATGCAGACTCTTCTTTTTCGTTCCTGTTCCACAGTGGTGTCCCAGCAAGGTTCACACACCCAGGCTGAGGACCGCCTGTTCAAACACCTGTTTGGGGGCTACAATCGCTGGGCACGGCCAGTGCCCAATACCTCTGATGTGGTCATTGTACGCTTTGGATTGTCCATTGCCCAGCTCATCGATGTGGTAGGCCTGCCCTTTCACACTGAGTTCCCTTGATTGATCATCAGACCAGCTGATTCTTCTCTCATGTTCATCCCTGGATTCAGCTTAGCTCTTCTCCCACCAGCCCTCAAGGCCCACCCTGGCCACAGCATGCAGCTGCCTTGTTGGGTTGCTTTCCTTCCCAAGCCTTGGAGGCCCCAAGAGCACAGGTTGTCAGAAGACAGTTTTCTAAAACCCATGGCCACCCCCTCAGATCCCCAGGGTGACCCTGGGAAATCTAAGTGCTGGTGACCAAGGTAGGAGAGATGGCTGGGCTTGGGTGTCCTGTGAATGGATCCCCGATGTGTCTGTCTTCTGGGCTGGTTCATCAGTCACCCCAACTGTTCTTAATTTCTATCTCTGCCACTCCAGGATGAGAAGAATCAAATGATGACAACCAATGTCTGGCTAAAGCAGGTAAGCTTTCCCTGGTAGGAGCTGGCAGCCATGCACAGTCTCTAGCCCCTTCTAGGACCCTCACTATCAAGGGACCAAGGAGCAGCAAGATGTTGAATTCATGGGTCATGATCACACCTAAGGTACTGTAGGCTGCTCTCCCTGAGGCTGGCTTTGGTATGACCATTCTCTTATCCCGCTGTTGTTTCCACCCACAACACCAAGGGACCCTCTCCTAGATGCAAGCATTTCATAGTTCCAGGTCCTGCAGGACAGCTTACTAAATCAGCACCCTGACATCACAGGACGAGGCGGCACCCAGGTGTGCCCAGCTCCAAGACCCATCTCTTTCTACATGTGTCTCAGAGTCTGGGCTGCCTGACAAATGACCCCAGAGCCCACAGGCATATTTGTGACCTGGTGGTCAGATGGCTTTCTGTGCTTTGAATGGTGACCCTGGCCGGCTGTGGTTAGTCTGTTTCTGTCTAAAATGGCTTCTCTTTGGCAAACCTCTGTCTGTCGACAAAAATATCTGGAGTCAGGAAGAGACAACAATACCATCTCTCCATGGAAGAAGAACTGAAGAGTGTGTGGAGCTCGGGTGGGCCACTGTTGGGCAGACTCAGGGGCTGCTTAGAGCTGGAATCCTACCTTGCCCATTCTCCTGCCCAGCTAACCCCAAGGCCTTAAAGTGTGGATGACAGAAGAACATGAGGAAGGGAAGCTAGCCCTGCCCTCAGCTTCTTACTCTGGCCCCATGAGTACCTGACTGACCTTGTCTCTAGCTAACACTCAGAAAACCACAAGGGCCAAGATGGTGACATATCAGAGTCATTCGAATAGGTCCTTTTTTCGCTGTGGGTGTCCTATACACAGTCCCTGACTCACTGGGCCCTGGATGGTGTCGAGCTGTGTGATAGCTGCTTCTAAATTAGACACTTGGGTCAGAGGTCCCTTTGAGCCAATCCCTATTCACTCTGGAGTCAGCGGAAGTTCTCACCCTCATCTCTATAGATGAACCAATCGAACCAGAGTGAAGAGGAAGTTTTGAAAGGCATATAATCATGTCAGGGGTTGGGGAGGTCTAGAACCTAGGTCACCACAATTGTCCTTGTCACCTGTGCCAGGGCTTGTGTAGGAGGAGAAGGAAGAACACTGTGGTGGAGCCAGGCCTTTCATTGCTGCTTGGGACGAGCCTGAGATGCCAGAGAGTTATCAACCCTCTGGGAGTCCCATTCTCCTTTTCTGTATGGGGTGACTCGGCTATCCTATGCCTCTGATAGTCAGATCTCTCCATTTGATGTTAGCATCCCCAAATGTTTAAACCTGAAATCCTGAAAGATGGACTAGAGAGAGGATAAGAACTCTGTTTTGGGAAGGGTTTAGCCTAGTTTGGTACATTGCTTGCCTGGGAACCCTGGGTTTGTTTCCCCAGCACCGCATAAATTGGGTGTGGTGTCTCATGAAGGCAACTCTCAAGCTTAGGAGGTGGGGGCTGAGGAGGAGAAGTGCAAGGTTGTTTTTCCTTCATCGTAAGCTGGAGGCCAGCTTGGGCCACATGCAACCCCATTAAACAAAACAAACAAGAAAACAAAATCTGGTCTTAAAACACACTTGGATCTGTTCTGGTAGAAGTGTAGTTGGGACCTAGAGCTTTCTCTTCCTGCTGGGACTCCTGGATGGGGAGGTCTCCAGAGCATAGTTTGAAGGTCACGGGAAACTCTTCTGGCTTCACTGTCTAGTTTTAGTTCTGGCAGGCCCTGCTTTGTCAACGTGTGACTGCATAACAGATTCATGTCAGAACAAGGGCTGGATGACACACAAGGACTGGAATGACAGGTGTGTTGGACTAGCAGCCTGGGATTTCGGCTACCAAAGTCAGAGCAGAGCAGGCTGGTTATCAGAGATGGTTTGCCTGACTCCCATGGCTGAGCCCTTTCCTGGCATCACAGCCCCCTTTGAATTCTGCGGGGAGGGACTTGGGGGACCTCTGGGTCCCATAGCTCATTTCAGACCATCTTGAGGTCCCCCATGCGACAGTGTCCTGATGTGACCCTTCCCCTGAGCAGGAATGGAATGACTACAAGCTGCGCTGGGACCCAGATGAGTTTGGCAACATCACTTCCCTCCGGGTCCCCTCAGAGATGATCTGGATCCCAGACATTGTTCTCTACAACAAGTAAGAAGCCAATTATTGATTAAAACGAACCCTGGGTGGGAAGATGGCTCCATGAGTAAGAGCCCTTGCTGTGCAAGCAAAAAGATCTGAGTTTGAATCCTCAGCAGCTGCATAAAAGCTGGGTATGACTCTGTGTGTGTGTGTGTGTGTGTGTGTGTGTGTGTGTGTGTGTGTGTGTTTGCATGTGTGTGTGAGAGAGAGACAGTGAGAGACAGACAGGCTTTAGCACTGGGGGCAGGGGATCCTAGGAGCTCACTGGCCAGTCAGTTTAGCCAAGACAACAAACTTAAGATTCTTGAGACAGGTTCTCAAGAAGTAAAGATGGAACACGATTAAGGAAAGACACTGGACGACGTCCTCAGGCCTATTCACCCCCAAACATGCAACATCACACCCACACATGTATACACCACCACGTTCACACATGCACACACTAGCACAAACATATATGCCCACATGCACACTAGCACATACATATATATGCACACGCACACACACACACACACACACACACACACTCACGTACATACACCAACAGTCATGCATGCCTAAGAAGGGCACATGAACACGCACATATGTGCACTGGCATCCCCCCACACGTGTTCATATCACACACACACACACGCACGCACACACGGTTTCTCATAAACTGAAATCTGTTCTTTCCTTTTTGCTTGGCTGAGGTTTCACCGAGAAGCCCGGATGCTAACTCTTAGATGGTGGCAGTGTCTCTTGCTAGCACGCTTTCCAAAGCAGCCCAGTGGGGGACACGGTGCTACATTCTTGAGGTAGGAATAGGAACGGAATGCCCCCGGTGTGTGTGTGTGTGTGTGTGTGTGTGTGTGTGTGTGTGTTCACATAATTTGGCATAGCATAGTCAACCCCCCTGCTGCTATAAGCCTTAAGCACCTGCTGTTTGCCCTGCCCCAAGCCCCATCTCAGTGTCCTTAGCAGGCACCTAAGGATCCCTCTAGTTTCTGTTTCTGCCTGACAGATCGGGAGCGAAGTCCTGGCAGCGGACGGGTTTGCGTTTAAAGATGGTCGATAGGGAGTTGGTCGCCGATACCTGACTGCCACAGAAGGTCTTCCGGGAGGACAAAGGCTAATCCGGGGCGCTGCAGGCGTTTAAAGCGAGTGCTCCCCACGCCCTCCTCCAGATTAGTAGGCAAAGGGTCAATGAGGTCACGTGGTCTCTTGCCCCAAATGGGAGTCTGTTGCCATCTAGTGGTAGCTAGGTGAAATGACCAAGATTATCGCTGTAGGTTTGGGTGGAAGGTGGGAATTTGGGGTGGAGCTTAAAAGACTAGACTATCCTCCTGGGGTGGGGTGGGGGCGGCGAACGACTCGGTCTTCTACAAATCCCACCTGCCAGTCTCTCCCTTATTTCTGTGAACCCTGCTGCTTTTATGCCGTTGTCTCCCAGGTCAAGGCCTTATTAACCCCATTCAGCCGCTCCAGGAGCATTCCAAATGCCCTATGGTATGGTGGTGTCACTTGAATTCATGTAGTTCCCCAAGGGCAGGGATCACATCTCACATCCCTCAGGTACAGGCCCCGGCGGATGAAACTGGCCCCCAATACCATGCTAAATGCACAGACTACAGGGAGTTTCCTCGCCAGCCAAAATGTTAGTGTCTTCTGGAAAGGAACAGAAGATCTGGACGCAGAATCCAGGATCCGCCCCTTCTGCCGCTGGCTCCCCATTTGCATAGTGAGAGAAGTCAAAACGCTCAAAAATCATTACTCTAGTCAGGTATGGTGGAGCACACCTGTTACCCCAGAATTGAAGATACTGAGGCAAGAGGCTCACAAGTTCAAATTCAGCCAGGAAGTTGTGGGCCAGCCTGGGCTACATAGTGAGACAACAACAAACTCCACAAAAACATTAATATGCTAAATGGATAAAAATAGGGGACCAGGGCTGGAGAGATGGCTCAGAGAACTGGCTGCTCTTCCAAAGGTCCTGAGTTCAATTCCTAGCAACCACATGGTGGCTCACAACATCTATAATGAGATCTGGTGCCCTCTTCTGGCATGCAGGTGTACATGCAGGCAGAGCACAGTATGCATAAGAAATAAATCTTTAAAAAAGGTGTGTGGGGGGGCTCAGACTATAAAAGTCTCATGATTTTTAAATATGCAAAATTTGAGTGGTGGTGTCACACGCCTTTAATCCCAGCACTCCGGGGGCAGAGGCAGGAAGCCCTCTGTGAGTTCGGGACCAGCCTGGTCTACACAGTGAGTTCCAGGACAGGGCTACACAGAGAAACCCTGTCTAGGAAAAAAAAAAAAAAAGAATATGCAAAAGTGAGTCACAGTCTACAGTCGTGAGATATGTAAGTATAACACCAAAATGGTAATAACGTGGTGTTTTTTGTTTGTTTTTTGTAAAATTTTTACTTCTGCAATTAAAACAATGCTGTTTGAAAAGACAGCTCAGATACATCTGTCTGCAGGAGAGATCCACACTCTTGCATGAATGGCCCTCCCTGGCCAATCAGTGGTGGCTTTGTTTACCCAGTTGCCCTGCTGCCAGCTTCCTGGAGGAGGCAGGTACCGCGGGACCCCAGCTTGTCTCCTCTTTCCCAGCGCAGATGGGGAGTTTGCGGTGACCCACATGACCAAGGCCCACCTCTTCTTCACGGGGACCGTGCACTGGACGCCCCCGGCCATCTACAAGAGCTCCTGCAGCATCGACGTGACCTTCTTCCCCTTCGACCAGCAGAACTGCAAGATGAAGTTTGGCTCGTGGACGTACGACAAGGCCAAGATCGACCTGGAGCAGATGGAGCGGACGGTGGACCTGAAGGACTACTGGGAGAGCGGCGAGTGGGCCATCATCAATGCCACCGGGACCTACAACAGCAAGAAATACGACTGCTGTGCCGAGATTTACCCTGACGTCACCTACTACTTCGTCATCCGCCGGCTGCCGCTCTTCTACACCATCAACCTCATCATCCCGTGCCTGCTCATCTCCTGCCTCACCGTGCTCGTGTTCTACCTGCCCTCCGAGTGCGGCGAGAAGATCACGCTGTGCATCTCGGTGCTGCTCTCGCTCACCGTCTTCCTGCTGCTCATCACCGAGATCATCCCGTCCACCTCCCTGGTCATCCCGCTCATCGGCGAGTACCTGCTCTTCACCATGATCTTTGTCACCCTCTCCATTGTCATCACGGTCTTCGTGCTCAACGTCCACCACCGTTCCCCCAGCACCCACAACATGCCCGGCTGGGTGAGGGTGGCCCTGCTGGGCCGGGTACCCCGGTGGCTGATGATGAACCGACCCCTGCCGCCTATGACGCTCCACGGCTCCCCGGGTCTGAAGCTCAGCCCCACTTACCGCTGGCTGGAGACCAACATGGATGCTGAGGAAATGGAGGAGATGGAGGAAGAGGAGGAGGAGGAGGAGGAGGAGGAGGAGGAGGAGGAGGAGGAGGAGGAGGAGGAGGAGGAGGAGGAAAACATATGTACGTGTACAGGCCTCCCAGATTCTTCCATGGGAGTCCTCTATGGCCATGGCAGCCTGCATCTGAGGGCTCTGGGGCCCGAGGCCAAGGCTCCATCCCAGGATAGTGAGATCCTGCTGTCTCCTCAGATACAAAAAGCACTAGAGGGTGTACATTACATCGCTGACCACCTGAGGTCTGAAGACGCCGACTCTTCGGTGAGTTGGGCTGACGGAAGGGCCCCTCCATGGGTGATCTTGCTAGCTTCAGCAGGGAATAATCCCACCCCTGGGCATCAGCTTGGGTAACCCCTTCCCCTCCTGTAAGGACCAACCTCCCTCAGTCATGTCCGAGGAGTCTGGACTCACTCATGAGACGGGAACACTAGCTGTTAATTCTCTGGTCACCTCCAGGCCGAGGGCAGACTATCACAGAGCCTCTTCCACTCTGTTCAACCCAAGTGGGGGAGAGCGAGCAGAAACCCGGGTGCTCAGATGCTGGCCTCCCTCTGGCCAGCCTTTTGCTGGCCAGCCTTTCTCGTGAGAAGGTGGGGTCAGGGCAGAGAGAGAGAGAGAGAGAGAGAGAGAGAGAGAGAGAGAGAGGCTGCTCTTGGCAGGGATGGAAACCAAGTACAAATGTGATCAACTCAGTGCACTACCTTGTGTTCTCCTCCGCCTGGGCTCTGGGCTTTCTGTGACTTTCCCTGTTCACTCATAAACCCCGAAGTTTCTCCGCTGAGCCGGAGTGGGGTGGGGTGAGGGGGACCCGGGGAGGGACTCCCCTCCCCAGAACCTTATCATCCCCTTAGCATCCAATGGAGGAGTGAGAGGCCTGAGGTTACTGTGAGGTGACCTTATTGAATAGATAAGAACATTGATGGTTAATTTGACAATGTCTAAAGAATTTAAATCTTCTGCCCTGGCTTATGAGCTGGAAAAAAAAAAAAAAAAAGCCCTGGCTCTTCCACACTGACCTGTCTCTGGGCCACAGCCTGCCTCTTTCTGTCCTCTTCAGGTGTAGGTGGAGGTAGCATGGGACAGCACAGTATATATGGCAGCTATATGCCTGCTGTGAGCTACGCTTCAAGTTTTCTGATTTTGAGGCCCCATGCCCTCTTGGTGGTCTCAGCTTCTCCTCATGCCCCCCTGGATTCCTGAAACGGGGATCACATGGAAATGGGAAAGAGAGAGTGAGACTGTCAGAGATGCATCAGCCCTGAGCTAACCCCTGCTTCTCCGCCCATCTCCATGCGTGGGATAACTGTGGCTTCCCAAGCCTCCAGTAGTCTGATGACTGCTGCCTCCACAGGGCTGGATGTGGGAGGGACATTTGCTCTTCCCAAAGCCTGGCTCTTGTCACTGTAAGCCCAATTCTAACTTCAGGTGAAGGAAGACTGGAAGTATGTGGCCATGGTGGTAGACCGGATATTCCTCTGGCTGTTCATTATCGTCTGCTTCCTGGGGACAATTGGGCTCTTCCTTCCTCCCTTCCTAGCTGGGATGATCTGACCTCACGTCCCTCGTGTTGGCTCTAAGGTAGCCTTGGCAACTAACTTCCGGTCTTGTCTAACTGGAACCATCTCTAGAATGTTCTTTCGGGGTCAATACCATCTGCCTACTGTGCTTCTATGAGGCCACCAAACTAGCCTGGACCTCACCTCCTCCTTGGAAGAGCTCATGATACCATTGTTGTGACAGCGCTGAAGCCACTCAACATGACACCTATTTAGGGATGCTGAGGAGCTAGGAAAGGTGAAGCCATTTGCTCTGCAGAAGGGGAACGACCTGACGAGGACATGAGGCAGAACAAGATGTTCCTGAAAGAGCAATAGGAACTGCATGTGACAAAAAGGTCAAACAAAGGGATGGGGGAGTCAGACCAGGGCAAAGAGAAATAGAATACAGGCCCAAAGGTAGCCACATGGGACCAAGCCTGGTGTGGAAGAATTCTGAACAACACGTTGGATTCAGAGCATCAGAGAGGACAGACGACTTGGGGGCGGAAGCTGGGGAGGCAGGTTGGGGTATCTTGAATCCAGGCCTAGGAAGAAGTTCATACTTTTCTCCGAACCTGTCTCCATGTGCTTTGTGAGGAAATATCAGGGATAAGGCCACTTCCGGAAGGAGTGGGGCACAAAGGAAGGTCTGGATCGGTGGTTCTCAAAGACCCTTTCACGTGGGTCACATATCAGATATCCTGCATATCAGACATTTACATTACAGGTCATGACAGTGGCAAAATTACAGCTATGAGGTAGCAACAAGATGGATTTATGGTTGAGGGTCACCACAACGCGAGGAACTGTATTAATGGGTGGCAGCGTTAAGGAAGGTTGAGAACCCCTGTTCGAGATGCCCTGGTGGATACTTGGGAAAGGGAAATGGCAATATTGAGTATAAGCGGATGGGCCTTCATTCATCTGAAGGGCACCTTTGAGTCCCCAGGTTGCCCTCAGCATCCTGTCTCACTGTTCCATGCTGCAGAGAGGTCCAATAATTGCTCACAGGCTCCACGGCCACCTTAAAGTCATCAAGTGACAAAATGAGAAGGCAATATTCACTGTTGGCACCCCTCTTGCCACCCACAGGCCCTGAGCCCGATTCCCTGCTCCGTCAGCATGCCTCGCATAGGAACTGAGCTCCTTGCTTCAAGCTCTTTCAATTGTGTACTCCTTCTGGGCAGGCTTTCTGCTTTTCTTATTCTCTCCAGTCCATGTGGGGTGAGAGTTCAGCCACTCACTGTACCATTCATTCATTCTGAGTAGTGGAAAGAAACAAGCTGGGTTGTTTTGGGCTCCGGAACTGCTATAACTCCCTAAAAGCTTCAGGGAGGTCTCCTCCCCAGCCTTCCCAGGATCCCATCAGGTGGCTAAACTGCTCTGAACTGTTCTGTGCAACTTGTTCTTGAATTTGTAATATTCCAAGACCCTTCGCAACGCAACATAAAAGTCAGGGGATCGGCCTCTTAGGACATTGTCCAGTCTCTGAGAAGCCGGATCCCAGAAGCTAACAGCAATGGGATTCAGGATGGCTTACCAATATAGAGTCCAAGGTAGGAAGCAGAGTAGGGCGAACTTCTGGTTTCTTGTTTGTCAGGTGCTTTTCTTTTGAACCCCACACACTGCACCTTCACAGACCGAAGGGGAGCTTGCTTATGAGAGGCCTTACCCAGACACCCCCTTTCCAGTTCTCATGAGACTGGACTCAGTCACCAATTCAGGTCTTGGCTTCCACTTGCTCCAGGGAATGCAGCCTGCACCCCCCTCCCAGTGTTCCAAGCCCTGCGATGTGATTTCCTGCTGCCTGCTGCATTATTAACATCTCCCATCCTCCTGGCACGTGAGCAGAATCGTGGAACAAAGCTAAGACGGCTGCTGTCGAGGGTGCCATGATTTTAGGTCAGCCACCTCAGCTGTCTCTGGCATCATCTAGTCCCCTCCAGAGCTTAGGAGGTTCGGGGAGAGTCAGGAGACGAAGTGTTCCACAGAGGGAACTGCACAGCATCTCCCTGGAAGGCTGCCTTTTAGATGAGATGTTGCTACTGCCCACCTGGGGCAAAGGGCAGGAGAGTACCACACAGCTCCTGCTCTCTACTGGACAGGGGTAGAGCCAATTCTCCCACGGCAGCGGCTCCAGGTCAACTTTTCCTGCACCCCCTCAAAGAGCAGATCAAATAAACAATACAGTCAAGCTAGCCACAAAGTAAATGGTAATGATTTTAATTCAACCACAGATCAAAAAGAAGGGAGGCAAAAGGATGTTCTTCACAAACATATGAGAAAGGAGCAGATGTGAAAAGGGAGAAGAGCAAAAAAAAAAAAAAAAAAAAAAAAGAAAAAAGAAAAAAGAAAAAAAAAGAGTAAGAAAACAGGGGAGAAGAAAAGAGGGAGAAGAGAAATGCAGGAAGGGCACAAAGTCCCATTCTGACCTCCGACTCTCTGCTTCTTCCCTGTGGCATTCAGTTTGATAAAAACACAGAGCCCTGTGGCCAGATTGGTTTGTTCCTGGACTATGGCCCACGGCTGTCCGTCCAGGCCAAACTCACATTAAATAAATTCCAATGTACACTGTACAAGAGAGCCAGGCCCAGCCTTCATCTTACCGGCTTCTCTACAAATAAAGCCCCTCCCTGTCCCCTCTGTATCAGGGGTCCCTGAGGGCTGAAGAGGAAGGAAATACTGGCTCTCAAATGTCCATGCAGAAAGCCATTTTGGCTGGTAGGGGTACAACCATGACTCCAATGATGCCGCAGCTACCCAGGCTGGGGTAAGAGGGAGCGGCTGGCAGCAGTACCCCTATGAACTATGTCACCCCACCCTGTGTCTGTGCCCAGAGTCCTCTCTGTCCAAATGTAGCCTGAGGAGCACAGCCTGGGGTGGTTGGGGAAGGGGGAGTCGTGCAAAGTGGTGAAGGGGGGGGACTCTTCTCAGCCTTCCCTAGAAGACCAATAACCAAAGACAAGGCAGGAAAGGTACACCATGACAGGTAGGGGCAGAAGATGCAGGCAGGTGGTCCTTCCTCTGGTCACTCCGCAGGCGGGTGGGCCAGATTAGCCAGAACCTTGGCTTGGTCCACGGCATCCAGCAGGTTCTTGGCATCCACAGCCAGGGTGTGGGATGCTGTGAGCATTTGCCTCTTGCAGTCTTCACTCAGGGATGTCACAGCGTTCTGCTGAGCCAACCTCATCTTGTTGATGAGCTCTGCCAGGTCTTTGTTGAGCAGTTTCTGGGTCCCCTCGATCTGGTGGGCAAGCATACAGAGAGGTCAAGTGAGGGGTGGCTCAGAAAGGGTATTGCCTAAGACACCAGAGGTTCCCTGGGGGCAAATCGCTCCAAGCCAGGGCTTAGTCCTCGCCTCTGCATGGGCTGGAGTCCTCCCAGACCCTAGTCAAGCAGGTGCAGTCCAAGCCTGCCTGAACAGGCTAGCACCCTCCTTCACAGCGGCAATCTCTGCATGTGAGATGGTCACAGGGGTCAAACACATTGACCTACTTTGATGGATCATCTTGATTGCCACACTGATGACACTGGGCATGTCTGTGAGGGAGTCTCCAGTTAGGGTTAATGGAGGCGGGAAGGCACACCCTAAAAGTGATGGCTTTCCACAGGCTGAGGCCTTGGGATGAATAAATCTGAGAAAGTGAGCCGAGCGCCAGCATTCATCATTCCTCCACTTCCTGGCTCCAGACGCAAAGTGAGCAGTCACCACACATTCCTTCCAGTGTTTCTTCCCCGCCACAGTGGACTATACCTTCAAACTACAGAGCCAAAATAACTCTTTCCTTTCTGTGGGCATTTTCCTGGAGTATTTTGCCACAGCAATGAGAAAATAACTAACACACCTATGCTTTCGTCTACAGAGGTCGGATCCCATATTTATTTAGCCATTGCATCGCTAGTGCTTAGCATGATAAATGCATCGCATGAAAGCTCTCTGTCCAATGAAAGGAATGGGTAAATAAATGGGTTGTGCCAAACATTCCCGTTGACCTGCACTGGGAAATCCACCCAATGAGCTGCCCAGGTTCTCACAGAATCTCAGTTCTCTTGTTGGCACCAGACCAGCTGGGATTCCTTAGCAGGTCATTGTCACCTAGAGGGGAGGCAGCCCTGCCCTTGTTCTGTTTTGCCTTGGGCAACCAGAGATGGTGGAGGTCACGTGACAGGACGGGCCACACAGATGACCACTGGAAGGCAAGGCATCAACACACTGCATTTTCCAGACAAGAAACAGGTCTGTTTCCCACAGGCACATAGGGGTGCAAACTTTTCACCAACAGTCCTGGAGGTTGGAATTCTGGGGGAGGGGCCTAAGGTCATCCAGAGCTGTGCTCCTGTTAGAGAGTCCAGGGAGGGGAGTCTGACCCTTGCTTTCTCCAGCTCTGAGGTTACGCCTTTCTTACCTGGTGGCCCCTTCCAGCAGAGGCATCCCTCTGAGGTCAGCTGCTGTCCTCACATTCCCTGAATCTGAGCCTGGACTCCTGGACACTCCACTGTATCCTCTCCTGCTTGGGACCCTTACCTTTATCAGCTCAATAAAGTTCCTTTTGCAGTGTAAGGTTACCCTGTGTGGGGGTCACATCTTTTGGGGACATCCTTCCGCATCATTCCGTCAGAACAGCAGGACGCCCCCTGGACCTCAGCAATAGTTTGCTATCTCAGTGAGACATCTGCCTTAACCTAAGTGCAGAAGGTTACTAGGTAGAGGATGTGGAAGGAAAATGTTCTCCTCCTTGCATGTACCCATCAAGACTATATGAGACCTGGACTGGGATTTTTACTAGGTCCCAGAGCAGGCTCAGTGCTAACTGTCCCGATGTTCTGCACAGACATCTGTTGGGAGAGTTAAGGCTGCCCACGTGGCCCCAGTGAGCCTCTGATGGGAATTACAGCCAGAGACAGGAGGAGGTACAGCAGGCCAGTCTGAGAGAATGAGGACACTCACCTCTGTCCTAGAAGAGGACGGCAAGGAGGGCAGCAGGTCATCCACACTGCCGATGAGCTTCCTCAGATTCAGCCCCACATTCTAAGAGAACAAGAGTGGGACAGCTGTTCCACTTGCTTTTGGAAAAAGCTGCTCCCCCTGAAGTTGCACTTTAGGAAGGCGTCTGCCCTCTGAGACCACCTGGGATTAGACTTGTAGGGTTCCCTTGTTCCCTTGGGGTCTACCGGGCTGGCCAATGCGAAGAGCATGGTAGTTTTCCTTCCAGGCTCCGGGTGGGCAGCCCCTACTGCCCTGATCTGCTTCCGCCCTGTCAGTCACCTTCACTACCACGACATAGTCCTCAGGGGGCAGCTGGCTGAGCCTGTTCTTGAGTTCCAGCACGGCCTCCACCAGAGTCATGACATTGTGGTACACAGCGTCATCGGTCCTGTCCAGGTTGGCTGTGGGCTGAATGGACTGAAAGAGACAGGTGGATCACGGGGAGCCAGGAGGACCCCTCTATCACTGTAATTCATTCCTGGGAATGCACAGATATCAACCAGGGAGAAGGCCTCTGCTTTGCAACAAGAGCACTCTGTCCCAGGGGTAGAGGCTCCCCTTCTGTCTCTGGGGTCACAGTCCTCCCATTGGGGGACCCAAGCAAAAATGTTGGTGTGTTAATAAAGCACCCAGTATCACACTAGCTCAATCTGAACATCATCGGGTTTTGGGGTCTACATTGTCTTAACGTTATACACATTCTGGAATCAAGGGAACCAGTAGACATTAGGATGCTGGAATCTAGGGGAAGGCTCAGGAAGAGAAGAGGCCCACACCTCCTGATCCTAGGCTGAACAAATCAGACCTTTCCCCCAGTAAGGGAAGAGATCTAGGAGATTAAAAACAACAACAACGCAACAACAAACCTGGCTCTTCTCCCATTTTGTTGTGAATTAGCTGTGAAACCATAGGCAAGATTCATCTGCTCTCTGACACTCATCTCTATAATTATGATACTGGACTGGATTATCTCCAAGGGACACTGAGAATTTCAGTTTTGGGCAGTTGTAACCCAATACATACCTGTGCGCCGAGCCGTGGTGGCTTCTGTGGGGGCCCTGTGAACTCCGCTACAATAGGAAGGAAAGGGAGTAGTGACGCTCTCGGTACCTGGGCTTTCTCGTTCTACCTCCCTATAATCAAGCCAATGCCCCATCTTTACCCTCAGGAGACCCCAGGAGACCCCAAGACCAAGGATTATGGTCTTCATGCCTTCCCAATAGCCAGGGCCAAGACCTGCTCATGGCATAGAAAGAAAAGGTCAAGGCAAGGACACATGACTGCAGCGAGTGTAGAGGACTCCAAGGCTTGGTGTACAGCAATGCTGCCTTTGAGCAAGCATCCATGGGAAAGTGTCCCACAGCCTGTGGAGCCCACCCTGGTGCAGTGGGAGTGGGAGGGAGGGGTACATTTTAAGACCCATGATGATTTGTCATACTATTGACTCGACTCTAACGAGCAACGGCACACACAGGCTGGGGGAGCTGCCGTCATCGTGAGCAAAGATTCGAGAGCTGGTGAGTGAGCTTGCTTCTGATCCCACCACTAAGCAGGAGCAGCTCGCTCATCCAAGGCAGCCGCTTACACCCCCGGTCTTAGTTTTCATCTTGGAGAGTGAGATCCTTAGCTCAGGAACCGGAAATGGAGAGCGTTCCAGATTCATTTAAGAAATGCATGCGAATGGGGGATAAAAAGAAAGGAGGCTCAAAGAAGTCGCCAACTCCATTAGAGTAGATGGGCAGAGGTAGATGGATAGCGTGGGGGCTGGGTAGGGTTGAAGGGGAGGCTCCTTTCAAAAATCCAAATGAGTCCACACATTCAGGACAAAACAAGGCAGAGGGTACCTTTTCCTTCTTAAAATCAAAAACAGCCCTCGGCTCCTGGCAGGACAGTGAACAAGAATAGGACTACACCCTTAACACACCCCAGGCAAAAGCTACCCCAAGGAAACACTCACTGTAGCCAGCCTCCTTCTCTGGAGTCTGTAAGAAACAGAAGAGAGAAAGGAGTCACTATTCTGCCTCCAAGGAACGTCCTATGCCCCTCATTGCTCACCCCACTTCTAGTTTCGACATCACAGCCATGAGTGGGGGCATCTGAGAGCTCCCAATCCCAAGGGACCTTTCTAGAGGCCCAAGGCAGTACTAACAATATGGGTCCCCGTGGGCTTTCAGGTGGAGAGAGGCATGAGGTCAGCCTGAAGGGCAGAAACAGGCAGGCCCAGGGTCTTGAGAAGATAAGGCTTTTTCAGGCTGTGGCTCTAAGAGCTCTTGCCTGGTGACTTACCAGTGGGGACTTGTCATTCATATAAACCATAGGGTCCTGCGGGGGAGACCAAAGCAAAGGATTTAGGTTCCAGAGTAGAAAGTAAGAACAGTTCAAGGGGAGCATCCACCCCAGTGGGCAGGAACAGAGAGGGAGCGGGGTGGGGCGGGGGGCTACTCACCAAGCTTCTCTCCTCACGCCTCAGCCACTGGGAATCCTCCACCATCTGCTTCTGCTGTTTGTCGAGGACCTGCCTGATCTTGATCTTCTCTGCCTCCCAGAGCTGCTGGGCCTCCTCTCTGCTGCTGGGCCTGAAGAAGTCCTCCTCCTGTGAGGGCAACAGCTTCAATGAGTCCCGTCCTCAGGCTGGACCCAGGGAGGAGCTGCTGCAGGGCCCCAGGGGAGCCAAACCTTGGCATTGCCTGCTGCTCTTTTCTTGCCTATTCCTTATCCCGTAGCCACAAAGGCAGACACTTTTGTTCTGGTCTCAGCCTCTTCCACATGCCTGACTGTAACAGGGTGCCAAACCCCGGAGCACTGGGTTCCGACTATCACATGCTCTGCCAACGACGTTCTATTTTCAACCATCCGCCCATTTCCTCAGCTGGCATTTGTGATGGCTGCAGAGATGTAACAGACTCAGAAATACAAAACCTGCCCCAAACCCTAAGCATTATGGTGGCAGGTCTGGAAGCTTCTACAGATGGTGAGGCTAGCTCGGGCTCCTGGTGTACAGGACTGCTTGTGCCCACCATCATGCACCTTGTTATCTTTGGCCAAGATAACAGCTTGACTGATATAACTGAAGGATAAGAGGAATGAGCTAAAAGATGAGATGAAGAACGGAACTTCCAAAAGCATAACGCCACAGACACAAGATGAACGCTTCCTCCTCCTCATTAGCCTTGATCCTTGTCTTCGCTCGCCTGTGGGGCCTTGGACTTATTCTTAGTTTTGTTTCTTAGGTGGGTGTTCCCCTCTTTCCCCCTCAATAATTCCAGGGCGCATTTGAATAGTTATTTTCTCAGTCCCTCCAAACTATTTTGCTTTTCATCTACTGTGAGTATGTATCTTGGCCTCCAGGGTCTCCTGGAGGAAGAAGGTTGTGTGTGTTCTTGACTGCAGAACCCTTTGCCAGGGACAGGGTCCTTTTGTGACATGAACACCGGAAGTTCCTGTTATGGCTGGAATGTGCCTCCCCACCCCACCCCAATGTTCATGTGTCAGTAATTAGATATCCAGGACAACAGTGTTGAGAGGTGGGGCGAGTTGAAGATTGTGGAGGCACTGAGTTTATGAACAAGTTGAGACACATGTGAGCTCCTGACAGAAGGGTGAGTTTGCCTCTTGCCCTCGCTCTGTGCTCCCTCAACCACGTAATGTCTTCTGCCGTGGTAGAAAACATCAGGAGGCCCTCACTAGAGGTGGCCCTTGATCTTGGATTTCCAAGTCTCCAAAACTGGAAGTGATAAATTTCCGTTCAGTGTAAATCTTCCAGTCTCAGGTGTCCTCACGAGGAATCAACAGTCCCTTCCCTTTGCAGTGGCCAGTTGATAGGTCACTTAAGGAAGAAGCTAAAGTGAAAAATCATATATAACTTTAACAAGCAGCGCCTCTCCCAGGCCTCAAAAGAGTTCCCCACTAACCCTATAGGAAAGGCTTGATTGTTACAATATAGCTTTAAAATAGTTTACTGGGGCACCTTGCCCGTCACACATACAGATTCAATTACTAGTGTTGATTTCTTACAACGTTCTTTTTTTTTTTTTTTTAAAGTATTCATTCATTTATTTTGTATATGTGAATGCCTGATCTGCACGTGTGCCTGCATGCCAGAAGAGGGCACCAGATCCACTATAGATGGTTATGAGCCACTGTGTGGTTGCTGGGAATTGAACTCAGGACCTCTGGAAAAGAGGGTCTTAACCTCTGAGCCATCTCTCCAGTGCCTCCTACAATATTCTTCATCCAACTTATCCTGCTTAACGTATTTGTTAAGCAGCTATGTGTTGCAGGCATGGATTCTGGGAGAATATGTTTATGTTCCCATCGGGATAAATGAATAATAGAACAAGTTATTTGTTCCCCTAACATGACACTATCTACAATGGTATGATGTGGCCAGAGGATTCTCAGTGGAACCTAGCAGGTGCTGTCCATGTTATAAGCACTTCAAAACTGAGTTAACTAAGTGTCTTTTCTGTGTGAAGTACCAGCCTCAGGTATTTTGTTATGGGAGCAGAAAGAAAGCCTAAGACACCAGTGCTCCAAAAACGAAAGTAAACATTTTAATGTTAAAAATATCCCCAGTTAAATCCAATACTGGTCAATGGCTACCCTGGGCTTTCAATAAGTGGTGAACCTAACTGTCAGAATCTTTAAATAAGAATATAAAAGAAGACACATAGTCTGAAGAAGATTAAATGTTGATAGGATAAGTTACTGGGGTCTGAAATCTACTAAACAATTTCACAGGCCCCAAGAGATTCCCACAGGTAATACGTGCCGTACGCTCCAAGCTTGACCCTGGCAAATATTTTAGCAAACACATGCTGGAAACCTTGTTCTGATGCCTTCTAATTGCATAATAAAACTAAAGGGTGAAAGGAGACGCGTTTTGCTTTATTCTTTATCTGGGTGTATGTGCACAAGTGTTTATACGCGTGCTGGCATGTGTTGTTGGAGCATGTGTGCATGGAGGCTGGAGGTTGAGGCCGTCACCTTTCTTAATTGCTGTTCACATCCTTAAAGCATATTACCTCCCTTGGCTGAACTGAGAACGCACTGATAATCAGCTGATCTCCATGGCCACCTTGCTCCCAGGATTCTCTGTGTTCCTAGGGCTGGAATTACAGGTAGACAAGCACACCCACCCGGCATTTACGTGAGTTTGAGGATCCAACTTTGGTCTTCCTTCTTGCCTGCTTGGTAGGTACCCTATCCACAGAGCCTTCTCCCAGCTCCAGTAATTCTAATAATAACTTCTAAACCTTGAACCTTTTTATACTGTAGTTTGGTCAAAATACACTCTGGGTGTTTTTCCGAGGTGGCAGACACCTACACTTCTTGGAAGGAATCAGGAACTTGTGTTACAGAATGCTGTTCATGAGCTGTTTTCTGTAATTGCCATGGCTCATTCTTCCTGCCTCATCTACACCTCCACATAAAACTTTCCTTGTTCTAGCAAAGAGGTGCCCCTGCCCGTTACCATACAGCTTTTTAACACTTAGTCCTGGTTCCTGGTGCCACCTCCTTCTCGTCCGTCTCTATGTCGCCATTTTCCTGGTTCCAAAGCTTCCCCGGGAGCGA
Organism: Psammomys obesus; assembly: GCF_907164565.1. Lineage (NCBI taxonomy): Eukaryota > Metazoa > Chordata > Mammalia > Rodentia > Muridae > Psammomys > Psammomys obesus. Next base: position 4,275,950 of record NW_026591086.1, read on the forward strand.
TACAGGTGGGACAGTGAGTGTGCACCTGTGCCTTGAAGGCAGCGCCTCCTGGCTCTTCCTTCAGTACCCAGGTCAGCACTCTGGTGCTCCGTTCTGAACTTTACTACGGAATTGTGATGCCCCTGGAGGGAGAGGGCTACCACCGCCGCTTTGTGATGCTCCTCAGACCCCCAGAGGAGCCATGATGTAAAGGAAACCATTTTGTCATCTCTGAATCTTCCCTAATTGCTTTCACATGCTTCGTGGGAAACCTGTTAGCTCTTGACAGAATGCCATTGGAAAGAAACTGTCTCATAGATACCATAAAATGGGGATTATTATTATTATTATTATTATTATTATTATTATTATTATTTTACTTATTTAAAAAAGTATTCACTATGTTCTTTCAGGCGGAGTTCCTTTATGAAAATCACTTCTAAGCCCTCGTCACAAAAGACCTGCCCAGGTTGTCTTTATGGAAGCGAACAAAGTCTTGGCAGTGACGCACAGCAGAGGCAAAGGCAGTACTGCCCCTCACAGGCACTAAACAGCCTCTTTCCGAGACAACCACCATTTCAAACAAAGCTCCCTGAAACTTAATTAGCTGCGAATAAAGGGTCTAGGGCAGGGGGGGGGTTTGAGCATTGCCCAAATTACAGCACGTGCTTAAAACCCGTGGGTTGATTATGGCTAAGCCCATATGAAGACAGAAATTGGTTAAATTAATGCCACAGAGAAAAATAGAGCGAGTTTGAGAAAATTTGGTTTCATAACAGATCTTGCTGCTCGGAATTCCAAATTATGCTCGTTTCAAATTTTGCTAAAGCAAGAATAACAGCACAGAAGCGTATCAACGTGATTGCCTACATAATTTCTCAAATATATTGTAATAAACGTGCATTTTTCCACAGAAGCTTTGGAGTTATGCGTTTGCAACTGTATATACATATACAGTGAAAGCTAAAATGGTAAGTGTTTTGGGCTGCTCCGTAGCTGAGGAAAATATAGCAATCGCTCCCAGCAACTGACAACAAGAGAGGCAGTGGCTGTGGACATCTGTCCACAAGCAAAGGTGCCCTTGTGCAGAAGACCTGAGCATCTGGTCCAGGACGCTTCGGGGCCTCAGCAGTCACTGAAGAGAACGAGGCTGCAGTGGTGGAGCTGGCTCATGAGCCCATATCCACACCAGCAGGGAAAGCCACTATGAGGAAGCCTTTCCTCCAGGGATAGATTTAGCAACCTAAGCAATCAGTTAGGAAGGCAGCATGGGGGAGAAACCTCCAGGATCCTTTATTCCATGGCAACCCTACGCCCTGCTCTGCTCTGCCCACAGGCCTCTACACCACCTATTGTACCTGACTCCTGGGAACTCGGGGAAAGGAGAGAATCTGCCAGCATTGGCCACAGCCCCAGTATGGACAAAAGCGGGTCCTGTTCGGCTGAGGAGGACCACTGAGGCCCTCAGTAGTCTGACTGGCGCCCTTCCCAGGCCACCTCCCTCCAGCAGCCTCTGTGGCGAGGCCGACCGACACCCAGCATGCAGGGCCCTCTTACCCGCATGCTGTGGCGCTTGAAGACATTGTGCCGGTGGAGAGGCGGGGTGTGCAGCGAGTTAGCAGGAGATGGGTACTCCATAGGGCTGGTAAGCGTAGGAGAGCTGGCACACAGACCCTCAGGGACCTATTCACGAGAAGCAGAGAAGCACAAGGCACAGGGGCAAGGCGAGAGGGTGGACAGTTAGCTGCCACGAACGGGGGGCGCGCACGCACACAGTAAAAGGACGAGGGCACACCGTGGGGGTGCAGACAAAGAATGGGACGCGCTGTTTCCCCGGCCCAGCTGAGGAGCAACGTGGCCTCTCATCTGCCAGGCGCTCCTCATGCACAGCGCCCTTTCACATGGGTGCTCACAGACAGGTCATCTCCTGAGACCAAGGGCGGGACCTTAGGACCCTTTGGAAAAGGGTCACGGTTCACAGTTGTGACATGGGTTGTGATGATAACCTGCAGATTAGTGACTGCACACACACACACACACACACACACACACACACACACACACACACACACA
>NW_026591086.1:4278011-4296812 GCF_907164565.1 Psammomys obesus
ACACACACACACACACACACACACACACACACACACACACACACACAGCGATCCCTCAGGGTCCTAGGGGTGCATGGTTCCAGGATGCACCGTAGATGTGGGAGCCCTTGCATAAAATGGTGCTATGTTTGTGTACCTACAGCTGTCCTCTGATGTACTGTCAAGCGTCTCTAGATCACTTATATTGAATACATCGTAAAGGCCATGTCAGTGGCATAGTACGTTGTTAAGGGAATAACGATAATAAAACTTGTACCTATTCAATGCAGATATGGGCTTTTCCTTTTCTTTTTTTCATATTTTCCATTCTTGGTTGGCTGAATCCACAGGAGCAAAACCCAGAAATATAGATCTCTCTCTCTCCCTCCCTCTCTCTCTCTCTTGTGTGTGTGTCTGGGGTATGCTTATTTTGACTAAAATAATATTTTTATTTTCTCTCTGTGTGTGTGGTTGTAGAAGTGTGTGTGAGTACACATGGAGGCCCTGGCTTGATGTCAGGGGTCATCCTTAATCACTATTTCACGCTATTTACCGAGGCATGGTCTCTTGGTTAAACCCAGAGCTTGTCTCCAAATTTGACAGTTTGTTCTAGGGATTCCTTGTCTCTGCCTTCTAATCACAGACGGCCACCATGCTCACCTGGCATTTGTGAGGTTCTGGGGCTTCAAGCCCCAGTCCTCATGCTTTCATAGCAAGTGCTTTAACCACGAAGCCATCTCTCCACTCTAACAATATTATTACCTTAAGCGTTTTTAAAACTTATTTAGTATGTGTGTGTGCGAACATGCGTGCTATATAGTGATTGAGGAGGTCAGAGGACAATTTCTGGACATTGCTTTTTTCTTTCCACCATGTAGGTTCCAGGGATTGAATTTAGGTCATGACGTTTGGCAGAAAGCACCTTTACACACTGAACTATTTTTGTCAGTCTGTTATTATTATCAACCCCTGCAAGACATTTTCTTCACGTGAAGTGGATTTGTGTGTCCACTCTTGGTTGGGCTTGTTTTGACACAGGACCATCTCCCTGACAAGACGAGCTTGGTTTCGAGGCTCAGTCTCCCTGTGTGGAGCGTCAGCTGGGCTAATATTGGTACTTGTCATTTGAGATGTTCTGTTTGCAAGCCACAACTCTGTGCTAGGGTCTGTAGGGGGAGGAAAGGCAGGAGGCTGGGTCATCTCTCATCCAGATGCAAGAGAGTGACACAGGACATTATAAGTCACAGGCTACAGCCTTGGCGAGATTCAAGGCTGGCAAGGACGCAGACACTTCAGATAGGCCCCTGCTCCCTTTGTGCTGACCGCCTAGGACCTGGCCAGAGCCTCTGTATAGAGCTTTGGGTGGCAAACAAGTCTATAGGACCATCCTATATGGATGTATCCCCAGCACCCTTGAATTCCTTCCCAGAAGGCTTTGTTCAGGGCAGGAGGTCAGCGAAGCCAGGGATACAGGAAGGCAGATGCAGGCAGGCACAGGAAGCAGCAGACACCAAAGATGGCTGGACTGGGCCACAGGCAGAATTTCTGGAAGAACCGAATTTCTGTTCTTTTGAAATAAGTTAAAAATTCTCTCCTGGCTGCTGAGAAAGAGCCAACCCAGGCTTCTCCATCCCCTAAGCAGGTATTTGCTGCTGCGCCGCATAGGTGTAGACATGACATTTCAGGAAGGTCCTTAATGAGGGAAGAAGTCAACCCTCCCCACCATCTGGTTAAACACTTACCTGGAACTGCAGCTTAGGAGCCAGCAGATTGGTCTGCTGAGGGGGTCTGTACTTGGGCCGGCTGGGCTAGAAAAAGAGAACACGGGCCTATCTCAGTCTAGCTCTGCCCTTCATCAAAAACACATCCAAGAAACCGTCAGGTCAGAGGCAGTTCTGTTTGTTTACAGTGGAGAGATAGGAACAAAATTGTCATCGGATTCATTTTGCAGCCACGCACTGAGCGCTAGTTACTTGGCTGGTGATGGGAAGGGTTGCAGGCAGCACATGTGAGACAGACTGTGAGAAAGGGCCTTGAACCAGATTGGGCGTCGCTAGGGACTCTTCCTTGGTGCTCAGTCCCAACCACACCTGCTCATATATTGCTGCCCTAACTCCCAATGTGACAGTATTATGAGGTGTGGTCTTTGAGAGAGGATTAGAGTTTGGCTGAGGTCATCCCATGATAGGATTAGTGCCCTGATGAGAAAGACACAGGATGCTAAGAGAATCATTCTCATTTCCCCTGATTAATGAGGGTATGGTGAGAAGGAAGCCATCTGAAAGCGAGGAAGGAGCCCTGTGACAGTTAATATTGATTGTCAGTTTGACAGCTCAAGGATCACCAACGAGACAAGACTCTAGGCATGTCTTTTAGGGGCTTTTCTATATTAGATTAACGGACAGAAGATTCACTCCAAAAATGATGTGGAGGTCATCATTTTGGGGGGAGAGGCTGGGGTGGATCCTGGACCATATAGAATGGTAAAGCTACCTTAGAAGAAGCATTCGCCTCTCTGCTTCTTGACTGTAGATGCCATGTGACCTCAGACTCTGGCCATCATGCCTTCCTTGCCGTGATGGACTGTATTCTCAAATGTACAGTTCAAATAAACCCTTCCTTCTTTAAGCTGTTTTCATCTGGTGTTTGATCACAGTGAACACAGACCCTCACCAGAGACTAAATTTGAGGTTTTCTGGGCTGTGGATTTCCCAGTTCCTGCAAACGTTATGGTTGGATGTCTGTTGCTTAAGTCATTCTGCCTGTGGTATTTTGTTTTGTCAGCTCTCGATAATACAGCCCTGGTTTCTGGAAACCCAGCCACCTGATGGTGGGGTAGTAGGGTCTGGTTCCTGAGCCCGAGGCTGTCACTGCAGGCATGGATGTGGAGCCGAGTCTCAGGGGCTCAGGATTTCCCTTTTCTTATCTTAACGGCCACCTGATCTGCCATCTCTAGAAGAACAGTTCTTGCTCCAACTTCCCAGCAGGCAGATTTCTCCTGTGATGGATGGTTGAGGTTTGGATTCAGGACAGAGAGAGGATTGTAGGAGAGCAACCTCCCTGTGCTCTGAGAGGGCAGTGGACCACAAAGGGACCTGGCTCTGCTGTGAGCCATGGAACTAATGAGGCCCAGCTTCAACTTACCTTGGGTGGGGGTTCCTGAAAGGCAGTGGGCTCCAATATTTTGGGGGGTCGGTAGCGAGCATTCCTTTCTTGCTCTATGGCAATGTCCTTCTCCATCTGATAAATGTCACTGCCAAGGAGTCAGGTCACATATAGAGAGAAACCGGGTCAAAGGGGACACACTGAAGTCAGGAGAGGCCTGGCTGAGGGTTACCAGATCCCATTTCCACCTCCATCTTTCCTACAGCGGGAGATGTCTGTGAGACAGATTAGGATATGGATCCTGAGGCCATCCTTGTATCAAGGTTTGAGAGGTTCACACAAATGGATTCAAATGGATTCTTAGAGAGTCAGCCCGACAGGTGGCAGAAGCTGGCTGGTAGCTCTACCGCTACCATGTCCAGTCTTCCTGCACCAGCTATTGGCAAAAAGTTCCATCTACGTCTGGGGCCCAGACTCGCCATGACTTTAGATACCCCTCCCCCCCCAATTCTAACTCTGTAGCATGCTCTGGGCTGCCGTCTACTCTCAGCTATGATGAGGTCTTGCCTTTCTCTCCTAGTGCAGTGCTTCTCAGCCAAGAGGCCCCAGGTATTACTGCAGGGTCTTCAGGTGCACATATTCAAAGGAACACTAAGGACGCATTGCCAAATTCATGCCATGTGGTACTATGCCTCCAAATGTACACATTCACACACACAAACATGGTACCCATACCTGACTATGCTTCGTCAAGCAGAGAAGTCTGAGAGCTCACTCGCGTTTTGGGCAAGCTCTCAAAGCTTGACACAAGGTTGGGAAGTGTTAGTTAGACCCTTTCTTAACCCAGGAGGAAGACTGCCAGCTTGTGCCTGAACTAGGCGTCTAAGTTCCTCTGTGATCTGAGTCTCTTCCAGGGGTAGGAGGTGGGTGTCAGCCCAGAGATAGGCAATTACTAACAGTCCCCATGGTTCTCAAGACCCCACCTTTTCTACCCCAGAGCTTTTGACCTTTCAGACTATATCTTTCACTTATTTTTTTTTTTATCCTGGAACCTTCTTAAGTCTTCCTTATGAAAGACCAACAAATGTGGTCCTTCGTTATAAAGGACCAACAGATGGGGCAGACTCAATCTGAAGGGTCATGGAGGGAAGATGGGAGCAGACAGGTATTCTAAGACTACAGTTCTGCAGTGTGCTTAGACTCCAAGCCACAGACAAACGCAGTCATCCTCACACAGGCTTTCTTAACCTCTTCCTTGGGCCTCCCACCAGACTCACTTTTTTTTTTTTCATTTTGTGCTGAGGATGATCTTGAATGACCCTACTGTCTGTACCTTTTATGTTTTGGGTTTATAAGCCTGTGGTTCCATGTCTTGTCTAGAGCCTATTTTCTTGCCCTCGAATAAAATCTCTAGAGCTGGGAGTGTAGGTCAGTGGTAGCACACTTGCCTAACATTCACAAAACCCTGGATTTGTTCCTAGGTGTACACACACACACACACACACACACACACACACACACACACACCATTATCTAGCCATTAAGCAAGATTCCTTAAGACAGAAGCCAGCAATCAGTGGCCACATGTTAAGCCTGCCCCTCCTACCTATTTTTTCATGGTTGATTTTTTCTTTTTCTTTTTTTTTTTTTTTTAAATTTATGACATGTAAAACTAATGCCAAATTCTGGTGTATGCAGAAGGAACTTTATTAAACACAGCCAGACTCTTTCCTCTGGCTGCCATGGAAGAGCCAAGTAGTTGCAACAGAGACTTGCATTGACTGCAAAGTCCCAAATATTTACTATCTGGGCCTTTAACAGAAATTTGCTGATCCCTAGCCTAAAAGAAAGCAAAAGGCATTGGGTCACTCATGAGTGGTAAGCAGGAAGATGGGGAACCCTGAAACCCTAAGATAGGTAACACCCCCTCCCCACCAGTGACCCCCTGACACTGGAGAAATAGCAGCTGGGTTAATGAGAAGGATCTAAGCCTCAGGCCACTGCTCCCCAAACAGAACAGGCATGTAAGGAGCCTGTTAACAGCCTTGATAACAGGTCAAGACACCTCCTTCTTCCGTAACTGGCAAGGCCTATCAAATGGAGAGGGAGAGCAATAAAGGTCACGAGCATAAGTAGTCTGCTCCACAAGGCACCGGAGTGAACAGGGCTTCTCCAGGCTGCCTTCACTCCTGAGCTTGCAGTGAAATTGGTCTCAGCTTTCTGTCCTCCAACACTGTACGGCGCTGTTGTACTTCTATTGGAAGGGGTGGGGGTGACCTTCCAAATGGTGATCAGAAGGAAGTTCTGATGTAAGTCCCATTTTACCTGTCACTGGGGATCAAGTCGCCAACCTTGACCTGAACTCTACTGTCGGACAAAGGGGAACAAAGACCCCTGCTGCACAGGGCTGGAGACCCCGCCATATCTAAAGCCTCGTCCTTTACCCAGAGCTCCCCACAATATGCTCACCTGAGACTGCACACAAGCTCGGTGAAGCGGGGCCGGTCACTGGGGTCATAGTCCCAGCAGCGAGTCATGAGTGTGTAAAGGACAGGTGGGCAGAGGTCGGGCTTGGGCAGCCGGTCCCCTTTCTCCAGCACCCCGATGACATCCTTGTTCTCAAGCCAGAAGAAAGGCTGCTTCCCAAAGCTGAGGATCTCCCACATGCAGACAGCTGAGACCAGAGGGGGAGGGCTCAGGGGAGGGACCAGCTCGCTGTCCCCAGGGATAACCTTGGCCACTGGCCGTTTTCCCTTGAGGTCTCGCCCACCACAGTGGTTCAGCCAGGACACTGATATCCCTATTCCTATAGTATATGAACCACAGTCTACTCCCTAGAGCCCTCCCCATGGAGCTGCTAAGATTAATCAGGAGGAGGCTATCTATGATCTGAGTGTCAGAACTTCTTCATGGAGGGGAGGATCAAAGGCTCCTCCTCATGGCAGGGGGAGGAGAAGGGAGTCATAATACTACAATACTAGTACTGATATTTGTTGGCTGTATGACCTTGGGCAAGGCCCTGACTCATCCGAGCCTTAATTTCCTCAGGTGGAAAATGGGAAGAAAAATGATGATGTCCAGAGTGATATGTCCTTCAGATCCAGCTAGGCCTGTCTCTCCTTTTCAGCTCCTCGCTGAAAGAAGCTGGCCAGTTTCCTTTGAGGACCCCCCCCCCACCTGAAGCCTTTCTCATATAGCAGGGTGGATGACTCAGCACATTCTTGTCACAGGAGTCTTCTCAAAGAAGACGAGCCCAGTTTATCCCCAACCGGGCCCTCGTCCACGTCACATCTGCTCTCCCACTGACCCTCCACCTTGGGGACTTCTCAGTGCCCCTGGCACCTGAGGGGCGCATGTGAGACTCTTTCTCCCTGTGCTCCTTCCCAGGCCACCTCCCTGGGCCCTCCTGAATCACTGCTCACCGAACATCCAGACGTCACTGGCAGTTGTGAAGCGGCGGAAGTTGATGGACTCTGGGGACATCCATTTGATGGGGAGACGAGTCACAGAGGCTTTATGTGGACAGAGAGGTTTGCAGGAATCACTTCGGGAGGCAGGACCCAGAATTATATCCCCACCCTCCGCTGGCTGAGGCTGCCTAAACCTTGGGCTTCCCTGCTCTGGGATTTTTTAATTCTACGGACTGTTTCGGTAACCGGGAGGCCCTCACCTTTGTAATAGTCCTCATCTTCAATGTACCGGGAGAGCCCAAAGTCTCCCAGCTTCACACACTCCGGAGAGGCCACCAGGATGTTCCGAACAGCAATATCCCTGAAAGAAGCATGAAAGACTAGCATGAGGTACTTGCCCTGGGACCCTGGTACAAGTGAAGAGAGCCAGGCCCCAGCATGAAGGAGCACACCACCAAGGTGACAACTCCTGGAGCATCTGGCTCCCCTTGAAGAGTGCCCCACTGACCTGTATCCTTAGCATCACCACCATCCCCAAAGGGCCCACCGACTTCCCAAAGGCCATGCCACTTCCTGCTGTTTCTGCTACTGAAAAGATGCTATTAAAACCCAACTTCAGACAGATAAAGGAAACAAACCTATGAGCACATTGCCTTGGCTCAAGCCATTTGACCCTCACGCTAGGATATGAGCTTTCTAAGGAAAAGGATTCTTGTTTCTCTTGATCATGGCTTGGTGCTACCTCCTACAACATGGACCATACTGAGTAGATGTGCCACAGGACTTACTGAATGAACAAGGGGGTGTTCTGTATCCCCAACATGGCTTTGCACAAATCAGGCTCAGAGTCACACAGGCTATGCCCATCCCATGGTGGGATGAGCAGCCCAGTGTGGTCTCAAAGGAATGAGGAGTGGAGTGTGGCAATGGGCCAACTATGCAGCCATAATTAAAGCGGATGGTGGGTCAGGGATCCTGGACAACTATCATGGAGACCCTAGGATGCTCCGGACATTTCTCTAGCCTTCTTCCTAAGCTGCATGCCAGCCAGTGGGCAAAGTGGAAGAGATGAATCTCTGGGCAAGAGGGCAGCCCTCTTAGCACTCGCTGGGACTGAGCAGAAGGCACAAAGCTACAGTGAGACCTCAGACTTCGGAGTTCCTCTCGGTACCCTGGGAGTTTCCATGGGGACCGCCTGAGTACTGAGTGCTGACTTTCAGTTGCTTGCCACAGACCAGCAAGGGTTCACATCCCTCTAGTTCTACGCACTGTCATCTTCTCAGGGACGAGGGAGGGAAGAGCCTCACGCTGCTCCTACCTGTGTACACAGTTGATGCTCTCCAGATAGGCCATGGCTTTGCATATCTGCAGAGAGTACAGGACCAGAGTGGGTATCTTCAGGGAGTTTTTATTTCGCTCCAGGTAGTGGCCCAGCTGCAGGAAGAGAGACAAGTTGTCAGAAGCATTCATTCTGCCCCAGCACGCCCCCCCCACCAACATACCACGCTACCAGCAGCCAAAGACCCCTTATTTCCTATGGGGGCAAATTCAAAGATGGCAATGTGTTTTGGTGATTTTCCTCCACCTACCAGCTAAATACATAAGGCAGGAGGTTGTAAAGACCCCTTGCTATAAATGTCTCCCATGCCTCTTTAACTGCAGCCTGGTTGTCACACAGGATTTCTCATCAGCCCCCCGAGCTCACCTCCCCATAAGGATACAGTTCCATGATGATCCATGTTGGCTCCTCTTCAATGATGCCAATCAGCTTCACAATGTGGGGATGGTCAAGATTCTTCATGATCACTTCGGGAGGGAGAAGGAGATGGAGCAGGTCAAAGGTGATACAGAAAGCTTTTTGTTTTGTTTTGTTTTGTTTTGTTTTGTTTTGTTTTTCCCTCAATGCTGAGGAACGAACAGGCCCCATGCATTCCAGGCAAGTGTTCTACCACCGGACTACAACCCCAGCCACATAAGACAAATGCACTTTCCTGCCCCAGCTGTGAAATCTGAAGGAAAGAGACCTTTTACGATTGGGAGTGGGGGTGAGTTCCCATTACTGCTCTCACCCTCTCTCCTTCCCAGACTCTCAGCTCTCGTTCATCTTTGAGGGCCTGGAGCATGTCAGGGGCCCGTCCCCAGGGGATGCCTACCTGCCTCGCTCATGAACTTCTCCTTGTTGTCCAGGGTACAGTCTTTCTTGCAGGTCTTGACGGCCACATTGATTTTTTCCCCTTTCTGCAACAGGAGTGTGTTTTCAGGGACCCCAGTGCTTTTCAGGAGAAAATGTCCTTTCCCTAGCCTCAGCGAGGCCATTGCAGACTTGGCTGCCAGCCGAGGGAAGGCAAATGGTGTGGCTTCTATGTGGCACATCTCCCTCCTCAAGCCACCACACCCCGTTTTTCTATTTCTTTTCATGTTTTCTTCCTTTTCTCCTTCCAGATCATCCTGTGTTAGAACTAGAAAGGACTTCAGAGACTAGAAAGCTAAATCCCTGGGTCCAGACCAGAATACAGAGTCACCTTACCTGCACAAGGCAAGCAGGCACATGGCAGAACACACACACACACACACACACACACACACACACACACACACACACTCCATCAGAAGAGAGCAAGCTTCCTACTCTGTCTTTACTGTTGGTTTCCCATCATTCTTCTCTCCTTGGGCTCTGCCCTCTCCAGCCTGCTGGAAGTATAACCGTATAGGCAAGGCTCACCCCAGCTTCAGCGACCTGGACACCAATTCCTACTGGATCCACTTAGACCCTGCTCTCACTGCATCCTACTTCCTCCTCTGCATTCTCCCACGAGCCTCAGAGCCCACTGTGTTTCCACCCTAGTCCACTGTCCCTCCAATCTCAGGAATGGCTCTCATCCCCTTCACTCCCTGGGTGCTCCAGAAATAGTCTTAGGCCGTGTGAATGAAGACCCACGGTGCGTCAGCTGGCTGCTACCTGCAACCCAGGTAGCATCCTCTTTGACCCTTCCGACAGAGAAAAGGGATGCCGGATAACAGTCTGGGACTCACATGATTCGTGTAGACACCTTCATAGACCTCCCCGAAGAAGCCTTCACCCAGAATGCGATTAAGAACTACATCTTCACGGGCAACCCCATACTGAGGACCTGCACAGAGGGAGAAAACATGGGGCGTCTCAGAGCCCAGAGTCCAAACGGTCTTCCCAGGGGAACTTGAATGGTCAACAGCAAAGATCCCACGGTTGGCTGGGCGATGGCATCTAGATTGTTTCATTGTCTCAGACCCAGGGAGTTCTATCACCCTGCGCCCAGCTCCCTGGGTCCTCCAGAGGACCTCGTCAAGGTCCTCACTGAAGCCACACAGACCCAGTGAAAGCCATCTGTCTATAATGTCAGCTCTCAAACCGAGGGTCCCTCGGGTTTTCTGTGTCTGAGCCCATGTAAATGAGGAAGAAGGGAGGAGAGAAGGTTCCCCCGTGGTGTCCCAGGAGTCCTCATGAGGCCACTTCCCAGGGCCCTGGCTGTGGCCACAGTGGTGGTGGTGGTGGTGGTGGGGTGACCAGCCTCTTCAAGGCCTACCTCCTGGCCTTCGTAGGGTCTCATCGGGAATCTCCGCATAGATGTCTGACTCTGTAATGACAGAAAGGGGCCCAGCCCATGGGCTAGGTGTCACCGCTAGGCACAGCCAGGAATTAGGCCGTAGCTCCTACCCGGAAGCCAGGGCAGACAAAGGAGTGAGTGAGGTCATGCAGGAGAGTCTAGGCTCTTCCATAAGGATTCAAGTAGCAGGCATAGCTGAAGACACTTTAGCTCGAGTCTGGGATTACTTGCTCGGTTTCATTGGTTCCAAGTAACATATCACTCATTTAGCTTGATGATTCCATCTCTCCAAAATTCACGTACTGCAGCCCTACCCGACAGTACGATGACCGGTGAGGGTCTCTGGGAAGTGGTGAGAGTTAGGTGACATCAAAAGGAGGGGACTCCTATTAAAACTAGTGCTCTTAAAAGAAGAGGATGGAGAGACTAGAGCGTGCTCTACCACGTGACCACACAGCAAGGAGGCAAACGTGGAAGAGAGCCCTCACCAGCAAGAATCTGCAGAGTCTGGGCTTGCCAGCCTCCAGAACTGGGAGGAATAAATGACCGGGTTTGGCTCATCCAATCTACTGCATTGTTTGTGCCAATAACAGCTGACCAGGACCAACATGACTCCACAGTGCGAACTACTCACAGTTGCTATTACAACTAATGGTATGTTTCTGAGCCGTCACCGAGAAGCGATGGAAAGGTGGTTCACTGTGACTTGGAGAGAAGGCTTGGTGCCATCAGGAGACAAAGCAGAGGCGGTGGGCAAGCCTGAGGGAGGGGCAGAGGCTGAGGGTACAGTGAACATGCTTACCTATGCTGCAGCTCTCTGAGAGGTGGGACCGCCGAGCCTCCAGGTTTCTGCAGGAGAAGGTGGAAGGGCAGGGTACAGCTCACCTCAGAGCCCTGCAACAGTCCCCTCAGGCAGCTTCTCTCTACCTCTATCCACCCACCTGGCAGCCAAGCTGGCTGTCAGTGAGCTGGGATAGTATAGCCCAGGACACCAAGGGGCAAGGGCAGAAGAAAGGACAGAAGCCTCTTCCTCAGGAGAGCAGCAGGCCAAGCAGGGAATACTCCCATGGTTGTGGACTGGGAGGGAACACACACCCTGCTGAAATGATGAGACTCAAGCATTCTCTCAGAAGCAAGGGAGGGAGGGGTGTTCACTGCATGTTTTTCCAGCCCTAGCACAGATAGTCTGAGATTCAGTCTCAACCCTGGCATCCCTCTTGTACTCACAGTGTGGGGATCTGAGGCAGGCTGTTTCTTCTCTCACCATCTAGGGGGAAGTAGAGGAAAGGAGGGTTGAAACCAGGACCGAGTGGGTGAATTGGTGGCAGAAGGAACACTGCTTCTGAGGTTGTCTGTCAGCACCACGGAGGACGCTGCTTGGACCAGAACTAGAACCCTTGTAAACTTCCTCCGGCTGATAATCACATGCTCCAGCTGCGCCCATTTCCTGACTGTCCCCAATCAGGGTCACACAGAACATAACGGTCACATGTTAGTAAAGGCTCAGTTATGCCAGAGGTTGTAAACGCCCCCCTCCCCCAACTGCTTCCAGTAGCTGACCACCTAGAATAGACTCAGGCCCTCCTCATGCTCCTAAAACCCTTGCTTCTACCTAAGGGCCAATGTCTGACCTTCCCTCTGCCATCCACCTCTGGGCTATTCTGCTTCCAAAGAGAAACCTACCTTTCTTGGCATGCATGATGAGAGAGCCTTTATGTTCTCCCTGCAGCCTGCAGTAGCCATCTATGAGGTCAGCCATGTTCTCAGCCTCTGCCAGGGACGAGGTTTTGATGGACAAGGACTGTAGAGAAGGGGTCAGCCACCGGTGAGAAAGCAGAGCCTTGCTAGAGTCCATCCCACAGGGAGGAAGAAGAGGCTGCAGGACACGGCCCCACCTCTGTGGGATTCCAGCCGCACTTTTCCTAAGTAGTCTCTCTCTGTCTCTGTCTCTCTCTCTCTGTGTATGTGTGTGTGTGTGTGTGTGTGTGTGTTTTGTTAGAGACAGCCACCAGGGGGCGTACTGGCCATCTCTTTTGCTGGCTCCCCACTGCTCTTTATTGCAGGGTCAGCTCTGGGTCTCACTCTTATCTCTCAATGGATACAGCACAATGCCTTGTATTTCCTGAGTGCTTGGTATGTACAGGCAGAAGCCAAAAAGTGGGTGGTGGGATTGGGGGCTCAGCACATGCTGGTTAGAGGAGAGAGACAAATGTTTGGTGATCTGAGGTCACTCCCATACCTCTAGATACAAAAAAGCCCCATGTCCCTTGGGTCTTGATTTTTAAACCATTGCTTATCTGCTAAATAATTAGACTTTGGCTATGTATCTTATTTCTAATTGCCTCTACCTACCCTAAAGCTTTTTCTACTTCTTTCCTGATATTAAAGAAAACAACTTTCCTCCAAATTTCCTTAAATCTCATTATTATCATAAAACCTTGTTTGGATACTGGGTAGGGTTTTATTTTGGTTTTTATTTATTTATCTATCATCTGTCGATCTTCTATCTATCTATCTATCTATCTATCTATCTATCTATCTATCTATCTATCGGCAAAGGAGAGAAGCCACAAAGTTGCCACTGTGTGAATGTGGCTGTCAGAGGACAATTCACATAAGTCGTTTGTCTCCCATTATACAGACTGGGGGTGGGGGAGGAGATTGAACTCAGATTATTGGGTTTGGTGGTAGGCTTCTTTATCTTGCCAGTCGTGGGTACCATTTTTTTTTTTTAAACAAGATCCATCAACAAAAATTCCCCTAGCGTCTGCTGGACTTTGGAAAGGTTGGCTTGACTAGATTCCACCCACAAAGCTCCCAGGTTCCCCAGTGCTCACCTGGGGGGCGCCCTCGATGCCCAGCTGCAGGACGGCCTGACCCTCTTCCAGAGGAAGGCACCTGATGGACTTGATCTGTTTGAACTCCGCCAGACAGGTGGGCTGTGAAAGGGGCAGGGAGAATTGGAGAACATGTGACCCCAGGATCTGACAAAGGTCAAGACGGGGGTGAGGGTGGATGGTGGAGAGTGGGGAAGACTCTTCTGAAGACGGAGAGCATAACGCGGGAAGGCACTTCTCCGAAGCCCAAGATGCCCAGGTTGCAGAAGAGAAAGGGAGGAAGGTACTATTGTCAAGATCATATGTCAAGTTGCGGGGAGAGCCAGAACTAGACCCAGGCTCCTAGGGAGTCACTGCCTTCTTCTGCCATCGAGGGAGAGGCTCTTCCTTGTGAACCCACTGGCATTCTATCGTTCCGCACAGTGTCTCGGCAAATGATGAGCTGTCTGACCCCACTGCTATCCCCAGAGCCTCTCAACAATTCTACACCAAGGGCATGCCCTTATAAAGTCTCTCTCCTGAGCAAAAGGGGATGGGGGTGAAGAGCTGATGGGGGGGAGGGACAGAAGAAGAGGCAGGGAGGAAGAAAAGGCCTCTGAGCTGGAGCTGGGTTGAGGCTCACTCTTGGGCTCTCTCTACCTTTGTGTCTTGACTTGTCAGCTGGCGGATGCCTTTAGGGCCAATGACCAGGTCCACAGTAATGTTCCATCCTTGCTGGAATGAAAGGAGAAAGGGGACTGTTTCCCACATTGCCCAGCCATATTCAGATGTTTTGAGAAATCTCATAAGGATAAACAAACATCACTATGTCTGCAGCCCTTCCATCCTGAACCTCACCGTACAGCTCACCCCCATCCCATCACTTTTCTCTCCCTGTCCACCTCCCTCTTTGCTCACAATGCCCTGCCTGGAGGTCAGGTAGGCTGAGGGTATGAAGAACAGGCCATTACAATGAGTTCGCAGCGATAGGTCTCTTGGTCGATGTTGGCAAAGCCCGCCAGGGTATTGAAGAACTTCATGACACATTCTTCCTCCCGGAGTGATGCATATTGCTGGAAGGTCTGCTGGATCATCTTCCGGAACTGCTTAGGCTGGGAGGTGGGTAGGGAGGGCTGAGTCAGTTCAGGTTCCTGCTTTAGATCGTGTGGAAAGGCTGCCCACTGCTCAACATGGCTCCCGGGGGCCCCGCCATGACAGAAGCCTAGAGGTGTTTTCTAAAGCTCACAGCTGCTTCCACAGGAGCTCATCCTATCCCTGCGAGGCAAGGCGGGAGGCATGGAATCTCATGACCCAGGTCATGAAACGAATCATGCCTCCAAGGCAGTATTGAGCCAGGTGCACCTCATCCTGATTTCCAGACCTCGAGGGCCTACCACACACATCAGCTGTCTTAAGCCGGGTAGCCTTATGGCCATAGATCCTCTTCTTCTGACCCTCTAGCTCCCGTCCCAGGACACACATGGAACAGGGCTCCCTGGGCTCTGTGTTCTCTGCTTCCCTCACCTTTAAGTTTTCCTGCATCTGCTTTGGGAAAAACAGGTCCAGACCCACTTCTTTTCTGAAAAAAGGAGCATAGAAGCCACGTTTGACACACTCACACTGGACTTCAAACCAGCCAAAAGGAGGTGTGAAGGCCTGGAGACCAGGGAACTGGGTCCTGGGAGCTCCTGGCTGCGGAGAGAGACAGGTGAATAGGACAGCAGGACACTGGGGGAGGGGAGGGGCAGCCATGCCTGACACAGAACTTACTCCAGCAGTTCAAAGTTAGACTTTTTGTCCAGCGCATTGTGGGGCATGTCCTTGAAGAATCTCCTGAGGAGAGAGGGAAAGATGGCATGGAGAAGAGGGCCGATAGCTGGCGGGTGGAGTGCTCAGAGTAGGGCATCCAATGTCCACGCGTTGGCCTACAAGCATCTTTCTCTATCAGATACAGGGACCACTAGCAGGAACAAGGTTCGAAGAGAAATGAAACCAGGTATTTATGAAACTGTGAGGAAAGAGGAAACCCATGGACTGCAACCCTCAGAAACTCCTTTACAGCTTTACAGCTCTAGCCCTTGGCTTTCACAGTTAATAGCAGAGAAAATAGCTGTTCTATTGGCATCATCATCAAAACCAAGCAACCCTTGGGCTCAGAGGGTGATGGTGCTTGCCATCAAGCCTGAGGACCCGTGTCTGATCCCCGGGACACACACGACAGAAGGAGAGAACTGATCCCCTATAAGTTAACCTCTGACCTCTACACACACTGTAACACACGTGTACACACATGCACACACACACGTATTGAATGTATGCAAATAAAATGTCTAAAAGCAAATAATCTAGGGCAGCCAGCCCCTCAGCTCAGGAACATCACCTCCCAATGCGGGTGCATATGTTTGCATTTCCATCTAAGCGATTAACTCTGGTACATACAGAACTTTAGAATTTACAGAAGAAAATGAAAACAATTAGCAGTCGTACGGCCAGACAGTACAAAAACGTCTCAACTTTAAGTCATGCATATGCAATAATTTTTGCTACATACTATATATACCATGTATTATGGCTAAATAAAGTGACAAGGAATACACTATAAACAGCACCTGGGGATAGTTCTGCACTAACCCTGCAAGCAGGCAGGCCGTCTTCAGGCTTCTGAACCTGAACTTTGCTAACTGGGACAGAGAAACGTTCTAGCGTCACGCTTTGTCTACCCGGAATATCTATTGTAAGACTTATTGTATTTTTTTGTCTGTGAGTGTGTGTGTGTGTGTGTGTGTGTGTGTGTGTGTGTTTTCACACATGCATGTGTGTACACTGCTGCCCATGGGGACCAGAAGAAGGCGCCAAATCCCTTGCAACTGGAGTCCAGTCTTTGTGAGGGGCTCAGTGTGGGTGCAGAGACCTTTGAGTCCTTTGAGGGGATAGTAACACGCTTAACCCCGGAGACATTGCTCTACCTCCTACAACATTTATTCTTGATGAGTTAAAGGATAAATATACATGAGGTCATTTAAAAACTAAGGATCCCAAGTAAGTATTTCATCGCTATGGGTAAAAACAACTACAGCATGAACCACGGGAGAAACCTCCTCCTCCCTGAAATATCCAACGTGGACTGTTCCATCCTTAAGAGTTTTTTGTTTTGTTTTTTCAAGAGTTTATTTGTGTAGCCTTGGCTGTCCTGGAACTGCAGAGCAGGCTGGCCTCGAACTTAGAGATCTGCCTGCCCTTGCCTCCTGAGTGCTGGGATTATAAAAAGGTGTGTGCCACCACAGCCTGGCTCTATCCTTAAGTTTTGACCACTCAGTAACTTCAAATATACTTTCAAATATACTATAAGGCAATAGAAATGCTTACCTCTTGATAAATGTGAATTTGAAGTTTAGAAAAACAGATGCATTGGAAAAAAAATCTGAACAGAATTTCCTATGGAGGAGGCCATCCATGGTTAAGTGAAGTTCAGGCACTTTTAGGAAGTTTTTGGTTTCTTCCCCTTTCCTGCATGTTCTCACCGTTCCGTATTAAACTAGTATTTTCTTGTTTTACATGAAAGAATTAAGGCAATGTGTTGTAAGACCAGTGTCTACACACACAAACCTCACAGGGTTATAGTCTTCAGAGGAAGTCTATGTCACCATGGCATATGTACTTCATGGACTGTCCTGTCCTGTTCTGCCCTTTTTCTCTCAATGATCCCTGGGGCTATGACTCCTTTCTTAGATGTCATACACACAAAGGAAATGTTCTTATATGAATTTCACTGAGTGGTCATTTGTAGTCCTCCCCCAACCCCACATGCACACACATACACATACACCTATACCAGGCCACCATCTGCATTTGTTTCCACTGTTTGACATGTGAAAAAAAAGTGTCACAAAGTAAGAAAAAGAATGAGCCCATGACGAGGGAGGAACAACGTGATAGGAACCACCACATGGAATGTGTTTAAAATGCCATGAGGCGGAATGGAGTAGGACAGAAAATTAAAGATCTCTTCTTTTCTTATCTTCTCCTTATTCAATCAAGAAGGGGCACATTCAACCGAGTATGTTGTGGTAGAGGCAATCCGTGATTGCCCGAGGAATGTTACTGAATTCTAGTTTACGATATTGGAAGATACCTCTGTTCTATCTTCTTCCAAGCAAAGAGAAGGAGGTCGAGTCCTAAACTATATCAAATGAAAGGAAGCCAGGAAAATAAACAAAGACTATGACTATACCTGAAATTTCAGTGTGTAGCAGGAGCGTCAAAAGTCTGAGGCTAGCCTGAGCTATAGAGTGTGTTCCAGGTGAGTGTAGGCTAAAAAAACACCCATCACTAAGTTAAACTAAGCTAAGCTAAGCTAAACTCTATAGCTGTGCTGTGTATGCTTAATTTACTAAACACACTCCAAGTGTGTGGTCTTGCAGGGGTCTACGTGTCATCAGTGAGGGCAACTTGGCACAACCCTTCCCCACCCTGAAACCCTTATCTATATCTGGAGGGGCTTTTGATTGGTTCACGTGCTGTGGCAACATCTACACACACAGGAAGGCCTCATCCTGACAAGGAATTGCCCGAAATGTCCCTAAATGTAGAGGGGACTTAGAAAACGAAGAGCTGTGGCTCTTCCCCTCCCCCGCTTCTCTCTACTGTGTTTCTGAGGAGAGGGCATGAACCTGTGTAGGGCAGGTCTTCAGACTTGGAAAATCACAAGGTGGGTAGGTAGCAGGAGGAGCTTCAGGGATGAGATATAAGGGGACTATCCAGGGCGCCTCCTCCACATACCCAAAGGTCCCTGTGGTTAAGCTCTCCAAGATCAGTTGTGGCAGCTTCAGAAGTTTTCCAAGCCAGGGCTACCTGCTTCCCATCACATTTCAGAGCAAGCCTTCCCAGGACTGTTCTAGAGAATGTAGATCGTTCATACACGGGAGAACAAGTGAGCTGTGTAACACGTGCCCTAGGTAATTGTACACACTCACTTGTTTCGTACAATTGTATTCTAACAGCATAAATATTGACAAGGAACTGAAAAAGAAGATTTTAGTGCTTTCTGAGCCACCAAGTGGGATGGTTTGAAGGAGAATGGCTCATATGTTTGAATACTTGGTGAAAACGTTTGGGAAGAATTGGGAGGTGTGGCTTTGTTGGAGAAGGTGTGCCAGTGGGGGCAGGCTTTGAGGTTTCAAAAGATTCAACATTCCTAGTGCTCTCTCTGCCTTGTAGCTGTAGATTAAAATGTGAGCTGCTCCTTCATTTTGCCATCATGGACTTAATTGTGAGCCTCTGAAACTGTAAGACCTAATTAAATGCTTTCTTTTATAAGCTGTCTTGATTATGGTGTTTATCAGAGAAAAAAAAAAAGACAGAAGTTGGACCCAGAGTGGAGTATAGTTTGTTTGTTAAAAAAAATCTATATCTGAAACAACCTGCTTAAAAAAAAAACAACCTTATTTGTTATTTATACAGTATGCTGCCTGCATGTGTCTGGATGCCAGAAGAGGGCACCAGATCTCACTATAAATGGTTATGAGCCACCATGTGGTTGCTGGGAATTGAACTCAGGACCTTCAGAAGAACAGCCAGTGCTCTTAGCCCCTGAGCCATTTCTCCAGCCCCAGAGTGAATTATTGTTATGATAGGCCTGATGATGCTGGTTTGGTTTTGCACACGTGTGTGTGTGTGTGTGTGTGTGTGTGTGTGTGTGTGTTTGAGGAATGAGGACTTTTGGACCTTTAGCTAGGACAGCAGTTGAATGCTTTATGGGCCATCTTAGTAGAAACAAGAGTGGAACAGTGGGACTATGGAGGATGTGTTCAGGAGAACAATATGGAGATATGCATTCTTGTGATAGTTTGACAAGAAAGAAAGAAAGAAAGAAAGAAAGAAAGAAAGAAAGAAAGAAAGAAAGAAAGA
>NW_026591086.1:4296822-4353026 GCF_907164565.1 Psammomys obesus
AGAAAGAAAGAAAGAAAGAAAGAAAGAAAGAAAGAAAGAAAGAAAGAGGGAGGCTGCTTTCCTCCCTTGTCCTAAGAATCTGCCTGAGACTAAATTAAAAAGTATTGGATTAATTTCCTTGGTGGAGGAGATTTCAAGACAGCCTACATTGACTCTATCACGTAGCTATTAGTAAGCACTCTCATGCAGCCCAACAACAACAACAAAAAGATCACACAGGGCAAAAAGAAATGCACAATAGAGTTTAAGGAGAAAAAAGAGGACCAAGAAATTTAATGTTGGAGCCAAGGCTTGTACTGAAAGATATAAGGAGAGGCCTGACATGAAATAGAAAAAAAGAGAGGTTGCTCTCTGGAAAGAAGACATCACTCAGCTCAGCTTTGAACTCATAAAAAGAAAAGGTCTGAAGAATTTTCTCCTAAAAAGCAACCACAAAGGAAATCTTTTGCAAGTGTGAATCAACAGGCCAGGCGCTATCCACTGGGCATTCAAACTTGTCAGTGCTGTCCATGTGATCCTGGGTTAGTGAGTCATGAAGGATACACGAGGAGAAGGGCTGTGGAGTCTTGCTCCATGGCTCAGGAAAGCTGCTGAGGCCAGGTGTGTGGCAAGGGAGTCCCTGCACAAAGCCACCGAGAAGCCACTACACAAAGCTGTGAAGGTAGAGCCTGGGTTGCTCTGGAGATTTCCATGCCTTGGAGATGCCAGAGCCATGAGAATCTGCCAGGGAGAGCCGCATACAGGGAGTGGAAGTGTCCCAAGAGAGGGAAATATGTCTCGGTCAGCAAAGCTGGAGGGGTAGAGCAGTGGCTCTCAACCTGTTGGTTGCGACCCCTTTGGGGTTGCTTATCAGATACCCTGCATATCAGATGTCTGCACTACAATCTATAAGAGAAGCAAATTTACAGTTATGAAGCAGCAATGAACTAATTCTATGGTTGGGGTCACGACAGCACGAGGAACTGTATTTAGTGGTTACAGTATTAAGAGGGTTGAGAACCACTGGGGCAGGGCCATCCAAGTCCTCTGACGTTAGACATGGACCAACACCATTTGAAGCTCGCCCTGATAGTTTTCAGTCTTGCTTTGGCCCAGTGTTTCCTCACCACCCCTCCTTCCCTCCCTTTCAGAATGGCTATGTAGTCTGCTCCTTTGGAGGCTGGAAGTGTGCAGTTTGCTTTTCTATTTTATAGGTAGTTGCAGTTGAGAGATTGCCTTGAAGACTTTAGACTTTTAAGCTGTATTGAGACCGAAAGACTATGGAGGCTTTTTGCAGTTGGACTAAGCGCATTTTGTATTATGATATGGCCACAAGCCTATGGGGAACAGGGAGTGGATTGTGGTGGAACAGCCCCCATAGGCTTATTATGTTTGAACACTTGTTCTCCAGCAGGTAGACTATTGGGAAAAATTAGGAAGCATGGGTTTGCTGGATGAGGTATGTCACTGGGCTGGGCTTGGGGATTCCAAAACACAACAAAATCTCATTGGCATTTTTACTTGCCAAGGTAAACAGAAATAGCCTAAAGTCAAGGGAAAGAGGCGTGAGACAAGGAATGGGGGTAGAAAAGGCTTCAAGATGGAGAGACTCTCAGGTTGGTTCATCAGGAAGAGTGGATGATCAATTCTCAAAATGAGTGTTTCCTAGAGCTGCCTTCATTTCCCCTATGCAGACAAGCGAGGGAGGTAGCACTGTCCTATATAATGTAAAGGAATTGCCCAAATATGGAAGTGTCTACCCCCTAACCCCGACCACCTCATAATGTTCAAGTGTGGGAAGAGAAATATGCTCTGCGCTCTCCTGCACTGTGGGATGACTGAAGCTAATAACAACTTCAGATTTCAAAAGCAACAGGGATGGATTTGGGACATTCTTACCGTAAAGAAATCATGTATGTTGAGGAATGCTTACAACCCCTATGTGTCCATCAAAACTGAAACTTTAAGATGGAGCCCTTCTCAGGCTGAAGAGGGGAATGAGAAGAGTAGGCCAGCCAGAGGGGAGGAATCCTATGAGGAGCTGAGATTGTTCCCCCAGAACAGATGAGAGTAGTCCCTTCAGGTCACTTGGGGTACACAGCCCCTGTGGGATTAATGGATGAATGAGTAAAAGAGTGAGTGGGATTTAAGATTCGTGAAAAAGGATCATGCTTACAAAATACTTAAACAGCACTTTTTAAAAGAATGTTGAGCTGGGTATGAGGGTGCACTGCAACCCTGTAATCCTAGCACTTCAGAGGTATAGGGAAGAGGATCAGGAGTTCAAGGTTATCCTCAGATACAGAGTTTGAAGGTGGCTTGAGCTATACCAGGCCCCATGACCAATAAATAAATAAATAAAGATGAAGACATTTTGCTAAGTGAGACAGAAAACCAGCATCAATTTTAGAATGTTTCATGAAGTAGTGAATGGAGTAGAACTGAATTAGGCAAAGGAGGCTCAGATAGCCCGTCTCCTGACGTGCAGTTTTCATAGCACATTCCCTCCATCCCTGATGGCCCCTTTTTTCCATGCCCTGCAGACTGGTCATAGAAACGCCATCAACAGAAGTGTCTAATAACTCGACTGTACCTCAGCCTGTGTTTCCAACATTCGGGACCATCATGCATCCCTGAGAGGTCCTGGTGGGGCAATTAGAGAATCTGCCCTTCCCAGAGTCCCTGTGCTGAGATCCTTCTATCTGGGTGGCTGTCAAGGAACACTCTGTTGCCTTGCTGAGTCAAGCAGCATCTGCTTGGACTGCCCTCGGGACCCAGGGTTCTCCCCAGGCTGAGCCTGCACATCTGAGAAACAAACACCAGATGGCAGCAGTCTATGCTTGGTGCATACTCATGGCAGATTCGCCCCCCCCCCCAACCTCCAGGACTCAAGATAAAGACTTGCAAAATCCACTTGGCAGTGATAAAAAGTGTTAACTTGTTGCCAACATTCACAGGTTAACCACAGGGTCAAATTCCTTGTGGAATTTATGAAGCAAAGCACCGTATTTTTTTCTCTAAGCCTCATTTTGTCAGTCTCTACTTAACAAATTTTGGGAGACACATTCACTGATTGGTTCAGCAAATTCTGTTGTTGCACTGGTGTGGGAAATATTCCTGGTTCTATCTGGTCAAAGAAGGTAAGTTGTTTGGTCCTTCTGCCCAATTTCTAGGAGATGGCCCATGAACTTCATATTATGATGTGTAGTAGGATACTTACAGGAAGTGATGTGCTTGGCATCTATGAAGCACTCCTTGATAAATAATAAATAAATATCATTTTCAACTATGTGATATCCTGAGAAAGGCAAAACCATGAGATGGCAATAAAATGATCAATGGTGGCCAGGGAAGGAGAGACGGACAACAGATGTACCAGGCAATGAAACTTCTGCATGGTATTTCAATAGTCGGACACATGCCTTCGTCCACACTCGCAGAACGTGTGACGCCGAGGTGATGCTGGGGCGAACTGTGGACTTTGGGAAACACTGGTGCATCCGGGGGCGTTCATCCACCATAGGAATCACACCAGTCTCGAGGGGCACTCACGGTGGGGGACACTGTGTGTGTGCAGGGCCCGGGAATCTGTGGGAGCCCTCTGTCTTCTGCTAACTTTTGCTGTGAACCTAAAACTTCTCTAAATAACGATAAAAATGAGTAAAGCGAGGGCCAGGGGTCTGTTTCAGTTCAAAAGCATTTGCCTAGCATCCATGATTTCCCAATCAGCCCAATTCTTCTCAACAGGAACCCAGTCGCCTGAGGTTTGATGTCACTAGACTCCTCTCATATGCACATATCAGGCTTCTTTAAGCCAGGAAAGGGTATGTCTTTTTTTTGTGTGTGTGATATCATTTATCTGTAGGCAAGTTATGCAATCCTTGGTGTTGGTAGAACGAGGCACTATTGCCCATGATTTTCAGCAAAGAACCATAGTTCAAGGGGATTCTGACATATGGTCTGATTTTCAGAAATGTGTCCTCCTCTTAGTGAGAAACAGTGGTAACCTGATTTTAAACATCCATTCTCTCCATGGTCACATAAGCTGTGCATTCTGCCTGTTCCATTTGAAGACCACTGGGCCTGAGCCTATCAGGCTTACATAGGTGTTTTCTATGTACCCACTGAAACTTCACATACTTGGCCCTCAGAGTTAGAGCCTGATTCTTTCTGAGGCTCAGGACATATATGGCAGGATCTTGGATCAGGAAACAAATGTGGATTTGGGCACAACCCTAAAGTGGTTAGGGAACAGATTCAGCACACTGTACCCTCTTGATGGCTGTCTTTAGAGGTCAGTGCAGATACTTCTTTGGTTTTCTAGCCCTTGAGTACCATGCTTGGCATTTGTGCCATAACCAATAACAGTTTAAGGGCGATTGGAGGGTGTAAGAATATGAGGCCATTGGCCAGCAGATCTGGGCAGGTGGCTTACTGGAATCTCAAAATGACACTACAGACTAGCAAGTGTCCCACAAATACAGAGATTAATAGAACAGCTTTTCACAATTGTCTCATTTCTGAGAGGAAGCCCATGGTGCAGGCTCCAGGGCTCCAGTAGGCACAGAAGAAAGACAAAGGCACATGAGTCCCCTGGTGCACCAGCCCTGGGCATGCAAGATGGCAGAGTCTAACGGTGGGTGCTAATGGGTCCTTGCTTGCTGGCACCAACTGCCACTGACCTAAGAAGTCCTTAAAAGGCCAACTATCTCAGATACTCAAATCAAAATGGACCCTCACCTTCCTGTTGCACAGTCCCTACCATGGACCCCATCAACCTCTCTCTAAGGCCCCAGTTCCATGGAACTGCTAGCAGAGTTTTATTTTCAGTCAACCTGAATATCATGGGTAGAGTCAGAAATCCCCCAGAATGACGCATTAGGCCAAACAGAAGTAACAGCTGGTCATGGTTCCCCTGGCAAGGGTCATGAAAGTCCTTCAGCAATTCTGATGAGGCTAACTACATCCAAACCACCTAGGAGACTGGCTAAAGGCTCATCTTCTTGGGTCCCACCTAGGTCCCACCTGTAGCCCACAGGGCCAAAGGTGGGGTTGGGACTCTACTGAATCTGCCTCACATGTTCACTTAGATGTTGAAGCTAGGGAAAATGGCAGATGGGTGGTCAAACTTAGGTGTTGTGGCCGTGGGCAAGACCAGGCTAAAAGCACAGGTTTAGCCACAGGGTCCTCTTCTGCCTCAAATGGCAATGGGACCCAACAGCCAAGAGTAATTCCTGCCTTCTTAGACTGTCCTTCTGTCCCACTCTAATGATGACATTCTAATGATGTCATCAGCCTGCCCTCCTGATGGTCACTGCTTCCACTGTCGCATGCCCTGTGGTTCTCCAGCCAAGGCTTTTGCTTCCACTATTCCCTGGGTCTGGAATGCCCAGTTCCCGGCCCCAACCTCATCCATTACCTGCTAGTTGAAATCTTTTGCTTCCTTCCAGGAACAGCTCCACTTTCTTCTTTCTGGTTATTGTCTCCTGGTAGAAGACTGTTTGAGACCTACTCATTCTGTCTCTAATTATAATTAACCATGCACACACATGCCACCTCCATACACTCTCAACTGGAAGCTGTGGTTGGATGGTGCTCTAACACACATACAGATTGAGTACCTACCTCCTGGAGCTTGGGATGCAGCAATGGGTATCCCAGACTGAGATTCCTATCCGTGTGTGGTGTATTTTTAGACCCAGACCACACAGTTCTAGAAGCATTTCTGGATCCCTGAGTGACATCAGCAGTGATGGGCGTGTAGGACAAATGGGCAGCTTAGAGATAAGGGCAGGGACAGGCCATGAGAGGGGAGGGGACCAGGCAGAGTCGGAGTTGCCCTTCTCCCTTGTTTATCATGAAGACTAGATGGTGAGCCCTTCAGGACGTTAGCCTCCTCTTCCTCTCTTTCTGTCTTTCATCTACCTGCTTCTACTTCCCAGAGGAGGGACAAGCCAACAAGTCTAGAGCCAGCACTGTGCTCTCCCGGGAGAGGGCTCACGGCTGCCTACCTGAGCTCCAGGCAGCCCAGCTGCAGAGCCATGCCTTCGCTGACCTTGCTGGCATAGCGTTGCATGTAGTCATTCCGGAGCTGGAGAGAGAAAAGCCAAGGGTCAGACTCACGCCCTCATTTTCCTTCCTGGAGCAAACCCATGCCTCCTGGGCTGTGTCTCTCATGGTCATGTTGGTAGTTTGAATGAGGATGGCCCTCAGAGGCTTACAAACTTGAGTGCTTGCTCCCCAGTTGGAGGAGCTGTTTGGAAAGGATTAAATCGTGCGGCCTTGTGGAGGTAGGTGTGTCACTGGAGGCGAGGGTTGATGTTTCAGAATCTCAGTCATTCTCAGTGTCTGTATGTCTCTCTTTGTCTCTGTCTCTCTGTGTCTCTGTCTCTGTCTCTGTCGTTTTCTACCTCCTACCTGCAGATAAGGATGTAAGTTCTCAGCTACTGCCCCAGTACAATGTCTGCCTACCTACTGCCACGTTCCTCACCATAGTATTGGACTCACCTTCTGAAACTGTAAGCCCAATAAACTCTATAAGCCTTGGTTATAACACCTCTTTACAGCAACAGAAAAGTAACTAAGAAAGTATTCCACCATGGACAAGCATCTCCATCCTCCTCTCCCATTGCCATTTTGGATAGAATAAAACTGAAGCCAGGCCTAGTGGTTCAGGCCTGTAATCTCAGCTACTCTGAATGCTTAAGCCGGAGGATTATAGGTTCAAGGTCTCTATGGGCTATGCTACTTTGTCAAGGCTATCTCTATCAGCTTAACCAGACTCTTCTGAAGCCAACATGGTGGCGCATGCCTTTAATCCTGGTACTTGGGACACAGAGGCAGATGGATCTCTGTGAGTTCCAGGCCAGCTTAGTCCACACAGCGAGCTCCAGGACAGCCAGGGCTACATAGAGAGACCAAGACACTGTCTCACAAAACCAAACAAAATAAAAATGAGACACTGCAGGGGAAAAATGGCTAAGAATTCCATTTAGTGGAAGAACACTTGCTTAGCAGTTATGATATCCTGGGTTCAGCTTTTAGTATTATAAGAAAGAAAAAAGAAAGGCAAAGGGGGTGCTTTTCACCTGTTGGTAGAAGTACAGCAATGTGGTCCTATCTTCTTTCAGGCTCTCCATGAAGTCTTCTGGCAAGTAGCGGATTTGAAGGTCATACCTGCAATGAGACAGACTCTCGATGATGCTGGGAGGCTGGAATACCAAGAAAGCAGTAGGACCCACAGTGTCAAAGCTACTCTATCCCTCAGTATGCGAAGGATATCCATGAGGCTTCTGGCGACAGATACTAGTTTCCTTACTTCAAAGACCAACCCTTGACCTGGCTCTTCTTCCTTCCCACCCTCTGCTCCCCTTCACCATAGCAGCAGCAGCATCTGGTCTGTAACTGTGCCTGAATACTGTCCTGAAATGGGGATTCACTACTAGCCCAGGGTAGATCTCAAAAATACTTGCATCAGGACATTGTAGGGGGGACTAATCTAGAAAGCCACTCCAGATTTTCTAGAAGATTCTGAGCCTTAGGGACGCTCGGAGAGAGGGTGCCATTCCTACCTCCACTCAGCTTCCACGTGTAGACATTCATACTTGTCCTGCACTTCGCCCACTGTCATCTGCGGGTGCAACCAGTGGATCTCATCTGATTTCATGTGCTTCAGCCTCAGCCCATAGCATTCAGCCAGCTGGATGTTGGGCCCTATTCGCCCACTCAGCAGGATGGAGGTGATGATCTCCTAGGGAGGAGATGAGAAGGCTAAAATTCAGGGATGCTCCCCTGCTGGGCTCTCACAAGCATCCTGTGCACATCCCCTAACCCTGGGTGCCAATCTGTCTTGGGTATTATTTATTTCTGATTCTCTAACCATTAGTGCAAGCCTCGGTGCACAGTATGTTCTACCCGACGAATGAACAATTTGGCAAAACGGGACAGACACAGAGGAGGTGGAAGGACATAGCAGAAGTGAGGGCAACAGACAGAGGCTGAGATCGCAGATCAAAACAATTAATACCAGCTGAGCCCGTGCCCCGGGAAGAGCCCCTTCTGGACGGCTTCCAGTCTAGCCCAGCAGGATGCAGTACAAGGCCAGGCCCTGCTAGGACTTCTCCACATGTGACTTCACCGAGTCCACGTGACACAGAGAAGCAAGCAGGTACCACCCCTGCATTAAAGCCGGTAAAGAAACTGATTCCAGGACTAAGCTGGGCTTGTGAGCCCAGCCCTGGATCTCTGGACTCTAGTTTTTGCTTTGCCAAGCTGACCTAGGGCATGGCAGAGCTGAAGGAGACAGAAGGAGATAAACATTAAAGAATTAAGTGGCACACTGCCCATACAATGTCAGAAAGGTGGACGGGAAGCCACTAATATTCTTGTTCTGCTTTGGAGGTTTTCTTTTTGTTCTTTTACCCACCGTTTCAGCAGGTCCCATGCCCACAGCCCAACGCCACCACTTCCTGGTCCAGACACAGAGCCCAATTAACACAAATGTTAACTGTAGTGTCAGCTTCTGCCAGGAAGTCCATCAGAAGGCCCTGACTAGACAAGCTTAGCTGTTGGTAATGACATTTATCCCGTGGGTCCACATCCGGTGAGTAGAGCTGAACCCACTCCTGATGGCACACAGTTCCCTGGATGCAGATTTAAAACATCAGACACTGACCCATGTGAGCTGAGAATCTGAAATGCATGGATACCCAGCCTACATCAGCCTACCCCAGCCTGGAGGCTACAGTCTGGCCAGGGAGAGGAGGGATGCGTCGTTGTTTAGACTGTGTGTGGTTTTTTTTTTTAAACATGCCTACCAAGAAGTTGTCTAATTAAGTAAGCAAAGTACAGTTAATTCCTTTATTGGAAATAGAAGAAAGTGTGTTTCTTTTTGTCTCTTCTAGGAAAATGTCAAGCCTAATATTTAAGTAGTGCTGGTTTAAAATAATGTTCAATTATACACGGGCCTGGACACCCGTGTCTTGTTCCAGCTGCCTCCTTCCATTTCTCTTGAACTCCATGGGATGTGACCTAGAAGACCCTCAGCCACAAAACTATCTTTCCTCCTAAGAAAGACAATGTCCATCAGAAAAGCTCACTACTGCTCTGTGAGATGCATGCGAGCGGGGCATGAGGACCAGAGCACATGCCAGCCATCTAACGTTAGCTCTGAAATCAGAACTGGGGCTGGAGGAGAAGGATGCAATCTATAGTGGCTCCGGAGAGAGGGGCATGGATGAAAACATGAGGTCAAAGGTCTGCCACTATCTCCACCTGCTTCTGCTACTGACCTGCTGCTCATCTCTGCCCACTTGGTCACCCTGATATTTTACCCAGAACCCCTCATATCTTTGCTGAGTCCTACCCGCAGCCCTCACCACTGGTACTGAAATGTAGGGCCTATCCTTTACCAAACTGAAATTGATTAATTTAGCACCTCATTTTGCAATAGCTAGGAACCCTGACCTATGAAGAACTGAACATCACAAAGATATGCAAAAGAAGTGCAGGAGTCTAAGGACCCTCCTTGTGTGTGCAGCCAAGCTTCAGCAACCACCAGCTGTGGCTGCCATTCTTACACCCCAAGCATGACCATTGTTCTTCTCAGTTCTTCTTTAAGGTGGTACGTATGCACACAGACACACACAGGTGTATATACATATATAACATGTTAAAATGTATAAATTTTAACCATATATGTACTGCCTCGTAAATACACTCATGTGACCTACATACTGATTAAAGACACATGTTTTCCGCATCTTCAGACAGTTCTCTTTCTGGGTCAACCCTTGTGGCTAACTCCCACTCCTGCTCCCACATCAGGCACCCATCCCCTCCCCCAGTTTCAAAGGATTTCACGTGCATGGAATTATTTATGTGCAGCATTTTTTCTGCCCAACTTTTTTCACTTAGCATAATGTCTAAGATTTGCCCACATTGTTGATACATTGGTACATAGTTTGTTTTTCTTCTCGTCTTCACTCTTTCTTTCTCTCTCCCTTCTCTCTCTTTTTATTTCTTTCTCTCTCTCTCTCTCTCTTTTTGATACAAAGCATTATTTAGCTCAGGATGTTTTTGACCTTGCAATCCTCTTGCTTCAGCCTCCTAAGCACTAGGACTACAGGTATACGTCATCACACCCTGGAAATGTTTCTTTTTCTCTTGTTTTGTTATGCTGGGAACCAAACCTAGGGCATTGTATATGATAGGCCAGTGGTCTTCCACTGACCCGCACGTCAGCTTAGTTGTTCTTTTTTGGAGATGAGTGATATAGTCTACTGTATCAACAAACTATATTTATTCAGCCCTCTATTTCTAGAAACTCAAGGCATTTCTGTATTTTTTTTTTTTTTTACTATTCTGAAATTTTGAAAATCAGTGTAAAGTGATACACTGCTATTTGCTTTCAATTAATCCAAAAGAGTAGAATTTCTGGACCAAAGGTCTTGGGTTTTATAAAAAAAAATTTGCCAAGGCTGAAGGGATGGCTCAGCAACTAAGAGTGGATAATGAAGGCAAATTTGAACAGTTGGTTCTCACCACCTCTTTTCCTTCATTTTTAAGTAAGTTCTTTGAAAAATTTGTGCATAGATTTATCTTTTCATCTAGAACAAGGAGGAAGAACCAGAGCCCCAGTTAAATAGTTTTGTGAAGATCAAATTAGCTAAAACTCTTTGGAATGTTGCTTGGCTCAAGAGTAATATTTTTTTTTAATTTGTGTTTTATTTTATGCTGTAATGAACATCCCTACATGTATATCTGTGGGTGTCAGATCTCGGAGTTACAGACAGTTGTGAGCTGCCATGTGGGTGCTGAGAATTGAACCCAGGAAGAACAGTCAGTGCTCTTAACTGCTGAGCCATCCCTCCAGCCCTCAACACTTTTTGTTTAAAATGAACATTATTTTAATGCAGTAATCTCTTACAAGATCCAGCTTAAACTATATTATGAAAACAAAATTTTGTTTTATTCTTCTATCTTTCTTACTCCCACCCCCTTACCCCTTTCCTTCTCTTGTAAGTGGCGTGTACTTGGCCAGGGGTCAAAACAGCAAGGCTGAGGAGCTGGCATTAGCAGCCAGCCCAGAAATGGAGAGAGGTGAATGATGGTGCTATTGATCACCTACATAGGAGCTATGCAAAGGGAGAAATATAATGAAAATAGTGGATTTTTTTTTTTTTTTTTTTTTTTTTTTTTTTTTTTTTTTACCATTAGGAAAAGTACTCAAACTATGGCGAGTGGAAGGTAGAAATGACTGTGTCATAAGGGCTTGTTCTGAAATGGTGGTTCGGCTGGCTTTGAATAAGACGGGGGGAGAGCTTTGAGTTGTCCTTACTAAAAGGGCTTAATGAGCAATGCCATGCCACAGCGGATTTCAAACCAAGCCTCAGAGTTAGTTTCCAAGCACCATCCTTCAGGGAAAGGGTCCAAGGCTCCTGTTGAAAGAGATGATTCCAGAGCTGAGGGGGAAAATGGGGAACACAAGGTGAATCTGAAACATCACTTTGGACCAGAAAAACAAAAACAAAAAAAAAACCAAAACAATGTTCGGAGCCTGTTGGGCCTTCCTAACAACTGCACAAAACCATCCAGAAGTGTTCACATGAGGCAAGGCTGGCATAACCCAAGCTGTACGTCTTTCCTGAGGGCGGATGTTGCTGGGGACAGACAGTCTCGCTGAATGGCACCCCCACCCTCCGACCCCCTGACCAGACTGATTACTGAAGTTGGATTATAAAGGATTTGGTTGGTCTTTGTCCTTAGTTCCAAGTCTTGGGATTTTCTAGGTGATAGGACTGCCTTTGTTATTCATGCTGGGTCCTAACATACAGTGGACCCACAGTTTCAGGAGCATGGGGCACGGGGTCGAGGAGGGGGCACTGGCCAACCATCTGCTGGCTTTTCAGACTGTAAAGACCGGCCATGTTCTTGGAGAGCTGCAGCTTTGAGACTGAGAGTTAGCCGGAGCGGGGGGGGGGGGGGGGGGGGGGGGGGGGGGGGGGGGGGGGGGAGGGAATATGGGAATCAAGTTGAATCACGTGTTCAAAGAGTCCACGTGTCATCAACCACACCTTATGTCCGAAGCCCTAGTAGATCTCTGAATCAGGATGTTCACCTGAGAGACTCGGTGATGCGCATTTCTGTGCCTGAGAACAGAAGCCTCCTGTTTCAGAGTCTTTCAGAAGTTCTGTGTACCTTTGGCTGGCTGGGGTTAATCTGTCTTCATTAGAGTAAAACTCCAGCTTGAAGTATTGTACTTTCCCCCAGTACTTTGACTTGTTCTAGTAAATCATTGAAGCTGAGAAAGTGGGAACCCACCAGTTTATACTAAAAGCTTGGGTGGCTCAGGATCTGGGGGAAGGAGTGTCTGGTGAACGGGCCCTTAACTTGTGTATTGTGGAGATACATTGTAGCAGAACTTCACGGTAAACTATGTCCGTCCTTCATACATGACCAGGAGAAATGAATGTGATACTCACAACTGCGTGCCCAGGGTTAGTAAAGTCATGGAGCTTGGAGGAGGATCTATAATCGACACTTTATTAATCCCTAACTACATTCTGGCTATGGATCCCTGCACCCACAGATAATTGCTCTTGCCTGTCATGGAGGAAAGTCCTCTTTGCAACAAATGGAAACCATTACAGAAAACTATAACTCTAACCGATCAAACTGATACACTTGCAACACAAATCCTGCATCAAAGGCTCAGGGAGCATCATGGAAGAGGGTGCAAGAAGATCCTTAGAGCCAGAGGAACAGGAGATGTGCTGTGAGAGTATGTCTCCTAGAAATGCCGGGAGCTAGGCTCCTGAAGTCTCACCAGCAAGGCTGCCTAAACATGATCTGAATAAAGATGACACCAATAAGCATAACAAAATGAAAAGGGAAAAATCTCACGAGGGGAAAAAAAAACTCTAGACAAACAAACAAACTATAAGCAAGTGAGGAAAGCTTAGAGCAGCAGAAACGCTCCTGCCCAGGGAAGGGCGCACCAACTGGTTAGTCAATACAAATGGTCAGCCCTGAAAACATGCACGCAAGCAACATCATACAGTCTGAGCAGGTTGCATTTATATATTTGAGAACACCCCTCCCCCAGCCATACACATGTAACAACAATTAAAGAGACAGAGGCCATGAATTTGCAAGGGAGCAAGGTGGGGTCCATGGAAGGGTTTGGAAGGAGGAAAAGAATAAGGAAATGATATTAAGTATCTCAAAAAAAATAAGATATACAATTAAAAAAAAAACTAGGCTGTGAATCTAGTTCTGAGGAGACAGACCTTGTAACAGCATGGCAAGCTCCCTGGGCCACAGTGTCCCCTGTGATCTCCTATCCTTGTCCTATCAAGCTGCAGATGGTTCTGCATTCAACCATCTGCCATGCGCACACTATGAAGAGCTACGGAGCTACGGCTCCGGCGAGCGCACAGCCCTCAGCCGTGGAGAAGCTCGTCAGTACAGGTGGGAAGATGAGGATGGCTTCCGTTTAGGGGCGCATCTACGCTGTGCTACCTCCAGCCCTGCCTTCCTTGTGCTCCCACGCATGAAAACAACAGGAGAAGCGGTGTTGGCGCCCGACCCCCAGCTCATCAGCTGCCATTTAACAAGTCAATATTTCTTTCTCTACTAATAAAGCATTCCTTAAAAATGACAGTACATGGTGTTTCCCTACTTGCTCAATTGCCATATGTAACCTGAGTTTTAAACAAGTGCTGGCTTTTTAGACAAGCCCGGGGCTCCTTTTGCTTCAGAGAGATCTTGCCTTCATCCCGTACTTGGGCTTCCAGTGCCCAAGGGCACACATTCTAGCTGCCTTGGGTTGCAGTCTAGAATATAAAAGACTTCTGGTACTTTCTTGCAACATTTGTGTTTCTAGGGTTTTCCTTCCTTCTTGGATCATGTTGATTTACTTAAAGTACTAAATAGTGTGAAGACACTAGAAAGCCTTTCCCCGATTCCCTGATCTCTGACTTTTCCACTCGTAGGTCAGAAACAAAGAAGAAATGTATCCGGATAGCTTGTCCCCACACCCCAGAGGGTTTAAGGTCACCATGTGAAGACTCCTCAGTTGGTGGTAGACCACATTTAGGAGAGGAGTCCCATGAGATGACATCATCTAGTGATGTCATAGCTGTCTCAGTTTGTGTCTGTCCACTTTCTAATGTTCACTTGTATATGTGTGGTGTGCATGCATGTATGTTTGCGTGGCTACATGTGTGTAGGTACATGTGGAGATCAGAGGATTATACCAGACGTCTTCCAAAAGACAGTCTCCACTTCGTATGCTGAGGCAGGGTCTCTCCCTTGAACCCAGGACTCCCTGATTTTGCTAGAACAGCTAGACAGCTTGCTCTGGGGTTGCTGTGTCACGGCTCTCCAGAGCTCGGGGATCGCAGGTGGGCTGCCGTACCCACCAGCTTTTACGTAGGTGCTGAGGATCTGAGCTCTAGCCCTCACGCTTGTGTGGCAAGCACTTGGCCTACTGACTCATCCCCCCATCTCCCTCACACAAGTCTGAAATCGCAGAATGACATAATCCTCCCATTATTAAACGATCCTGCTAAGATCATCCGAGCAACAGACCTCTCCCTCTTCTTCCCAGTGACCGCCACATTCCAGAACCTCCAGTGACCTCTCTGTTTCATTATGTCCTCAGGCTCATCTGCTTCAATACACACTTAACTTTTCCTTAAGTTTATTTAAGCTTTTTTGTATTTGTGGCCAGGTTATTAAAACAAGCAAACAAAAACAATATAATAGCTGAGGCCCTCCCAGACAGCCTGGTACCTTCCCATCCTCCACCAAGATAGCCTGGTTCCAACTGCCCCTTTGGTTCCAGGTTCTTCCCTCTCTACCATATTTTAGGAGAGTCCTTGTCAATGTCATTTCATGCAGACCTCTATCCTGCATGCTCCTGATTCCCCTGAGCTGATAGAGGTTTTGATTCCTCCCCCTGGATTCCTTGGGCAGCATTGTGAGGGCCTTTGGAAATCCATTCCTTACTTCCCTGAATTGACAGGGTTTGGGGTTCCTCTATGGACTCCAGAGAACTTTAAATGTACATCCAGAAACATATTGTTAGGAGCTGAATTTTGTTTCTCCAAAAAGGCATGATGGAGCCACACCCTCTGCTTTTTTTTTTTTTTTCACTGCAACCTTTTAGGGAAATAGAGTCTGTGCAGACTACTCAAATTAAAATGAGGTCATTAGGTAGGTTCTACTCTCATCTGACTGATGTTCTTATAAAGGGGGACATTAAGTCACCAAGAGAGACATGCACACAAGAATGCAAGTGATAGGTGAAGAGTCAAGTTTCTAGTGACCTATCTGTAAGCCAAGAACACCAAAGATGAAGGCAAATCACCATGCCTGGAGAAGAGTCAAGGAAGGATTCTCCCACAGGCTTCAGAGGGCACAGTCCTACCAACACCTTGATCTTGGCTTCTCTAGACCTCAGAACTTAGAGATGGTATTTTGTTAGAAGACTCCTATGAATCTAATAAAGACATTGACACACTAGGACTAAAGCAACTGCCCGTGTCTGTTCTTGGATCAGATGGACATGGACCTTCTTTGAGTTCTAACTGGTGATTGGTTGAGAACCTTCCGGGGATAACTTTCTAAGAAACCAGAGCGCAGGTTTCAATTTCTTTTCAGTTCTCTGTAGATGACAGGCTAATGTGTTTCGACATGTGTGGCACATAACTATGACTGGCCTGCCTTATGTTGACTCCGTAAAGAGCTCAGACAATGCCTGGTACACATTGGCTACTCAACAAATAGCAGTTATCGTGATGGGGCCATAAGCCATGATGAGATAACATGAGCATATGTGGATGCTAGCAGAGGCAGAAGGAAGATTATGAATAATAAAATTAGGTCCAAGACGATCAGGCCCCACCCAGAGCTGATCTGGCTATAAACCTGTGCTCTGGAAGAAACAGTGCAGAGAAAAATGACTTCATTCTGCTCAGAGCAAAGACCTGTACAAGTTTTAGGGCCTGAGCATCAAGCTCAATACAACAGTGTCTTCATTTTTCTCTTTTGCTATACATGGAGATGAGAGGTAGAACTCAAAAAGAGAGAGAGAGAGAGAATAAAAAGGCTGAGACAGTAACAAGCATCTTATCTTTAATTGACTTAGAGCATAAGGGTTGTCTTCAAAAATTAGGAAAAAAAACTCTGTTAAATATAGACCTGCTTTATTCAAAATTCTGATTTGTTAATATGCCACACACAAAAAAGAGCTCTTAATGCTAAGATGAGCTTCAAGAGGAAGAAAGAATAAAAAAAGGCAGACAGGAAAGTACTGGGCTGGTTAATGTGTCTCTTTAAAAAAAAGTTTCCCTCTAATAAGATACCGTATTAAATAATGACTTTATAATTCATTGGGAAGTTGGCTTGGGAGAATTGGTCACATGGCTTGCTTCCGAATGAACAGTTGAAGAGTGCTGTTTGCTATGGGGGATGGATCTACAGTATTCCCATTTGCTATGGTGCTTAATCTGCATTAGAGAGTCTCAACAGGGTGCTGTTGACATTTGGGGCATGTGCTGGCTAGTTTGATGTCAACTTGACACAGCTAGAGTCACTGGAGAGGAAGAAATCTCAATTGAGATAATGCTTCCATAAGACTGGGTTGTAGGCTAGCCTGTAGGGCATGGCTAAATTAGTGATTGATGTGGGAGGACCCGGACTATTACTGTTCCTAAGCTAGTGTTTCTGGGTTCTATAAAAAAAAAAAGCAGGCTGAGCAAGCCATAATGAGCAAGCCTGTAAGCAGCAACCCTCCATGGCCTCTGCATCAGCTCTTGTGGCTAGGTTCCTGCCCTGACTTCCTACATGATGGGCTACGATGTGGAAGCATAAGCCAAACAAACCCTCTCCTTCTCAACTTGCTTTGGATCATGGTGTTTTGTCATATCGATAATAACACTAACTAGAACGGGGTAAAATATTCTTTGTTGTGGGAGCTGTTTAACATCCATAGCTTCAGGAAATGGTGATGAACTCTGGGTCCTTGCCTAAGGTGTGGACACCCAGTGGAGACAGAGAGCAGACAGGTGATGGATGAGCGTTACGGAAGACTGTAAACCACACTGAAAAACTGGGTACCATTGAAGTCAGGATCACAAGCTAGGGGATGGGAGGAGATTATTTAAGAAGTGAGAAAGTTGTGCTGGAGGAATTGTTCAATGGTGAAACGTGCTTCCTGCTCTTATGTCAGGTGGCTCATATCCACTTGTAACTCCAGCTCCAAGGGATCCAATGCTTTCTTCTGGCTTCTGCAGGCCACCACACATACGCCAACCATACATTCACACAGGCAAAAACGCGCACGCATAAATAAAAACAAATCTCTTAAAAAGTGACAGCGTCACAGGAAACCCCATGCCAGGCAGGGCACACATCCCACAGCCTCCTTGGCTGTAGGGACAGTGGTAGACATATCATCTGGGCTCAGTTCCTTGACCTCAGCTGGATGTCAAAGCAAAACACACTTACATTCATCTCTGCACATCCGTGTGCTCCTGCCGCACATGCCTGGATGTGATACCTGTGATCCAGACAGATAGCTACTAGGGAATCAAAATTCCGGGAAGACATTCCCGTGTTCTCAGGCAGAGATCACATTTGAAAAGAGACTCTATGTGGATATAATTAAGCTAAACAGCTCAGTTTACAGTCTTTCCAGACTCTCTGTGTGGCTCTTAATCAAGGGTGTCTTTACAAGAGCTATGGGGGAGGGGACAATAGGAATAGAGAGGTGGAGCGGGGAGATGCTACCAAAGCCCAAAAGCACTAGGAGTTCATCATCAGACACTGGAAGGGAGGGAAAGAGTGTGTGAGGCCCTGACCCCTGCCCATGGGGCTTCTAGTCTTCAGAGCTATGAAAGAAACATTTCTGTTGTTTTAACCATTGGTTTCTAGTAACCTGTTAAAGCAGGCTTAGGAAATGAAGACAAAAGCTGTGTAAATCCTCGACTCATATAACAGATCAATTTTGAATAGTGGTTGCAGAGCAAAATACTAAAGTTTGCATAACTTATCACTCTGAAAGCATTCGTTCTGAGGTGATAAGAGCTCTAAGGAGGATATTCAACCATGAACCCATCCGATCAAAAATAGAACAACTGCACAGACACCTGACTCCTCATTTGTGGATGTCACGGGCCTATGTGCACAGATAAATGAAGAGAGAGCCACAGGCTTCACATCTTCTTTGCCCTCACCACACTGAGTGTCTGCATGTGTGAGGGGCTGGGACCACACACAGGAAATGAGAAGGGGTGCAGAAAAGAGGAAGTGTGTGTCAATGTGCCTCTTTTTATGTCTGTGTGGTGCTAGTTTGTGGTTTCCTGACTGAATCCTTCTTGCTTGTCTCTGGGCTATTCTCATGGAGGGGGCTAGCTTGATGTGGGCCAAGCCTTCTCTTAGGACTAGCTTCTTCAGGCAGGGAGACCCTCACCCTTTTCTTCCAGTCACATCTCCAACGTTGAGGCTTTGCCTTTGTGCCTCTGACTGAAGGAAGTGAGGAATGCTTAGGTGAAAAAGAACCTGGCCTGTGGGCCAAGGACTTTGCCTGTCAACCATTGGGGTCTGCTGCCCTGACCCTGGTATTGATCTGTTCCTTCTTCCATCATGAAGTACCTCACTGGACAGTTATAAACAGTGAAAAATATGTTGCTCACAGTTCTGGGAAGTCCAGGATCAAAGCTCTATCAGACCTG
Organism: Psammomys obesus; assembly: GCF_907164565.1. Taxonomy (NCBI): domain Eukaryota; kingdom Metazoa; phylum Chordata; class Mammalia; order Rodentia; family Muridae; genus Psammomys; species Psammomys obesus. The sequence goes on from NW_026591086.1 coordinate 4,315,542, forward strand.
GTATCCGGCAAGGGTTTCAAGATGGTGCCTGTGCTCAGCCCTCACACAGCAGAAGGGGGTGGGCAGCGGTGTTCTCATTGACATCTTCTTTAAAATGATGTTTAATGTTTTTTCCTCATGTGTATATGGGAGTGGGAGCTGTGTACGTGACCCTGGAGTCACATGCAGAGGTGGGTTACCGGATGTGGGTGCTGGAAGCCAAATTTCAGTCTTCCACAAGAGCAACATGCAATCATATCTGCTGAGCCAGCTCTCTAGGCCCTCAACCTCTTCTTAAGCACTTCCCCCTTAAGACATTCATGATTTAATCACATTCCCAAGGGCCTCACCTTTCCATGTTATCACAGGAAGTATCAGGCTCCAACACAGGTCTTTGGGGGGGGGGACACACCAACACTCAGTGCTAGCACGTCCTAAAGGTTCTCACCCCTATATCCACCATATTAGGTAGGGGTTATGACTTCAACATATGAATTAGGGGGTACCAAAACATTCATCCCGTAATAGCCTGTATCTAGTTAGGTGACGGGTCTAAACTTGAAGGAAGGCCTTGGGGTAAGTGTCTTGATAAGTATAGGTCTGGGCTGTGTGTCACTGTACCTGAATCTTCCTCCTCGGGGGATTCTGGGAAGCTTGATAAGTATAGGGAAGAGCTGTGTGTCACAGTACCTGAATCTTCTCCCTCTGGGGATTCTGGGAGGCTTGTGGAGATTCACAGGAGATCGTAGTGAGAAGAAGCAGGTACAGAACAGACTGCTTTGGGGAGATGGACTATACCCTCTTTACCTGATAGGCAAGCAGCATCCAAAGGACACCTGCAACCCAGAGTGCCCACTGAGGGTGGAAGAGATGCATCTGGACAGGGTGGGGAGAAGCTCCAGAAGGGTTCAGTTCAGGACAAACCCAAGATGAATGAGTTCTTTCCTTCTTTTATTTTATTTTTAAGATTTTTTATTTTTATTTTTTTAATATTAATTACAGTTTATTCACTTTGTATCCCAGCTGTAGCCCCCTCCTTCATTCCCTCCCAATCCCACCCTCCCTCCCTCATCTCCTCCTATGCCCCTCTCCAAGTCCACCGATAGGGGAGGTCCTCCTCCCCTTCCATCTGACCCTAGCTTATCAGGACTGGCTGCATTGTCCTCCTCTGTGGCCTGGCAAAGCTGCTCCCCCATCAGGGGGAGGTGATCAAAGAGCCAGCCACTGAGTTCATGTCAGAGACAGTCCCTGTTCCCCTTACTAGGGAACCTACTTGGATACTGAGCTGCCATGGGCTACATCTGAGTAGGGGTTCTAGGTTATATACATGAATGGTCCTTGGTTGGAGTAAGATAATATATTTATATATATATATATATATTTCTGACTATTTTGCTTTCGTGAATAAATGTGTACCACAGATGCCCACAGAGGCCAGAAGAGGTCATTAGATCCCTTACAAGTTGTGTGGCAGACTTGTGAGCCTCCATTTAAGTGCTTGGTATCAAATCTGGGTCCTCTGCAAGAAGAGGTGCTCTTAAAGAGCCTTATCTCCAGCCTTGTCCCCTTTAAAGACAGGGTTTTGCTAGTAGCTCTGGCTAGCCCAGAACTTATTCTGTGGTTCAGACTTGTCTCAAATTCCCAGAAATCCCCCTGCCTCAACTTTCCAAATGTTGAAATTGCAGATATGAGTCACTGCACTTGGTAAGAATAAACCTTGACCATGCACCTGTTCATGGCAGAGGCTGAGAAACAAACCTAGAATAAAGGTGGCCCTGGGCTGTGGCAACTCTTGAGGTACATTATATCATCATACAAATGAGAGCAACTCTTGGGGTACATTATATCATCACACCGATGGGAACAACTCTTGAGATACATTGTATCACAGGCAAAGCAGACCCTTTGCTTGATGCTTTCCCATAGGAGAAGCAGAAGATTCTAATGATGGGTGGAATCCTACACAGAATGGATCAGCAAGAGTCAGCCAGAGGAGAAGACAGCTAGCCCCTCAGTGTCCTGATAAGATAGGAGCACGACACTTAGACCTGGGTGATCATAAAATGTATCCTCAGGTTCAGGACTGGGTTGACATTAGCAGGGCACTGCTGATCAGCCCTGGACAGTGCATACAAACTGGGATATAACCCAGGACCTATGGTAACCCCACCTGAAAAAGATGGGAAAGAAAAGAAAAGAAAGAGGTACTAGAGGATAGGAAGAAAACATGGAGGCTCCTGGCAGTACTGTCTGTTGACATCCTCCTGCTGGTTTGTAAGATGTTGTCTTAATCCCTTTCCCAGACTAGCAAATTAGCACATTAGAGGAAAACATAATGACATAAGCCTCCACCTGTCACGGAGAGTCAGAGCTCCCAACAAACACGATTTCCTATGAGTACCAACGCAAAGGGGAGTGGGAATTCAAGAAGGGCAGTACACGTTTCTCATCTGGGCGCTGCTGGTCTCTTTAGCATCTGCCAGCTTCCTGCAAGGACTTAGCCTCCAAGGCTAGTGATTATTTTCAGAGCTGTTCTGTTCTGGGGACAGGGTCTCACTTTGTAGCCTTGGAACTTACCATCCTCCTGCCTCAGCCTCTAGGAAGCTGGGATCATAGGTAAGTACTGCCATGCCTGCTTTGCCATAACTGTTTCATCACAGAGGAAGCATGATGGGGGTATTCACATTTACACAGAGAGAAGTTGAGTCAAGATAAAAAAAAACAAAAACAACAAAACCTTGAGATTGGCAATGTGCCCAGATAAGATGCTGTGGAACCGTGACACTAATGTGGGCCAGTCTCCATTGCTTCTGTTTTGTTGCCCATAGCTAAGAGAGGGAGTTGAAGTTACAGCAGTGTTTCTACAAAGGGATGTATGTTTGGAAGTCTGAAAGGGCTCGCAGCAGTTTGAGAACTGGCAGGATGATAAAGGGGCACAGAGTGAAACAGAAAATTCACTGAAGTCAAGACCAAGTGATGATGAGGAGAGTTTGGTGGTTAGGAAGCAGCCACTAACTTCAGGAGGGTCTTAGGAAAGGATGCTGGGCCTGGATCCCATCCCTAAAACCTTAGGGACTATGTCTTCAAGTAGGCATTAAGCAAAGCTGGCCCTTGGTGCCTACACCAACCCTGTTCTCTGTGTTGCATGCTTGCCCAGGTTCTATTTCTTTCTATCAGAGCACTTGCACTGCATTTTAAAGATTCATTCATAGAACTGGGTCGGTATCCTAGCCTTGGTCTGGAAGCCCTACAGGAATGGGGACTTGTACCATGTTTGGAGAAGGCCAACATCCTATGCAGGTGCCCATACTGGAGCCACACAACACTATTTGTGGAGTGGAAGACAGAATTATTCAGGCTTCTTTTCTGTATGGTCTCATCCACAGCCAGGATTTCATTCAGCCACCGTCCAGAGGTTGGCTAATACAAATGTCTGTGCCAAGATGGCATCTCTTTCCAGAATCACCTACCAATGGTGTTTTCAGTGTTGCCACTTGAAAATATGAAGGCATCTCAACTGTACTCAAAGAGACAGAACAGAGCCAGCTTCCTCCAGTGTTCGTCTTAGGCACTGGGGTCCTGTCTCTCTGAGTCAGGCTGCAGTTCTTCATACTTTCTCCTTTATCTCGCATTCCTGAACCATTATCAGAGCTGTTCATTTCCAAATCCTAGATTCTCTGACTCACAGTCACTTCTTTGCATAGACTGAATTGGTTAAGAGTGTACACTCTGGAGGAGGACTGTCTGGGTTTGAAAACAAAACCCACCACTTAACTAACAATTTGCTTAACTCCTCTGCACCGAGTTTCCTTAAATAGAAAGTAGAGATAATAACACCATGTGTTTCAGAGAGTTTTTTTTGAGAAGTCAGCGAGATAACATGTATGAGGGGGTTTAAAATGTTAGATTTTATCATCACCATTACCTTATTCACTATTACCCTTGTCATCACCATCATCATCACCATCATCACCACAATCATCAGCATAGTCACTGCCAGTAACTTCTGTTACTACTGCCACCACCATCATCTGTCACCGCCACTGCCAACACCATCACTACTATCACCACGCTAGCATCATCACCACCATCATCATCACTACTATCACTACCACCACCACCATCAATACCAATACCACCATCATCAATACCACGATCATAACCAGTACTACCTTATCATCACCAATACTACAACCATCACCACCACCATCATAACCAGCATCATCACCACCATTGCCATCATCCCTACCATCATTGGAGTCACCGTCACTATTACCAAATCCATGGTATTACCGAATCTGCTGTTTCTCTCTCAACTTTTTGAAAGCTGGCTTTCTTGATCACCCTAACAGGAACCCTTCTCTTGTTATACCCATTCTTCATAGATGGTCTGATTCTCTGGCCTGACACCCATTACATGATGGCACCCAAATCCTCTTTTCTCTGTCCTGTTTTCTTCCTGAGCTGCAGGCCCACATTCTCCCATAGGGACGTTTCAAAAATACTTCAGACAGAACCATGTGAAGCTGTAGACTCAGCATGTACCTCCGTTCTCATCCCAATGAACGATGCCAGCACCCATGCTGCTGCCCAAGCCAAAGTTTGAGTCATCCTTGTCTCTTTCCTTTTGTTCCCTCCCCATGTGTAGTTAATCATCAGTGTCTGTTGACTCTACCTTCTTGATACATGCAAATCTATCGACTTATCTCTGTTCCCAACAACACTCCCTTCTTGTTGGGAACAGAGTGTTCCCAACAAGTCCACATCTCCCTCCTACTAACAGCTAGCACCTTCCAGCCTTGCTCCCGCTACTCTTGCTCTCTCCATCTCTCCCACTCTGCTACAGAATTGGGGTGGGGGAAACGTACCTTAGAAGGCTTGCCAGAGAATTAAGAATTCCTGTGGGCAAATGAAAACTACCACACTGTGGGCATGTCATAGACATTCATCAGGTAAAACGGCTCGCTGGAGGTTCTGAGAAGTCTTGCTGCGAAAGGCTCTGTTCACGATTTTCAGAGCAGAGCTGAGGCAGCTGTGCTCTAGGGATAGAACCCAGGGCCTCCCCCATGATAGGCAATTGCCCTACCGCTGAGCCACAGCCCAGTCCTCAGCATTGTACCAAGCTTTTCCCAAGCTTCTGTGAGCATAAATCTTTTCTCTAAAGCCCTTATTCTTCCTTTCCCTTCCCTCTGGTTCTATCCCCTCTTTATTCTTCCCTCCCTCCTTTCTTTTGTCCTTCATTCATTTCTTTCATTTCCTTTTTTCTTTCCTCCCTTTCTCCTTCCCTTCTTTACTTCTTCCTATACTCAGCGTCTTTCCTTTCCTTTTCTCTTCTTTTCTTTCCTTTCTCTCCCCCTCCTTCCTTATCTACCTCCCTCCCTCCCTTCCTTCCTTCCTTCCTTCCTTCCTTCCTTCCTTCCTTCCTTCCTTCCTTCCTTCTTCCCCTCCCCTCCTTCCTTTCTGCAGCACCAAAGATAGAAATCAGGACCTAGTACACACCAGGCAAGTGATCTGTAATGCCATATCACCGTATCCCTAGCCTCTGGGCATACTCCTTGCAGAATACTGTGTGCTTTTTTAAAATACAAATGTAGTCATTGTCTCAGTTTGAAAAGAAGGCCTCTAGATGGATAAATAAAAAAAAAACTGAAGGTTTTTTTTCGGTCCTTGTGAAAAAATAGGAGCTCTCAGAGATAGCTGTGCAGGGCAATGACGGAACAGGCAACCAACAGTTTCACATCCTGGGACCCACTATGTGCTAGGTATGCCTCACCTGTCATCTCTAGTCCCTACAGCAAAGTAGCAGGTGGGCAGGGTCCCCTTGGGAAAAATATGCACACAGATTTGTTAAACACTCAGGTTCAAGCCCACACAAGCATCCCAGATGGAGCCTCCCTTGACTGGAAGTCCAGGTGGCTTTAAAGTCACAGCTTGTAATAACAGGATGACATTAGAAGGTGCCGTTTCATCAGTAGGAAAAACTGTAAGCAGGGAAAATCAAAAGGCTTGGGTATAAGTTCCCAGAGGAGAGTTATCTCACTCTTTTATTATCCACTCTGTCCCTGCACCCCTCCAGAGACTCCTTCAGATACTCGGAGCTTGGATCCATTGCTCTTCTGTAGGCCTGCTGTATGTATAACTGTAGAGCCATCACACAGCCGCAGGAAGATCTCCTTGCTAAAGAACTGTGTTCAGGAGCCTGCATGTGTGTAATACAAGCACTTGGGAAGCTGAGGCACAGTTATCATGAGCTCAAGATTAGTCTGGGCTGCAGATTGAGTGTGAAGCCAACCTGGGCCATGCAGCAAGGTCCTGTCTAGAACCCAAACCAACCAAACAACAACTGTAGGCTACTCCCTAGCTCCCACTAACTCCAGATTCCCAAGGTGAGAGTTCTACACTTTCTATTATTTGTGGCCATCTTTCCTTTGGATGCTTATAACTCTAGCATTTATAAGCCTGTTTGTTCCCCGAGACAGCCTTACAGCTGCTCTCCACCATTTCCTCCTCATGGCAAGTGGTGCCCCTACTTCTGTCCCATCTGTCCTCCAGCGCTCTCTCACTGGTGTCTCTACAGAGTGCATCCTGATGGGAATAACTGAAGATTCTTCATTCATCATCAAAATTAGGCGGCATGGTGGCCCCGCAACTTGGAAATCATGTTAACTTCTGGGAATCAAATGAGTTGAGCTGATAGTGGATGGCATCAGCTATGTGCAAAAATGGTACACCCAAGGAAGACGCACGAGTCAGCAGAGGAGGGAGGAAAGTGCGTACTGAAAGGTGGCCGGGACTTACTCTCCGCACACACTCACATTTTCTCATCAGAATCCATGTGATAAGCAAGCAAGACCCTAACCGGACCAGCTACAGGAAACTGGAGTCCACTAAGCCACAGCAAGGATGCTGACTGCAAGAGACAGCACGCTCATCCATGGTGTACGAATCGTGGTGTGCACTGTGAAAGACAGCATGGCAACCTGGAAGCCAGCACCACCATATCACTGATAAAAGGAGCCACAGGTGGACATTGGTTTGGGGGACTTTAGAAGGGCTGGTTATGGGGAGCCAATTGAGCTCCCTTGGACCTGGGAAGACTTTCCCCAAGGTATCCAGGTTGCCTTGTTCACATTCTGAGCCCTCCAGAGAAATCTTCTGAGGACCAATTCCTCTTCTCCTCCCATCCTCATGAAGGACTATGCTGGAAGAGAATGGGTAGGTCCTCATTGCGTCTACTCATGGGAGAATTCAATATCATGTGCGCTGAGAGACTGACCTCGTGGAATCGCATACTAAGTGTTTGACAAATGCAGGTTAAAACAGGCCAGTATATCCTAATCCTGCCTAGAAAAATAGAGCACGCACAGCTGGAGGAGGCTGGTGCAGCAAGCTCAAAACATCTCTCCTCATGCCAACCTGTGCCCTGGCCAGACAGTGCTAGAAGAGGTTGCTAGGCTCCAGAAGGATTGCTCATCTGTCCAGGAAGTAGAAGGAGGGGCAGATTAGCTGAGGGAACAGAGTCCTCCATGGTTACCTGGATCTCCGTCTGCACTGTGCATTTGACCAGCTTGAAGTTCTTCCCGGGGTTGAAGCTGTTGCTGTAGAAGCAGACCTTGAGGATGCGCACGTCTTCCTTCTCCACGTCTACCGGTACCACCACCATGGGCTCTGGGGGGCCCTCGGGCCGGCGTAAAGTGCCCACTTTTACTCGGCTCAGGGGTTCAGACACCCCGGACATCCTTTCAAACAGCAGCTAGGACCAGCACATCTCAGTCCTGAAAACACAACAGACAGAGAAAGAGCCTCAGTGTGAGCTTCTGCAAGCCACATGCCACATCCCTCCCCAGCTGGTGTAACCCCAGGCTCTAGGAATGATGCTACAGCCTGCTGTCTTAGTCCCAAAAACTCCCTGCAAAGGCCTACAGATGCTTCTGCTGGGGAGGCCATGGCACATAGGAGCCAGCTACAAAAACATCTAGCTGTACTGTCCAGGCTCAAGACCTGCAAGCACACAAGCTCCATCTTCTAGTGGACCAATCTCCCTCCCCATTCTCCTCTGACACTGGCTCCCCAGGCAAGAGGCCCACACTTAGCACATGCAGCAGCTGTGAGAGGAGGCGGCTGCAGCATGACACAGCAGAGCAGGAAAAGGAGGGAGACGGTGGCAAACAGGAGGAGGCAAACAGAAGCGGGGAGGAAAATCTGAGAAGAAACAGAACTTGGGACTAGGAAGCCCCAAGAGATGAATAAAGAAGACAACAGAGTGCCCAGATCAGGACCACTACCTTGCTTACTCTGCCCACAACCTCAGCACTACCCAGAGTTTTCATGTAGGGGGCCTGGATCTCATAGGTACTCATCATGTAGAGTATCTGATATCACAGGAAAGAGAGTCAAGGGGTGGGACAAGGGAGAGAGAGAAAGGCCCTTGGCTATTCTGCACTGTTTAGTGTGAAAGGTTGTTTTGCATGACAGATGGGGCTAGCCTGGGCTTCTACAAGGTACAGCCAGTACTTGCAGCAGCCTGGCTTGACACAGAAGTAAACTATAAGAATCTCTGTAATCAGTGATTCACTCTGAATCTCGGCTGTGCTTAACCTAGCCTTTGCATCCAGCAGAGCTCTTAAGGCCTTACTTCCTTCTGACCTAAAGCAGGGGATGGGGGCCAGTGAGATGAGGATGGTCAGGCCCCTCCCACAAGGACCATCCTCAGTCCCAGAAGGTGGCAGGAGAGAGCTTACTCCAGACAGTACTGTGTACTCCATACATGTGCCTGAATATGCTCATGTGTGTGGGCACTCCCTCTCACACACACATTCACATGCACACCACAGAGACACACACACAGACACACATAGACACACACACAGGCACACCACATACACATGCACAGACAGACAGACAGACACATACAGATACACACATGCACACACATGACAAAATGCATAAATAAAATTATAAAGCAGAGAATGTCCAAAAGAAGTGAGGGAAGCTGCAATTATTCATTGATGACATCAGCAGAGGCTCACACTGGGGTCACCAATGGCCTTTCAAGTCCTGCCCTCAGTGCTGTCATTGAGTGTTTGTGGTGAGGACCGGATTTTCTTAGTGTCCAAGAATTTTTCTAACAATCTAAAGGTGGGCATGATGCTCACCTCTGTCATTTCAGCACCTGGGAAGCTGAGACAGGAGGATTGCCATAAATGTGAAGGCCAGCCTGGGCTACAGCGTGAGATCTTGCCTCAAAACAAAAACCCTCCAGCTTGTTCTTAGAGAAAAGGTGTCCCTTCTCACACGAGTGTGATTTTAGGGGAGAATTGCCTAGACCAGGAATCAAGAGGAAAATGATAGAGCTGCAGTGTTACAATACAAATATGGAGTGGAGTATTTTAGAAGCAGAATACAGCCCATGATTAATTATTTATGCTGAGCCATGTATCAGGAAAGATTTGAATAGTCATTAACTCTAAGGAAGTATTCCTTTAAAACAAAATAATGAAGATGGCTCAATCAATAAAGTAGCTTGTTGCAAGCAGGAGGACCCAATTTCAGATCCTCATAACCTCGTAAGACTTATGTGTGGTGACATGATCCTATAAGCCCAACATGGGGTCTACAAGAGAGAAACAGGAGCTTGCTGGACTTTCTGGTTGAATCCATGAGCTCTCAGCTCAACAGGAGATCCTGTCTCCAAGAACAAGATGCAGAATGAATGAGAGAGACATTCAAAGTTTACCTCTGACCTTACCTGCATATGTACACACACCATACATGTATGTATGTACATACCCCCACAGAACACACAGAAACAACAACAGAAAAGGAGACATGTTTTAGGAAGGGACAAAGAAGGTATTGTAAGAATACAGGGAGAAACAAGGCATATCCCTTAGGTCAGGGCAGGCAGGAAGTGGGAGCACAGGCTCAGAGTTCACAAGGGCATCTACATCTTGGGACAAGACTGACAGGGAGGAGAACATGTATACACGCTCTACAAGTTTATGTGTCTGTATAGCTCTATCTATGCATGCTGGGCCATAGCGTTCTACCCTGCAGTAACAATCTATCTGACTCCTCCTTGACCTATGAGGAATCCAGAAGTTGTTTGAAGGGTGTCTGCAGGAAGCACCCCTTCAAAGTGTGAGAACAACTTGGCATTGAAGGGAAGACAGGCAAAAAGGGGGCCGTGTACTTGAGCTCACTGAGAGAGAGAGAGAGAGAGAGAGAGAGAGAGAGAGAGAGGGATCTGGGAATATTTATACTCCACTTCTTATGCTCAGTGTTCCTGGCACTTCCCGTCAGTTCTGCACAAGGGAGATGTCAGAAAGCCTTTAGGCAAAGATGCAGAGCTGGCAGCCAGGAGATGGGGGAGAATACTGAAGCAGCAAGGCCTGAGGGGATCCAGAAGGAATGATGGCAGTGCTGCTGTAGGACTGAGAAGAAGAAGGTGCTTTGTCCCTAAATAGCATAGTCCTTGCCAGGAATACAAACAAGCAATTGGAGTGACATATGACTCTTGACCCCAGGGACTGGCCTTTATCTGCAATCGACTAAATGCCCGAGTCCCTTTCTAATCTTATACTCAAATTCTAACTGCCAAGGTGCTGGCACGAGAGGGTAGGAATGTTGAGATGTAGAGCTCGAATGGGTGGGACTAGGGTCTTTTGAAAAGGGACCCAAGAGAGCTCTGTCACCTTCTTTCTGAAAAGGGAGCCTCACTGAAACCTGACCGTGCTGGCACCCTGATCTTGCCTTTTGGCCTCCGGATGCTTTTTGTTTGGAAGCTACCCTGCCTCTGGTCCTTTGTTACAGTAGTATGAACCAATCAGAACCGAAATGCCAGTGCTCTAACAGTGAAAGCCAATGGCTAGACACTCAAGAGATCACCAGGAAACCTGGCACCACAATGATGCTCTGTCATGCTGGAGGGAACACGGACTCACAGCTGGAAAGGACATGAAGCCCACATCCAGTTTACAACAGACAACCCCCAGCACCCGTAATGAAGAGATCAGGGTGTGTCTGAGTCTTTGGTAATCCCATCCGGTGTCTCCGTAGTCTAGGTAGCATCCTCATCCAGAGGGCCACAGCTTGAGTGGGCACATCCTAGACATGCCAGATGCCCCTGAAATGCTGGAGAAGAGTGTAAGAGAATACTTAAGTAGGTCTAATGTAATGGTGACATTCAATAGCCAATAGTGAGAACTGGGGAACGCTCCAACACGTGATACATGTCACGTGTATCACTGGTGAGAAGGGGATGGAGGGAAAAATCACTGCTGGAAGATGAAGCAGAGGTTGAAGCCTGGGTCGAGACAGGGCCAGGGCAAAGCATCAGGGACCTGCGGATGCTCCTGAATCTGCTACGGCCATCGTGTAGCAAGAGCTATGTTTCCGATTCAAAAAAGCCGAGAGGGTGAGAAAAACTGCAGCAAGAATGTGGGGGCCCCTGATTGTGGCATCCAGTTTTAGGAGACAGTCCTGCAGTCTCCAATAAAAGCAAACACCTTCTGACCACACCATCCAGGGGTCCTGCCCCTCGGTATTTACCCAAAGAATTTGAAACTGTAACAGCAACGCCAGCAGCTGCTCGTGGAGGTGGGAGGCATTCTTACCCGTAATCGTCAAAATGAGGGGTCAGCCAAGATGAATGGATGTGCGAACTGGTATCCACACAATGGAACCTCATTCACGCGGAATAGGAGAGTTGGGGCTGGGTAAAGACACGGCACAGTGGTGGCCATGCAGGCGTGTGGATCTGAGCTCACTTCCCAGAACCCAGGCTGTTGTTTCAAAAGCCACACATGATAGGGTGCATTGATCATCCCAGGGTTAAGGAAGGCAGGAAGATCCCTGGGGCTCCTGGCCAGCCAGACTTGTTGAGTCCCAGGTCAATGAGACCCTGTTTCAAAGAAACTGGATGGTACTCCATTGTTAGGATCCAAGGCTTTTCACAAGTCTCCATACATGCATGCACATTGGCGCACGAACACTCCCACACAGATGTGCCACCCTCAAATATATGAACACGTGTGCAAACACACATACACACACAAAACACACAAACACACACAATAAGAACAGTTGTCAAGCTATGAAATAGACTGAAGAATCTTAGGTGATTTTATTTTATTTTTTCTCAGTATTTTTTTCCTCAGGGTCTCAGTGTGTATGCCAATCTGGCTTCAAACATGTAGAGACTGACCTGCCTCAGCCTCCCAAGTGCTAGATTAAAGGTGTGAGCCCCATACACTGCTAAATGAAGATTTTTTTTTTTAAGTAAGAGAAGAGTCTGTGTACAGCCTGGGTGGTTCCAATTGTGAAAAAACAAAAGTCTAAAGATAGTTTTTCAGCCAGTGGTTTCTGGTGTGAGGTGGCCAGGTGGGATGAACGGACAGCTCAGAGGATGCTAGGACAATGGAAATGTTCACTGTGGTTCTATAACAGCGGGCTGGGCTCTTTGCACGCCTGTCTATGCTGTAGATGGTGCGTGAAGGATGAACTCTGATGTTACACTTCAGAGAAGGCCACATGGCAGCAGTGACTCTTCAGTAGAGGTGACAGGTGTTCCAATTTTGGTGTGGGGTTGGGAACGGGAGAGGCTGTAAGTGTGGTGATGGGTGGCATTATGGGAATTCTTTGCATTTCCTGCAATTTTGCTGTAAGCCTAAAACTACTCTTAAAAATCAACTATATTAATAAATATTAATATGTATTAAATATCAAATAGTTTAATGTTTATGTATTTAGAATACATACATCTATCACATACATACATGCACGTATATATATACACATATATACATATGAATATGAATATATATATATATATGAAACCACAACCTGGTAAACCTGGGAACCTTCCCATGTTCCAACCTGACCAAGCACTGTCTAGCACTGTGAACATCCTGTTTCCTATCCTGACCATGACCAAATACTAACGGTCTACCTCTGAGCAAGAGCAGCCCACAGCAGCTGAAAAGTCAGACATTGCCTGTAAGCCCAGAGGATGTGGATTTCTTATCTTCAGCAGCTTCCCCTGGCCCAGCAGGCTCACGGCCCACAGGGCTCTGACAGAAATACTTTAGCAAAGTCATTCCGGTCACCCACAATCTGCTTTTACCTTTGGCCTGATGTGGGCCCCTCAGTTCTGCATTTTGTCCCTGGGAAACTGGCAGAATAGTCATTCTGCCATAGATTCTAGAAAAACCTTAAAACGCACCCATGCACGCACTCACGCACACACAGAGGCATTACTGCCCCAAGGGGGATATAAACTCTGCAACAACAAATGTGCCAGACAGTATTTACCAGCCCAGAAACAATCCTGAACTTCCCTGGGAGACTTTCTCTCTACTGATCCTATACGAACTAAGAATGAAAACACAGGATTTGAGTGCAAAGACCCCAGCCCACAAGGCAGTGCCCATAACTCTATTAACACATGAATGTTGCCCAGAGTACCCTCTGCAGACAGCAATCTGCAATGAATTACCTAAACTCTCTGAAGCAGAGTTGCTGGAAGGTAGCGCTATGGGAAGCCTGTCCTCATGGTCTGAGATTCACTCTAGATTCTCCAGTTTCTCCTGCTCACTCTGTCTGCGTCCCTGTCCCAGAACTTAAAAATAGTAAGAACAATAATTCTGAAATCCTGTGCAAACAGGTTAACTTTTCCTACCCCCCTGCTTACCTTGTATAAGACTTGTGAAGATGAAGGAAGAGAAGCAATGAAAACCCATCATTAGCAATAGGAAGCAAAAGGAAATCACTCCATGGCTATTGCTTGCCTAGATTCCAAAATCTTATGTGACTGCCACTTTGTCATGTTTTGTTTGCCCTGCCAGCAACTTTCTACAGGACACAGTATTCACCTTCAGCCTTTCCCACTCCTATGGTGTACATATTCCCATCATGGCTGATTTCAAGGTACCAGTATATGTCACTGAATTCCAAGTCAGGATGAGATGAGAAGAGCCAACCCAATGGCTCCTATTGCTGGCAGTGGAATGTGCCTGCAAGTCCTGATTGTTTGAATGTCTGGCCTGTAGCCTTAGCCCGTTTCTGGCTTTCAATGATTGCAAAGTCATCTGACCCTCAGTTTATGAGCCAATGTCCTACCCCTTCATCTGAACCTCTGGGCTCTCCCAGCCCTGGTGACCACTCCACTCTGTGTCCTGGTCTGCCCCTGGCCCTCCAAGTGGTGTCCAAGACATGTCCATACTATGCTACCAGTGAAACCCTGGCTCTGAGCCGCCCTGGGCTTTAACGTACCTCCCAGAACTGCCCGGGGCCACAGGCAAAGAATAACAAACACAAGGAAACGGCCCAAATTAAAACAGGAAACATTTTGATTGGCTATAAGAACTTCTTGGCCCAAACTTTCAAAGGGTACTCCAGGGGGCTATTCAGTCTCAGAGTCCCCGATTAATCTTCTGGAAGAAATTCAATTATGCTCTTCCTGAATGGCCAGCCGTCTGTCTACCTGCCCAAAGGAGGAGGGACTGAAGCCAGATTCAAATCTCTTCCAGATGACTCAGCATTCGTACCAAGCTCTGTGCTCCCAGAACCTTCCCCAGGCTCTAGGGATCATCACAGGGAAAGAAGGTCCTTTGCTGGATGGACATTTGCAAGGCAGTGTTATCTCTTACGGAACACGTACTACATTTACTACAGGGAGTTTGCCCAACAGTCTGATTTCCCAGAACAATGTGGCAGATTGGAACTGGTCTCGTGCACTTTGAGAGGAAACTGAGGCTTACAGAGATCGGCTTTGCCAGGTCACAGAGCCAGCAAGTGGCAGAGGCTTGAGGCTACCATGACACCTGACTCCAAAGTCCACAGTGCAAGATGTCCCACTGATATGGCACAGCAGGCCCCGGGGATGAGGATTTGAAACTTACATCAGAATGAGTCAAGCGGTGTCATTTTTTGACATCATGCCAACTGCGCCGCTGACTCATACCAGTTGCTAAAGGTGACAGGTCAGTGCCAACGTCCGCTGCCGTTAGTGAGGGCTTGATAGTAAACCTCTGCCATTGTAACCGGCTCTGATGGTTAGAGATGGGGGTTGCGTGGGTCAGAGTTTCCAGATTGTGGCTGGTAGACAGACGGCATCCTTGGCAGTGTTTATATGTGTCCACCACAAAATATGAAATGTAAGGACTGTGCCGAGAACTCATGCTGTAGTCCAGTGAATTCAGTTTTGAGAATTGAGTTTTTGTTTTTGCTCTCTTGAGACAGGGTCTCGGGTATCAAGGCTGGCCTTGACGTTGCTAGGCTGCTGCAGGTAACCTTGAATTCTTTTATAGTGTTATACACTGTGTGTATACACGTCTCTGTGTGGGAGTTACATATGAGTGGGAAGGTGAGCATATCTATTCGGGTACGTGCAGCCAGAGTGGACATCCTGAGGTGAAGCCTCTCACAAAATCAAGAACTCACCACTTCAGCCAGGCTGGCTGTCTCGTGAGCTCTTGGGACACCTCAGTGCTGTGGTGACAGATACATGCTCAGCTTTTCACAGAGGTGCTGGGTCCTCACACACAGAGCGAGCGCTCTTACCCACTGAGCTATCGCCTAGCTCCTGACCTTGGACTCTTGATCCTCCTGGCCCCACCTCTCAAATGCTGGGAGTACGGGTGTGGGTCAACACGTTTTTGTTTGCTGGTTTGAGGCATGTCCTGGAACGTATGCATGGCCCATTTTCCGCCTTGACCTTTCACAGTCTTCTGCTTGGCCTTTTGGGGTTGGGGGTTACAGGCACTGGCTAGCACTCCCAGCGCGGAATGCATTCAGTTTGACAGACACTTCTTATTCTCACATTACACACTCTCCTATGTGCATACAATGTCCATTCCTTTATGAAATGCCAGCAGTAATTTTTTGGTGGTTTTGGTCTGAGGTCCCTGCAGCTTATCAGCTAGGCCATCTGGATCAGCTGATCTTTTTAGGTCCCTGTTTCCTCTATTGAGACATGAAGCTAATGCTATCTGTTTACAGAATCTTTCTGAAGAAGAAGGGGTCATTGCAGTACAGTCCTGGACATGTGTGTTTGTTTTAAATTAATGTCTGGGAATTAGCCAAAGAAAGAACTGGAAAGCTAATTTATTGGCAAAGCCCAGTATTCAAAACTCACCTCAGCAGTAACTGCAGTGGCTTTCAAAGCCCCCTCTGACTCTCCAGTTCAAAGACTGCCTTCCTGGGTCCAACTGTCCACCTTGAAAGCCTCCCCACCCCCACCCCAAGTTCCCGCTCTGCCCACACCGGTTCCCCTGCCTGACCTGAGGATAAAGGAGAAGCATGTTCCGTGGAAGGAAGCCCCACGGGAGACAGTCCAAGCGACAGCCACTCAGACCAGCAGAAGTCAGAATGTCACGAGGGGCACACTTTGTTTCCACTCCGTCTCTGAGTCACTTCCCCTGCCGTTTCCACATCAACAAAATGGGGAAGGCAGGCCTTTCCTATCTCAGGGCCTGCTGGGCACAGCCACTTAACTAATTGCAGTGACCTTGCAGTCTTGAGGAGCCATTCATGGGCTCCTGCGCACGGCTGTGCCCCAGGCTCCATGCTGTACACACGGACTTGGTCTTTTCAGCACCCAGGTTCCTGTGGGGCCAGCCTTCTGCAGCTCCTGGACCGCAACCAGCCATTTGCCTAATCTCTTCCCTTCTTTCCAGGCAAAGGAATGAGCCGGGAAGCTTGTGATTACTGCCAGCTATAATTCAGCGTAATTCAAAAAGCATTTGAGACTCCACCACATTTTTTTTTCTCTCCACCCCCTCACCCATTACCTACTTGGAGCCTTCTGTTAGAAGCACTTGCCTCCCTACAGGTCAGCTGGCTTCGCCGCAGGCTCCCCAAAGAGCAGCAGAGGCACAGTGCTTTACCTTTCTGTTGAGGGAACCTCTGTTCTCCCCACTCATTAGGTCAGGGCATGGTCCTTGCTGCGGGCCAGATTCACCTCCCTCCCATTAGACCTTTGCTTGCCACGGCCCCTAGCACCCAGGCTGGCTCCCTTGACCCCACCGCTTGCTGAGTCAGGAGGAGCATGAGTTCCCGGCCAACCCGAGTTATGGCTTGAGACCTTCTCTTCAGCCAAGCAGGGACTGCAGAGAGCCCGGTTGGTGCTTGCTGCATCAGCATGAGTTCAATCCCCAGCATCCTCACAAAATTACCAGATGCACACTTCCAATTCTAGCGCCGGGAAGGCAGAGATGGGAAGATCCCGGGGCTCACCGCTTAGCTCCCTCAAGCCTGATTCTGCAACCAAACTGCCAGCTCCTTAGAACTCTCTTTTTATTTGTGTCCTCTTATGTAGCCAGTCTATCTTTCTCTTGAGCGCCTCCAAACCCAAGAGGGCTCCTTAGATTACTGTTTTTATTTATTTATTTATTTATTCACTTTAACATCCTCTCGGTCCCTTCCTCTCACCCTCTTCTCCCTTTCTCCCCTCCCTTTCTCCTCAGAAAAGGGGAGTCTCTGCTACCAATCAGCCCTGGCACATCAAGTTACATCGGGACTAAGCGCATCCTCTTCTCCTGAGGCCCGACAAGTCAGCCCAGCTGGGGGAAGGTGATCCAAAAGCAGGCAACAGAGCCCATGTCAGAGACAGTCTTCGCTCTTAAATTTTTAAAAATCACGATTCCTTTATTCCTTATTTGCCACTGTATGAGTGATATTTAGATGGCATTTCTCCTTCCCTCTCTCCTTTTCTTTTTCCACATTCTTCCCCCATCTTCCCTTCCTCCTCCTTCCTTTTCTCCCTCTCCTTCTTCTCTCCATTTTTCTGTATTTCTGGAGCCATACCAGAGCTTGGTGATATGAAGCCAAGCAGACAAGAAAAGAGGACTTCTATCCAACAGAAATTCATAATCCAAAAGAAAGAATTTAGTGCATGTTCACATGTGCTTGCACACACGTTCTCTCTCTCTCTCTCTCTCACACACACACACACACACACACACACACACACACACACACACACACCAGTCACAGCATGATATGAGCCACAAAGCATCCTTAAGTGTACTGCTTGGCTCTGAGCAAAACCTGCCCACGGGCTTTGAGACTCTTGAAAGTATGACCCAGAAGATCAGGAAATGAAATGACATACCGGGATGGGGAAAAGAATGGGAGAAGGGGGGGGGGGGTCACCGAGAAACAAGAACAAGAAGTGGTAACATGTTGTTAAAGAATTTGAACTTCGTATGGTGGGGGGAAGCTTTTATTTGATAAGTACAACCTGGCAATAGGGTGACTCACAGTATGACCTCAGAGGCAGCAGGAGCAGTTAGGATAAAACCTGGTGAGTGTTTAGCTACTGGCAGTGCATGGGGATGCCTTGTTTCATAGCATCTGCCCATTTCTCAGGTGTAAGTATTTCCATCATGGCCAATTTCAGCTATCAGCATGACCTCTCTGAACGCAGAGTTAGGGAGAAATGGTCACTGGCTCATGAGAAGACAGTCCAGCCTTCCCCTGCCTGGATAACGTAAGAGTTGGGCCGAGGACGATGGTTTTCAGGGTTACTGGCTTCCTCAGCCCACTTCTGACCTTTGATACCCATTCTTGGGCACTCAGTGGTTTCCCCACCCAGGCCTGCAAGAGAAAAAAAGCACCAGGTGTGTGGAAGCACCGGGCAAGCTATGTACCTTCTTCAGAGGCGCTTGATACTCCCCGAGCTGAAAGACCTTTTGGAAACCACACTCTGTCATCCCTCAGCCCACGACCACTCCATTTCCAGTCATGTAGAATGCTAAATTGGTGCTTGGCCTGGAGCCGTGGCCAACCAGAGCTTTGTTTGGGCGTTTGACTGAGATCTCTGCTTATCTTCTGGAGAGGTTAATGAACAAGCCAGATGATAAGCAGGGAAATTCACAAGTTTTCAAACAGCACTGGCTGACCAGATGCCTGACCAGAAAGGATTCTTGGGGGTAAAATGGATCAGCCAATGCAGTACTTGCCTTGCATGCCTGAGGATTCCATTTTACTTCCCAGAACCCAATAGGGAAAAACAAAACAATCCGGATGTGGTGGCATGGTCCCACGATCCCATTGCTGAGGAGGTAGCCAGGCAGACCAGGCTGGTATGCTCTAACTAGGATATGGAGTTCCAACCAATGAGAGATTCTGTCTCAGAACAAAGGGTAGACCGAGCCTAAAAAATATACCTGGGGTGGTCAAGTTTCCATTCCCACCTCCACAGGCAGGTGAGCACACACACACACACACGAATCCTAAAATCTTCACAGACTTTTGAGTCAAGGCAAGTTTAACTTCTGAAATAGGACAAATCCTTCTTACAGATAAAAAAAAAAATTAAGCTGGGCATAGTAACACACAGCTGTAATCCCAGCACTCAAGAAACAGAAGCAAGCTCAACAGATTATCAAGTTGGGACTATCCTGCGCTACATAAAATACCCTCCCATAAACCGATAAATAAGTGGAGTCTTCTTGTGGGATGGGAAGACTGGATTTAGCAGCTCTCTGGTTTAGAAACTTGGGCTAATGCTAAATGTAATGAAACTCACTGTTAGTCAAAGTAATGTGCCTATCAGAAGTCAGTGCATAGTTGCACTAACTAGAAAACCCCCAAATTTGCCCCCCCCCGGATATAGCTAAATCCTGCTTACTAAGGACCATAGGGCTTAAGGGTCTGTGCTCTAGGATGAGGGACTCCCTGACCCAGGGTACAAGAGTCTAGATCCCTGAGGCTCAGGGGAGAAGTAAGAGTTGAGAAGACAAGTAAGGTGCTGGTTCCAGAAAGTTACAGGGCTACGTGTAAAAAAATGGACTCATTCCTTCAGCCAAGACTTACGCAGTGACTGAAAGAAGGAGGGGAAGGGTCTTTATGGCATGCAGGCATCCTTCAGTGTCTACAAGGAACTCATTCTCAGGCCTTACAGATGTCAGCTTCTAAGGATAGTCCTGGCCCTCCTATAAATGACATGGCATTTCTGTCTAACCTATGCACATCGTCTGATAGACTCTAAATCCTCTCTGGGTGACTGTACTTAACCCAAGACCATTCATACACTTAGTATGCAAGTGATAATTTATCCTATTACTTTAGAAAAAAAATGATAATGAGTCTATAAATGTTGAGAACAAATAGAATTTTTTCAAGTATTTTTAATCTTTGGTTGGTAAATACTTAGATGAGGAGCTTTCTAGGCTACACATGGTTCCCTTTTTTATGTCTGTGCTCTCACTATTTTGCTGACGCCCCTCAAGGCAGATGTCTCTCCCACTCTGAGGATAAGGAAAACTGACTGAGGCAGCCACCTTGGACTCTCCTTTCTTAAGAGACAGATGAAAACTTAATTTCTCTTTTTAACCAACACACCTAGTCCATGCATGTCCTAACCTCCACTATGGGGTCTGCAGCTCTGGACTGTGTCTGTGTGTCAAAGCATAGCTCAGTTGCACATTGCTTTTTCTGATAAGGCTCCTGGAATGCTGCTTAAACAAAACAAAAATTCCTCCCCCATAATTTCATCTGTTGCTAGCTATGCACCCCTGAAAGGAAGACAGGATTTCAGCAGAGTGAAGTGTGTAGTAAGATGAATCCACAGAATTTTATTTAAGGGGCCTTATGTGGTCCATATATTTAATAAACAAAAAAAAGTGGTATTAAAAAGAAAACCCAAGTACTTAAAAAAAGACGACTATAAAGTATAAACACAAGACTTTCAGGGTAGACATTGCCCTCCCTACCCACTACCATCTTAAAAACAACAAAAACATCCTCTCAAACAAGCTTCCACCTGCCAGGCTCCAATCTGCCAGTCTGCAAACCCAGTCTACACTAAAGTTCTGCATTGTGTAAACACACACTCCAAACCTTCAAACAACATGCTGTCCCCATCTGTACACTACAGCAATCAACCTTCATTTTAACGTGACTTGAATAAAACAACAATCCAGATGCCCTGTCAAGCAAACAAGATGCCACCTGTGTGCGAAAAGACTCGGGAAAGTAAAAATAGATGGAGAAACCCTCGTGGTTAAAAATGCTAATAAAAACAACGTTAAGAAACCAACTACAAATTCCTTCAAGGAGCCAAGAGACCCAGAGGGAAAACCAAAGACACTTATGTTGATGGGTGGTAAGTTACTCAGAACTGGCTTTCTGGTGAGCAAGCTTTTCAAAATACCGTGTAGCTCACACCTGCTAACCTGGTGTGAGAAACACAGCCCGTGTTCCAGTTTCATTTCTATCACTTTCACGTCACTGCCTGTCACTGCAGAAAGCCCAGGCAGGAACTCGAAGGCAGTGCTTGCTGTTCTGCAGAGCATTGCCTCCAAACAAGGGACTAACTTCAGTGCCAAAGAAGTGTGGCAGGAACCATGGAAGGTGCTGCTGCTGGCTGGCAGGTAGGCTCACGTCCAGCCAGCCTCCTTATCTAGCTCAGGACCACCTGCCTGGGGAATGGTGCTGCCCACAGTGTCCTGGGCCCTCCTACATCAATTAGCAATTAAAGCAATCCCTGGATATGACCCAAGCCCATCTGATCTGGGTGGTTCCTCAAGTGAGATGCCCTTCCCCAGTCTTTCTAGGTTGTGTCCAGTTGACAATCAACGCTAACCTGGACACACCATGGGGTCTAGGGTGAGGGAAGTGGATCATTTGTGTAAGGATGTTCACTGCTGTGCTGTTTACCACAAGGGAGTGATGAGAATCATGACAAAAGGCTCAGAAGGAAATTTCAGCTATAGCAATAACATAGCGGTTGAACCATGATGAAAATACAAGAGTAGTAGTACATGAAAAGGTATATACAGAAATGTTAAGCCACAGAGAATGGAATTTGCATACTGAATTTGTAACTCCATGAAAACACACCCACATTTAGAATCCCATGCAGTTACACAATTTTAAGCTCTCTTGCTGCTATATTGGTTCAGTATATTTAAAGACATGTACCATCTGTCCCACATACATAAAGCTGTGCCTCTTCCCTGAGCCCCTTTTCTTACAGTCTGACCTCCTGTGTTCTCCACACAGACCACACAGACTGACCAGTCTTCTTAGAAACAAATCCAGTCTAGGCAGCAAACAGCATCTCCAGGTCCAATCTAAACTGAGGTTTGGGGTATTGTCAGTATTGTCAGACAACTGATGCAACCTGGCAAGGGAGACCAGGGACCATGGAAAGTCATACATAGTCTAAGCTACGTCCTGGGAGATTAGTATCAGATCATGTCCCAGGCTTCCTTGCCATCCTGTGCCTTCTGTTCCCTCCAGCCTTGAGATGCTGAGCACTCAGCCATCCCTTCCTTCTGTCGCTGTATGCTTCCTGAAAGAGTTATTTCTGAAAACAGCACAGGTAACAGAATCTTTCCCTTCTACTCCCCCCATGGGCAAGCAGTGCCCCCACAGGAAATCCCATTGGGCTTGGCATTAGGAAATAGCAACCCAAAAGTACTCCCTCACACACACACACACACACACACACACACACACACACACACACACACAAACACACACAACATGTACAACCACCAGTCTCATGCATGGAAGCGCACACTGAGCAATTAACTACCCCACAAAGATCTCATGAAGATGGAGAGAAGGCCAGGATTTCAGTGGAATGGGATTGACCCACACCCTAGCTCTTTGCCACCAGATCCTGCAGAGACAGCAGTAAATAATCTTCTGGCCTTTCAGTGAGGAGGGCCCACCCCCAAACACACCCAGGGGCTCTGTATTCTAATAGTGAGATCAGTTTCCACTACATCCGTAATATACCCTTAAATAATGCCTGGGTCCTTCTTCACCCTATCCATGTACACACAGGTACCAACCACTAGGCCACATCTTCCCTGCCTTCACCCTAAACTCCTTAATGAAGACCTCTGGGAGCAGGGCCCAGCCATGTGTATTTTTCAGTGATCGTCTAGTGATTGATTGCTTAAAAAAACAATTGTTTTGAGACAGAGTTGCTGTGCTGTCCAGGCAGATCTCAAATGCTTAAGTACAAGCGGTCTTCCTTTTGACTGGCTGGAACTGAAGGCATGCTCCAGAGCTCTGACTCCTTTTAAGATTTTAATTGGAATTGTGTTCACCTAAGGTGGACAGTATGATATGTTCTGGCAGAGCTGACCGACATATCCATCTCTTCACACAGCTACCACTTAGGGGACCCAGTGGGGGGACATATACTCCCATCAACTATCAAGTACAAGATACAAGGCTGGCCACGGCTTGTTAGATGCCTCGAGCCTGTTCGTTCTGAAACTTTGGCTGAAACTTTGTCTCCTGTACCCAACACCTCCCTGTTTCCCAGCCCCTGACCTCCTAGGAAGGATGGGGAGACAAAGGCACGGCCCTTATCTTCTTGGTGAGAATCGACTTTAGGAAACTAAATGATGCATCCATCTGTGGGATCCCAGAACTCCAAGTTCCCGGTCCACAGGCCTTCCTTGCCAGTGTGTTACTCATCAAGGCTGAGCTGTGACAGATCTCAGGCCTTCCTGGGTGTCTCACGGCCTCACTTCCGAGTGCCCTGGTCATTTTCTGTTTTAGTGTCTTATTACTCAAGCCTTCTATTGACAAATGGATACTAGAAGAGAAACAGGTAGTTTCTCTGGGGAAATTTTGGTCTTCTAAACGCTAGCTATGAGAATTCAAAGTAGAGAGGACCCAGATACCAACACAGAGCAAGCCCTCCCCTTCCCGAGTGAGCTCATCTAGAGCAGCTTCCTGGCTGCTCTTCCAGCTGCCAAAGGACTGTTCATTCCCTGGTTAGAAACTCAAATAAAAGGCCATGGAAAAACCCAGCTGGAAACCTCCATAGCATGAAAGGTAGCAAAGGAGGAGCCATGAAAGAAAATGGTCACATGGACCCAGAGCCAGGCAAAGGGAGTGGAGAGCCAAGTGGCCAGGAATGGGCAAGGGAAGAATCAACCTCCTAGTCCCTTGGGGACCACAATTTGAGCACCAAAGCCCTGTGAATGGGAGTTTGTGGAGAGAGAGAGAGAGAGAGAGAGAGAGAGAGAGAGAGAGACACCAGCAATTTATCTGAAAACAGAAAGAAAAAGGGAGGG
The DNA here is from genome assembly GCF_907164565.1 of Psammomys obesus. Taxonomy (NCBI): domain Eukaryota; kingdom Metazoa; phylum Chordata; class Mammalia; order Rodentia; family Muridae; genus Psammomys; species Psammomys obesus. The sequence goes on from NW_026591086.1 coordinate 4,339,571, forward strand.
GAGGGGAGAGAAACGAGGGTGGGGGGAGAAAGGAAGAAAAAGGAAACGTAAAATGATAAGAAAACCAAGGTGTTTCCATTGTATTTCCATCCCAGCAGGACACAGAGCCTCATCCAGAGTCAGCTCTTGTCCACACCAGTGAGCAGACTCGGTTAAATTAATACAAGATCTCAAATTTACGTATAGTTGTGACACAGATGCCTCTCCACGTTCACAGCTATACTGTAAACTGAGAAGAAACAGAGCACTGAAGCTGGCCATTTGAGATAGGAGTTTCCCCTTCCTATGTTGGATGGGTTCAGCAGTGGATACTTCCCTGAAATTGTTTTGGCTACCTCTTAAGCTATATTGACCCAAATAGGAAAACAGTGAAGGTCCTGCCTCTACTTCCATCCTCTCCCAAGCTTTTCACACACCCCATACAGCCATGCTAGCAGAAACAGAGGCAGAGTCCTGGGTTTTACCTCTAAAACTGTTACTCCAGCTTCCCTGTGTGGAACGGAGGCTGTGTTTGCTCTACAGGTTCATCGGCTCTCTTTCATTCAGGTTTCAGATCACAGGAAGTCAGAAAAAGAATAGCAACTCACTTCTCTATGGCACACCGCAGACTCGAGGCAGGAAGGACGTAGCAGAGGGCTCAGGAGACTGGTGCTGGCCACCTTCTCTGGCAGATAAGATGTGTGTGTGTGGTGGGGGGAAGGCACTCAGAAGTAAGTGTGAGGTTATGACCCTTGCCGGGAGCTCAGGGTCTTCAAAGGGACCACATTCCACTTCTCTCTTGATGATTGAGAACTTTCCAGTTCACACACACACACACACACACACACACACACACACACACACACACCAAAATTTTATACTCTGTAAACACATTCAGTTGACATCTAGAGAGAGACCTCGATCGCTTGAGTAAGATAGCGCAACCCCCTCACCCTCGAGCCTGTGTCATATAAAACCCCAGAAGATTAGCTAAGAAGAATGATTTCCCAACAGCATCTTGGGTGTGAAGGTTCATGCTGCTTAGAGCAACAGGCAAGTTCCTCAAGAAACTGAAAGCATCACTCCTCTCTAAGCTGTTTGTGGTAGTCCCAAGACCCCATTGTGAGGGTTCTAGCTTGGTGAAACAGAAGGGTGAGTTCCCTTGTCTGGACCTGAGGCTTTCCCAAGTAGACCCTGGGAGTTAAAATCACTGGCTACAAGGAGAGCCCTTTATGGGAAGGGGAAATGACAGCTGAGGGGACAGAAAGTGAGAGGAAAGAAAATGATAAAGGAGAGGGGAGACCTTCTACAGGATGGCAGTCAGCCCTGTGACCTATTCAGAGGATGACAGGTATGGGGGACACTGGTAAGGGGCAAACAAGCAACTGTGTGAACAAACCTGACAGCGACGGAGGGATTGCCACTGGGAATCCCAGCTGGTCGTTTCTGGGGTTTTGGTTTTTGTTTTCAGGTTTTTGTTCCTCTATTTTTCAGAAGAGAGTAAAATTGAGGACAGAGACATTAAACTCTCAAAGACCCAAGGCAAGATCCCGGTTATAGAAAAAAAAATTATTATTCATGAATAATACTCTCGTTCCCAGGAATAATTTCCCCTCCATTAAAGCTGCCTGTAAGGCTATCAAAATCTCAGGGTACGCTGCTGTCTTGGGAAGTATGCCTCCTCTGGAGCATATCCTTTCAGTGTAATTCACTGGTATCAACCTTCCTGTGCTGCAATCCTTCAATGCAGTTCCTCATGCTGCAGTGACCCCCAACCTTAAAATTATTTTTGTTGCTACTTCTAACTATAAATTTGATACTGATATGAATCATAATATAAATGTCTGTGTTTTCTAATGGTCTTGGACAACCCCTGTGAAAGGGTTGTTTACCCTCCAAGGGGTCATAACTCACAGGTTGACAACCACTGCTTTAATGAATCGCCCTCCCAATTCCTTAATTTGTCTCATCTTTCTGAACTCTTTCTCCGAAAGCAATATGGACTATCAGTCATGGTCGTGATCATAGATCCTTCCTTTAAGCATCTCTGTAAACATTTGGCGATAAGGGATCTTTCTTGTTCACAGCTCTTCCCTCGGACATATTAAGGTTTCATCTACCTTCAGATACTAGCTCTCCCTCTGGAAGTGTTGGCCATGACCCTCACTCTGTCTTTACAGTCTGTGGACTGCAGAACACAGCATTGTGGGTGAAGTTCTGGTGTATTCACACATCCTTCCATACCATGGTCACCTAATGGCCACATACATTTCACTCCCAGCTCAAAAACACTCTGTAGTAAACAAAATGAGCAAGGTTAAAACCAGGTCTCATGAACAGGAACTTTGAAAGCCAGTCCTAGAAAGACAAGCCAGGGGTCCTGCCATATTTTCTGCATGTGAAGCTGACCAGCAGGTCCCTGCTCTCTGGGTTTAGGTCTTGGATACTTAGAATTTCGGAGCATAGTCACTGAGGGTCATACGACCTTCCCCATGGCTTGGTAGCTCATCCATTGGCTCCTGTGTGATACTGAGTTCATTCTGAATTCTGTTCCCTGCTCATTCTCAGGTAAGGCGACAACCCCAACTCTTTTTATCTCCACAGCACTGGATGAGCAGGTTCCCCTCCCACTCTTGGGTTCTATTCTCAGCTGTCAACATTGTCATCACTTGTCAAGTGTCTCGTTGCATGACTGAGTGCCAGGTGAGGAAAGGAAGAATCTAGAACACAGGCTGCCCTGCTCACTGCCTATCCCACAGCCCTTCTGGCAACAAACAGGTAATATGGATAGAACGTTAAGCCAAACATGAAAGGACACTGTGAAACTCTTGGGTACTGTGAGGCTCACTGGCACAGGTGCATGGCATGAGGAAGGAGGGCCTGATGAAGGAGAAGCCTGTGGAACAGAAGAAAGATGACAGCTCCAGGAGAGAGGATGCCTGGGTTCTAGCTTTCAGTCCTCAACTCTTAAACAACTAATAATTTCCAATGCTCCTTTCCTTGCCTGCTCCTGCCCTCCTCTGCCTCTGTGATGCAGTGGTAACAATTTGGGCTTGGACCATTCCTGACTAAATCATAACACTGCACAATTCAGCACTAGAAGGGGTCTCAGAGTACCTACAGGTTGATACAACCTCAGGACTGTGTCACAGCAGGATATCATGTGACCTCTCAAAGGATACAGACACAAGAACATCCAAAGCCAGCTGAAACAGGCATGAACCAAATGACTGCTAACTGCTTCATCTTGCAGAATCCACGGTCCCCATCACACACCTAATGCCATGACACATGCTAGAATCCCATATAAGGACACGGAGTGGGAGTAAACGCTATTCAGAAAAAAATTCCCCAGCCATTCCTGAGTTTCCTACCTTTGCTCTGCCTTTAGTCATGCCCGCCGCCTCCCCGTGAATACTTCTTCCTTTCTTATGAATAACACTCCTTCCATTAAAGTTTGTACACCAGACTCTGTCCAGAAACCCAGGTTTGCACCTCTCTGGGGAAGCTGCCCTCCCCATTTAAGCTTGTACCTTCAATCTATAATGACATCTCCTCTCCACTCCTTCCTTTTTCTGGTCTCTGAATTCTTTCTCTTTAAACACTGGATAGAGGGGTCAATCTGGTCTCTCTGTTTCTGAGACCTCCCCAGCCTTCACTGGCTGGCCTCACTAAAGGATCTTTAATGGGAGTGATGACACAGCTATTTGAGTGTGCCTGAGTGACAGTCTGTAGGCTGATGGCAGAGAGGGAAATGTAACTGCCCAGCACTTGGTCCAGATCAAACTTGGGAAGTTTCCTCATCCCAAGCAGCAGCACAGCTCTGACATCTTGGGTCTTGGCTGAGTTTAGAATCGGGAGGGTTGGCAGGGACCTCGGTAGTGCTACCATCTTCCCACTGTCCCAGAGATCTGTCTATGCTGCTGCTGGAAGCATTTCTGAGCTCATGTTCTCCAATGTTTAAGGACTGTTATAGACAGAGATGGTAGGCATGTTTCATCCAGCTTATCCAACCCCAAGGTACATGGGTAAAGCATTGAGTTATAGGCTCTGCTGTACAATTAACCATTATTTTGTTGTTGTTGAGACAGGGTCTTAAACAACCCAGGCTAGCCTCTACTTTATTATGCAGCAAAAAAATGACCTTGGACTTATGAATGAGAATTCCTGAAATGTGGCTGAATCTACAAAAGCTAATTAACTCTTCAAATACTGTGCATCATTTGGAATATTGCAACCCCAGAGCTTAATTACAAATTCTCTTTGACTATCTTTAGCCCCACAAGGAGCCAGACCCCGCCTCTGTGTCAGACCTAATATCCTGATGAACAGATGTATTTGGGATGTATTAACAAAACTCTATTCTTCCACCAATGGAAGGGCTAAGAACCAGATACCATCCCAGGCCTATAGCTGAGGTTCTCTCCTCTTGAAGTAAGCCATCTCCTTGATGTATTTTTAAAATGCCTTGATTTATAACTTTGTTCTATTACCACAAAAACTCCATGAAGCTGCTTCTACCTTGGAACACTGTATTTGGGGAGACCTAAACCTATGTTCCTGGGAACATTCACTCCTATTTTGGCTTCAGAATAAACTACCCTTTGTCACCTTTGAGCTTGGAGCTGTCTTCCCCCCTGCCCCCCTTCACTTATGTTCTGCCTGCTTCCAGTTCTCAAGTTCTGGGCCGCAAGCACACAATGTCCTGTTTTCATGATGCTAGGAAATGAAACCAGAGCTTCATTTGCTAGGTAAGCACTCTCACAAATGAGCTACACACAGCCAGACCAACCATGAGACTCAGATAAAGGTGGCTCAACTCTTTGGGTTCAAGTGCCCTCTGTACACAGAGGGAGTAAGACAGGAATCTTGGGTCCCTTCTGGTTCTATTTACAGAACCTCTGAGATAGAAGAAAACAAGTCAACTAGCCTGACTTGTTTTTCCTAGGGCGCTTGGGGAAGTTGATCTTTTCAGTCCTCAGAGCACAAATTGCATATGTGCTCTTGTCAGGCCGTGAACTTGATGCTCTGATACTTGGGCTTTTGTCAAGGCCCTAAGGGATGGGCTTCTGGGGTCAGCCAGATGCCCAAAGCACACTTTTCATATGCAAAACAACCACATGGAGCCTAAGCTCCAACCACCTTTTCTAAGGACCTTTCAGACCCTGAACTGATCCCTATCTGCCCTACATATCCTTGGGCCAAAGACCAGGATACCAAGGAAAGGCCTGACTCCTTAGAGGCTGCGGAAATTATTCACAGCAGCCAATCCTGAGCTTGTTCACTTAATTTTCCCAGTTCCCGCGGATCTATGAGAACAAATGTCTTCCTTCGTCACAGTCATTTATTCACCAGTATAAACTGTCACACCAAATTCAAACACATCAAAATGGGCCTACCACTGTCTAACCTCCGGATTTAAATCATGTCATCTTTAGAGCTCCAAATCCCTTACGGCCTGAGTCACATGTTCTATGCAAAAGGTTCAGTTGCCTATGTGTGAAAAGCATTTACAATGCCAAATCAAAAACCCACAGTCTAAGAATGGGGTCTCTGCACCCCTAGAAGCCCCCAACCTAGAGCTCACTGGCTTGTGAACCTTTGAACAGTTTCCCGTGGATAACTTTCCTTGTCGAAGGTGGCTGTCCCTGCATGGGACTGTATGGTTAGAATTGCCTCAAACCCTCTTCAGTGGGCTACCCCTCCAGCTTTGTAGAAGTAGAAGTCCTAGGCTTTCTGGAGAATTTCTTTCTTTGACCTACACATGTCTGTTTTGCACGCTGTGCTCAGAAATAGAGCAATGTTATTTTTGCCACTCAGTGGTTCTAGAAGAGTCCATCTTGAGGCCCATCTCTCTAGGCCTTACCTTCTAAAAAAATAAGGAGAAAGGACCTCTTCTAGTAGTTTCTCTTGAGAGCTTTAATAACAGTAATAAGTAATAATATGTGAGATATTATATGTTGGCACAAGTTTACAAAACATGGTAAGCGCCGGGGGAGGGTCAGGAGTACTCCTGTGCCTTTCTACATGGTTGGTCTCAGTCCGGTCCCTCTAGCTGTTTGAGTACCCCCTAGATGGACAGGACAGTTTTCTTACCAAGGCCCTACAGGACTTGGTGGTGTCTGGGGTGGGGTCACTTTAGACAGCAACTGGTCAGAGAAGCTTGAGAGGGGTTGCCAGAGCATTACCACCAGAGGCCAAGGCAACAGGACAGCAGTCTACAGACTAGAGGAGCCAGCCTGGGTTCAAACTCTGTGTGTTATCTTCCCGATATAAGGTTTTCATGAGAAAGTACAAATCAGATTTTTAATGGGAACTGTTTTAAATGTTGGCAAAAATGAACAAACCATAAAGTGATGAAAGCATGACCCTTGTATTAGCTCAAGCTCTACGATTCCCTGCCTGGACCACAGGCAGGATTCCCTCCCCTTCAGGATCAGGTAGCTGTCCAGGACAGCCCAGAGGTCTCCCACTGTCCTACAAAGTCATTCTCAGCTACTACCTCCCTGATCATTGTTCCTCATGATGATTTTTTTTTTTCAGTTTGACTGGGCCAGCCATGAGGTATCAGACATCTAGTTAAACCTCACTCTGAGAGGATCTCCCAGTTCGTTTCTGGATGGAATCAGTATTTGAATGGTTAACTGTATAAAGCAGATCACCCTCTTCAAGGTGGATAGGCCCCGTGCAAGAAGTTGAAGAACTGAAGAACAAAACACTGAATCTTTCCAAGGTAAGGGAGATTTCCCCTGCCCGAGGACCTCCCAGATGGGACTCGGGATATTCTATCTTTTAAAACAAACTAAAGCATGGGTTCTCCCCTTGGTCTTAAGCCAGTTTGCAGACTGGAGCTTACCCACCAGCCCTCCAAGGCCTCCAGCTTACTAACTGTAGAGCTGGGATCTTATCAGCCTCTAGAATCATGTTTTCCAACTCTTCACCCTAAATCTCTTTCTATACTTCCTTTTGGTCTCTTCCCCCAGGAAACCCCCGACTCATAAAATCTCCACAAAATGAGGAGCGGAATGATTTAACCAGATGAAAACATGCTTTCTAAAGAGGTGGTTCATTTTTGCCATATTTCTAATGGTGAATGAAAGAGCAGCCATCACCAAGCATTTCCTGTGACATTAAGCTAACTTTCTTGTAGAATACACATAACATTCCGTCTCCTAGCAGAGTGCCCAGGCAACCTCAGTACAGATGCCATGTCAGCCTTTCCCAAACTATGTCCGTTCCTGGGTTATGCTTGGTACAGAGTAGCTCACTAAATGCTGTGGTAGATTAAAGAGTGAGGAATTCCTTGATAGAGATACTGTTTGTATTCTATCATAATAGGTGGAGAAATAGACTCTAAGAGACACTAAAGAACCAGCCCAAAGTCACCAGGCTAAGACAGGGGAAATGATATATACTTCCAAGATAAGCTGAGTACAAAACCCACATTCTCAACCCTGACTGTATGGCCAGAAGAGTCAGGCCTGTCTCCAGGATGTGGTGTTGGCATTCACACCTCAACTATTGGGAAAGGTACTTACAATGTCCTTCACAGCTCAGCAAGCCTGACCGTACTCCACACTGACAGCTGTGCCACTTAGCTGCCCCCTGAGATTTCTATAGACTAATTTGGAAACTTAACCAAGGACGGGTCCATTTCCAAGCCAAGCATCTTACCGCCCCCAACTCTTTCCTTGGAGATGGCTTCAGGAAGTAGAAAAGCACTGTGGACCTGACTCCCTAGGCTGAGAAGTGAGACCACAGAGCAGATGAGGCTGAGCACTCCTGGCCTTGGGCAGGAGGCAGGTTTTGACGTCCTGTCTCCATTTCTCAGGATTATCATAAGCTGATATTCTAGAGGTCTCCCAAGGACACCCCCCCCCCCAAGGGCTGAGCTGTACAGCTGGCATCAGCTGAGAGGCAGGGGTTGAATGCAGTTGAGCACACCTCAGCAGAAGAGAGAAAAGGAGGAAGCAAAGGCTTGTGATCAAGGGTGATCCAGAGGCCTGCATGATCTCCATGCCTTGTCAAACCCACTTGCCATGGGAGGCACACAAGGGGATACACAATAACTTGGCCTCAGATGAGGCCACATGCCATTCTGCTTCTTTGCCCTTTAGTAATCACGCTTCATGGGTATTTATAAAGCATCGGACTGGGTGCCTTACCGTGGGGACCACCTCAGTCCATGTTCTCATTGGGCAATAGCTATGCCCTCAGATTTACTTTCTGTCCCCTGCAGCCCTAGCTCATTCCCAAGGGTTTCAATATAGCGCAGCTTTGGGATAAGAGCGGTGTAAGGTTGGAGAAAAGCTGTGTGGTCAGAGTGTAGGGATATACATCACAGCAATCCCCAGAGAAGATGTCATCTTAGTTGTGTCATCTCAGAAGAGGAAGGTGACCAGCTCTTGTATCCTTTGTTGAGAAAGACAAAGACACACATGCTGAGTGTCTTAGTTAGGATTTCATTGCTGTGAAGAAACACCATGACCACGGCAACTCTTATAAAGGAAAACATATAGTTGGGGCTGGCTTACAGTTTCAGAGGTTTAGTCTGTTATCATCATGGTGGAGAGCATGGCTGCCTGCTGGCAGAGCAGGCAGATGTGGTGCTGGAGAAAGAGCTGTGAGTTCTGCATCTTGATCTGAAGGTTACAGAAGGAGACTGTGTGCCACACTAGGTGTAGCTTGAGCATATATGACATCAACGCCCACCTGCACAGTGTACACTTTTTTCCAACAAGGCTATACCTACTCCAACAAGGCCACGCCTCCTAATAGTGCCACTCCCTATGGCCAAGCATTTACACACACATGAGTCTGTGGGGGCCATTCCTACCAAACCACCACACTGAGTATTTCCAGTCTGAAAATCCAAAGCCTGTGATACTCAACTGATAGAATATTTTTGGCACAATGACACTTAGATGGAAAATCCCATGTCTGTGCCATCTCAATAGGCACACTAAAACATTGTATGAAACCACCTTGTGGTTATTCATCTGAATTGTGCATGAGAAATAAATGTTTAGACATGACATGGGGCCTGTCTTCAAGATATCTCATCACTTCTGTGTAAATATTCCAAAATCCAAAATACTGCAAAATCCAAGGTATTTCTGCTTCCGAACATTTTAGATAAGGGATATTCAACCTTCATATGAACTCTGTGACCCTTGACACTAAATCTCTGCTGTTTGTAACTTGTAGAGACCCTGATCCCAGCACAGACTTGGCCATAGCAGGATGCCCAACATTGCCTATGACAGGAGCCTGGCTTATAGGAGACCCACTGCTGGAGCTGTAGAGGAAGAGGCCTCAGGGAAAGAGATCCTTCCATGAGAATAGGAACTTGTAGAACACTGGGGACTGCGTGAGTCTAAAGAGATGGTTTCTTTTTCCTTTTATCCCCATATCACAGCTCTATTTATTCTGAGAAGCACCCAGCTGTAGCTCCAAAATAGACTTGCTGAAAAACGCCTCTAATGATAGAGGAGGCTTCTGCAGGATCCTAGCTCGAAACAGCCCTCTGCAAGGGGCAGGATCACCACAAAACCTGCAGAAGGGGACACTTCTGGGCATTCTCTGCCATTCCCTCCTCTTATCCAAGGTAGTCCTGGTTCTTCTTTCAGGATTACAGGGATTTACAGGATTACAGGACTGCCCCAGGGAGTCTGGCCATCTCTTTGCTGACAGGGCTCCCAAGGACACATGGGGCAGGTAGAATTTGTAGCAGACAAGGATCTGGGTGTTTAAAAGAACTCTTTCAAGTTAGTTAGGCTAAGACAGAGCCATCACAAGAACAGGGAGCCTTGGATCTTGAGACTGGACATGGCTGCTGGATTCTGCTACATACATAGGAGACAAACTAGATCAACACAAAACCCAGGACTTGGGCATTAACCCTTACCCTCATCCTGGGGGACAAACTGAAGAAGTTGAGGTGCTGAGGGTTGAGTCTGTTCTCAGAAAATCAAACCAGTTTTTAGGTCTGGCATAGGATGGATGCCAGGACATCTTCTAGGCTGTGACTTGTGCCATTCAGGATCAAAGAATCATGATTCATTTCTCTGGGGTTCAGACTTCCTGTCGATCACAGGAAGTGGATGGAGGTCCTGCCCCCATTCAACATGAAGCTGAGGTGGACTGCAGCATGTCTGGGGAAGAAGGCAGCTGACAGGACTGACTGGAGGCCTCTTAGGTCTCAGTGTGGATGGACCTGAAGGCCTCTTGGGTCTCGGTATGGATAGGAACACGCCACGTAAGAGATACAGTCTGCTGAGTGGTGTCTGGATCCTTCCTCATGCTTGCTAGTGTGACAACCCTTGTTGTCCCCTCTCTCTATCCTCTGAGGACAGTTGATGTGGCTGAAAGGTAAATTACCAACAAGCCCTGAGCAACAAGTCTTCCTTGCCAGGTCTTTTCTCAGGTTTTCCTGATGTGCACATCTTGTCCTCTAGGAGGGAGAACAGCCAGGAGTAACAATAGCCTTGGATGATGAGCATCCAGTGGGCACGTTGAATGTTTCAGTCATGCATACAAATTTCTAACTCTCCAAACAAACTGGAGATGTTGGTCCTGCCTCTTCATGCCTCTGCCGTGTCGCCTCCAGAGAAACTGAGGTGTGGGGGAGATTGAAATGACTCAATATCATAGAGCTAAAAAATGAAAAGACAGATCTGGGCTTTCTGCTCTTATCTGCTATGCCACACCCCTACTCTGGCCAAACGTCTGAGCAATGTATCTTGTTAGGAAAGGAAGCAGGGCTTGGGCAGGTCCTTGTTCTCGCTTTAAAAGAAAAATCCTATAGAAAAGATACCAAGGTTAAATTACATGTTACGGCTCTCCCTGTCTCCAGCCTTTCTCGGCTATACTGGGAATACACTGCTAGGATTGTGATTACCAAAAACGTAACAGACAGCCTGAGTACCCACACAGTAAGAGAACAAGGGAAAGGATACAAATGCTACAATCCAGGGAGGAATCAGGAACTTAGGCAGATTTGGAGAGAGGAACATACACACTAAATAATGCCAGCGTGGTTTATGCAAGAGAAGTACAAATACAATTACATACAATGAGCAATGCAAGCAAAGGGGCTGATTTTATCTCAAGGGAAAGGTGGGGCATGAGCTGGAGCTTTAAGGTTTGTGAAGAAGATGTGAATGAGAAGGTTACTAGTGAAATGGCAGGAAAGTCTGGGGTCAGTTACAGGGTTCAGAAGTAGCCCCAAGGTTTACAAAAGTGGCTGAACCCGTTGGTCAGGGGATAGGTTCATAAGAACAGACCCTGAGGTTGACAATTTGGTGGCCAATTCACTGATTTTCGGCAAGCTTAACTTCACCCAGGATACAGACAACACTACAGATAAAGAAGGAGTGGGTGAAGGGAGTTACTCCAAGGCAGAATCTAAAGCACCCACAGCCAACGGGAGGAAGAACTGATGCTGTCTCCACCAACCAATGGGAGGAATAGTGGAGAGCTTCATGGAGTCTGGGGAGAGGCTGGGCTGGAATCTGTCTGGGCATGGGGCCATCGTGGGAGAGCACTGAGAAAGAGAAAGTCACTAACACTTGTTTCGCAACAGCTGGAGAATTTGCGGTAACATTCTGTTTGGCCTGTCTAGGGCAGAATACAGTCTCACCAGCCCGTATCCCACATCTCAGCAAATACAAGCCTCCTTAGTGCAGAGCCACCTCAGATGCCATTTTTGCCAGAGAACTTCCTCTAGGCCCCAGTAAGATGAGCTCTCTACTTCCGTGGCACTTCTTGTTCACTATAAATTTGTTATATTTCCTTTCCTGACTGCAAGTTCTTGTGCATGCCTGAGCGTGTGAGTGTGCTTGCACATGTGTTGAACATATGTGCAGAGGCCAGAGGTCTACCTTAGGTGTTGTTCCTCGGGAGCCAGCCACATTCATTTATTTGGTTGGTTGGCTTTGGAGATAGAGTCGCTCATCGGTCCGAAGCTCTCCTAGTAAGCAAGGTTGGCTGGAGAGCACACCATCATGATCCATCTGTCTCCACTTCCCCAGTGCTAAGACTGCGGGCACACACTGCCAAGTCCAGCTCTTCTGTTACAAGCTCTGGAGATCAAATTCTGGTTCTTACGCTTGCACAGTAGCACTTTACCAACAGAGCTATTTCCCCAGCTCCGGCCCACAGGCTTTTTGTAAGCTAAGCAAAGGATGGAACACCCCTTTCCTGAAGTTGTATTTAGAATAGGATCTGGACTACAAGGAGAAGGCCATCATCCACCCAGGAGTGTGGTACTAAATAGACCAATCCATCCCTGAGACATCCTCTGAAGATGCATAGCCCTTCTCTAATCAGCTCTTGGTGGCACCTCGTACCAAGGGCAGAAAGGTCTTGGGACAAGCTCTAGCTCTACCCCTTCTTAACCATGTCGCCCGTGCACTGCCAACTGTCCTGGTTCTCAGCTTCCAACCCAGTGACACAAACACAATAGTGCAGATGTTTCAAGGTTTAGTAAGAATGCAAAGCCGGGTTGGCTGTGTGGGGGGTTGGGGGTGTGTGAAAAACCAGGCCCGGGGCTCTTTTGGCAGGATGCAGACACCCAACCAATGGACGCTCTGCATGCACAAGCATGTTGGGGGCAAGAGGCCAGGCACTCTAATCAGTCCTCCAGGGGACCAGTCTGTTTCCTCACTTCCTCCTCTGCAGCTCTAGAGAGAAAAATGGGAACTTGTAAGCCTGGGGTGGTAAAATGACCCATAAGAATTCATACACACACACACACACACACACACACACACACACACACACACACACCAAAGACACTGAGTACCTGGAATCCACTCGGTTCAGGGCAGATAATTCTGGAGTAACAGTCAAGAGTCATCATATAGCCCACTACCAGATGCAGGCCCAGGGGATACAGTAGCCTCTATCACTCAAAGGACAAGGTCTGGGCAGAGTAGGGATTGGCTACAAAAGCATGCAGAGATGAAAGAGACCAGGATTGACTCTGATCCCAGCTACAAAGGGTCTCAACAAAAGAAACTGTACAGGTCACAGGAGCAACATCCATGTTGTAAACTCTTAGAGATAAGAGGCTTGTTACCTCATCTTTGCAGCCTGCCCCATGGCTTGAGGAATGAAAAAGGCTTCCTTAGAAAGTTCAAGGGCAGAGCTAGAGAGCTGGCTCAGTGGGTAAAGTACTTGCTTTATGAGGACCCGAGTCCAGCTCCCCAGAACCCATGTAAAAAATGGGCACAGCAGCATGCCCCTCAGTGTCAGTGCTGTGTGAAGGCGATGGGAAGATTCCTGGAGCTCACTGGCCAGCCAATAAGGCAAGCCTGGGCCCAGTGAGAGATGATGTCCCAATGAATAAGGTAGAGAGCAGTTGAAGAAAACACCGTATGTTGAGGCCTGTGCATGCATGCACACATACACACAAAAACAAACATCATAGGAAGGAAGGAAGGAAGGAAGGAAGGAAGGAAGGAAGGAAGGAAGG
>NW_026591086.1:4353036-4373244 GCF_907164565.1 Psammomys obesus
AGGAAGGAAGGAAGGAAGGAAGGAAGGAAGGAAGGAAGGAAGGAAGGAAGGAAGGAAGGAAGGAAGGAAGGAAGGAAGGAGGAGAAAAGGGGGAAGGAAGCGAGAAAGAAAAAAGAGAGGAAAAAAGAAATAAGGAGGAAGGAAAGGGAAAAGAGGAGAAGGGAAGGGAAGGGAAGAGAAGAGAAGAGGAGAGGAGAGGAGAGGGGAGGGGAGGGGAGGGGAGGGGAGGGGAGGAGAGAGAAGGCTCAAGTGTATTTTTTGTCACTTCTTGTGTCTGGCTTAAGGATACAGTGGAACAAATCACATCTCACCAGCACTTATTGATCCTTCTTATGGTTGAATAACAGCTATGGCTCCTTCAGCTCCCTCTACCTACATAGGCCAACTCCTTCAAGGGAATCTCACAAGATGGTGTCCTCAGGCCTTTTTCTTCATCTCTCACTCCCCGAGAGCTTTCCAGTTGGCTCAGGAGTCTCTGTCATCATCAGCCCCAAGACCACAGGAGCTCCACGGCCTGACAGAGTGAGCTGGCCCTCCTGTGGCCCTTTTCCTAGTGAGGTTAGGCTCTTCCCAGTTTTCTCTGAGCAGAACAGAAGCCGACCCACCGGGAGAGCCAGTATCATGAAAATTCTCAGCCTGCTCTGGCCACACAGTTGTCTCAGGAATGCTTTTCCTGGGACAGACAATATCCCAGGAAAGTGATAAGGAAATAGGAGCTGAACTTCCCTTCTACCAAGCGGTTCTAGACCTCTCTCTCTGAGGAGGGCTCTTGGCTTATCTACACCCTCTCTTCCTGGGAAGGTCCCCTGATAGAAGATCAGCCCGTCTTGTCTCTTCAGGCCAGTCTTCTGCAAGAGGGGCACCGGGTTGTAGAGAAGCATGGTGAGGATGGGGACCAGTGCTAGAAGACAGGTGTAAGTGGGGGGTTCATCTGCTAAAGGAAGGGGGTGGGCATGGCAGAGTGAGAGGAAGAAGCTCCTCCCTCAACAGCTTATGAAGGGTTTCTGTGGCAAGCATCCAAGCCCTGTAAGGGTGTTTGTGGGGGTGGAAAATAGTGCAACCTCGGGTCTCCTCAGAGTAAGGAAATGACACACACCTGCTCCGCTGACAGGAGCTACTTGTGACTCACACCCCGGAAGTAGAGAGGGAGCCCGTTAGCCCAAGGGAAAAGGTAGGCCCAGGAGGTGCAGGCAGAGGTCTGATTTCAACTTGGCCATGCCTTCAGAGTGACAAATGGGTCATCAGAGTCATCAGAGAGTGAGGGTGAGACCTGGCTTTGTACCAGCTTGCCAGTGACTTGCCAGTGATGTGTATCAATAAAAAGAAGTCTCAAGTGAGACTTTGGCTGCTCTTCCTGCCACGATGGAGACCCAGACTGTCCCTTCATATCATGAAAATTGCACATTCTTGACAAAATTGAGCTGAGGTGGTGGCAAAAAATGGATTTAAGGGTGAGAAAAATGCCAAAGTAGGGTGTTTAGATCACCAAGGTTACAGATGACTGTGTGGGCACTCACTCACACCTATGTGCCCTTCAATTGGGTACAGAAGCCCAATTGGTGTCACTGGTAGCATTGAAAACATGGGTCTACTTAGCATCTCTAAGCATCACCTAGGGAGACAGGCAGATCATCTCAGAGGCAGTAGCAAAAGCCTTTCCAGTGCCCTTGTTATATATAACCTTCCAATGCCCAAAGTACACAGGGCATATGAGACCCCACTCGGTGGCTTCAGTCTTGGGATTGAGGAGACCCAGAGTTGTGCCTCCCCCAGTTCAGAACTCTCTGGACCAACAGGGTCTTTGTCGTTGTATTGTTGTTGTTGTTGTTGTGCAAGGCAGAATCTTCTGTAGCCCAGGCTGGCTTCCAACTCACTATGTAGCTGAGGGTGATCTTGAACTCCTGATCTTCCTACTTCAGTCTACTAAGTGCTAGGATTACAGATGCGGGCCACCACACCTGGCTAGGACCATCAAGTTTTATTTAGAGAAGAGCTGAAAAGTCTTCCTCCTGGCTACCATCCTAGTGAGGGAGGATCCCCAAATCTAGATCAGAGAGCAGGAGGAAGGCAGTTTTAGCTCCTCACACTCCATCTCACTCATCCAAATACATCAGTGGTAGTGGAGATTCCGCCTTCTCCTTTCTCCTCCTCCCTTTCTTCTTTCTCTTCTTCTCTCCTCTTTTTCCTCCTCCCCCTCATCTTTCTCCTTTCTTCTCTTCCTCTGCACCCCCTTCTAAGTATATATGGTGGCACTGGGGAGTTCACAGGATTTTGGAGCATTATGTTGGGGGAATTCCTGCTTTAATGCCCTGGGGTCCTGCTGCCCTATCAGGTAGCATGTCAGCTCAGGTCCTATAGGCCTCTGATGGGACTGGAATTTCCTGAGAGCATCCTTTGCCTTCTATAGCAGCTTTGCCAGTGAATTCGTGTGTATTCCTTACAGGGTTTGAGTCTGTCCTGCGTGCCCTGCTGGGTATGAAGAGCTGGGAGGGCAGGGAGCCCCGAATAGAGTGAATTCATTGACATCTACTGCCTGGATTAACGAAAGAGAGACATGTGTGATCTTCAGTACTCTAGTGAAGGGACTTGAACATCCTTTCCTCATCCCACATGGAATGCTGGGTAAAATCAAACCAGAAGTCTCCATTACACCCGAGTGGAAACTCCCAGGAATCAGAAGTCAAAGGACTCAAAAAGTCAGAGCAGAGAGTGAGCACTGAAGTTGGGAGGGTCACAGGGAGCCAGAGGATGCGATAGAGGAGAAGGAGAAGAAAGAGGGGCAGAGGGACACAACAGTAGAGTGTTTGCCTAGCATGTGTAAGGCGAAGAGTCAGTCCCTCAAACTACATTAACAGTGTTTCCGCATTATTCAAATAGAGGGAGGGCACACGAAGTTCAAGATAATAATCTTAACGACTAAACAGGAGAGTGAGGATACTTAAGGTCCCACTGGAACACCAGGTGACAATAGTTTAGGGACAGCTCATAATAAACACCTTCTGCTTTAAGGACGAAACTGTAAGACTGTTGAATCCAAGTACATGTTAAAAGTTACAAAGACCATAAGGTCATTAGAACTCCAACAGACACAACTGACTCAATGAAAGGTCACGGTATGGGAAAAGCAAACACGGAGTTTGGCTAACATAATATAAAATGATGTCATAGAAATATGTTAAGTAGGGGTGGGACAGATTGCTCAGTGGTTAAGAGCACTCTTACAGAGGAACTAGGTTTAGTTCCCAGCACCCGCACGGTGGCTTACAACCATCCATAACTCTAGTTTCAAAGGGATCAGATGCCCTCTCCTAAACTCTGTAGTACACAGACATGCATGCAGGCAAAGCGCCCATAGGTGTAATAAATAAATAAGCAGTAAAAAAAAAAAAGAAACATACTAAACATATTAGAAGTTGGGGCCAGCAGAGGCAAAGGAACATGCACTGTTTAGGGCATCATGAAAACAGCTAGTTGCACCACCCACCTTGGCCTCCTCTGAGGTTGTATGGAGGAACTGTAATGTTAAAGTGGGAGATCTCACTGTTAAGTTATGATCAAAGATGTATACGCACCCAGACACAGAGTTTAAAATACCAAGCAAACAGCAAATATGGAAAGAAATTAGTCAACCTGGCTGCTGTGAGGGATGCCAACCTCCAGAAAAGAAACTGAGCTCCAAAGATGCTAAGTAACTTTTCAGAGGTCATATGATACTCAAGTGTTAAAGTCAGAATTCAGAACATCTGATATAATCTCACCTGCTACTCCTCGTTCACTAGGTAAAACTGCCGACACCAAATACCTGTCTTGTTACCTAAATCTTAGCCATCTGTCTCCTTGCCTGGATTTCCTCTCCAGTGAGGTCATTTCGCTCTAGCCTGTTTCCTAGCTATGTCCCTTCTCTCATCAAGAGCTGGTAAGGCTGAAAGCTAGATTCACACCACATGATGGCATCAACAGTGTCTCACATACACAGAATCTCCCTGTTTCCTTAGCTGGGTATGATACCCCGGGTGCGGGTGATGGGATGGGCAGTCATGAAGCAGCCCAATGCCCTGCAGATGTCGGGGGCAGGGGGGAAATGAGCGTCTAGTCCCCTCTGCTCTCAGTTGCTAGTATCACCTCCCTGTCCCATGTGGCCATGAACAAACATCTGGATGCCACAGGGGGACCACGAGGGGCTCAAACACTAACTCAAATGACCCTGGATATTTTCAGGTTCTGAAGACATTCTTGGGAACAAAAGAAATTTTAGCCTATGGCTATTTTTTCCCTTTTGAAATGGTTATAGATTACAGGCGGCAGAGTTCTGTTACTCAAGACCCATCTTTCATCTTTCCCTAATGGTGGCATCTCTCGGCGAGTTATGAAAGCCAGAAAACTGGCACTGCTCTAATGCTGGGGAGATGCTGCAGTCCTTCCTCCAGTTTCCATGTGTGTGCGTGTATATGTCAATGCATGCTTGCATCTGTGCATCCTTGTGTGTGTTTGCGTGTATGTGTGTATGCGCATGCATGTACAAGAGATGCTTGATAAGGCTGTAAATCGATGTCAGGTGTCTTTCTCTTTGGCTCTCCTTTTTTTTTTTTTTTTTTTTCCTTTCAGGCAAGGCTCTCAGGTAACTTGAAGCTCATTGATCCAGTTATACCGGCTTGCCAGCCAGACCCAGGGACCCACCTGTCACAGCTTGTGTGTGTCGCTGTGCCTGGCTTTTGGTGTGGATTCTGGGGACCCAAACTCAGGTCCTCATGCTCATGCAGAGGAAACTTTATGGACTGAGCCATCTCTCCAGGCCCTGTCTTCACCATCTGCAATACGAGCTCCCTTGTTTGCACGAATGTGTGTGGGTCTATGTAATTTTGTCTCACATGTACAGTCACACAATGACCATCACAATCGCCACTGTTCTGTCAGTGTGAGTGGAATTTCCCTGTGCGGTGGCCTTTTAAAAGCCACAAGACTAC
Organism: Psammomys obesus; assembly: GCF_907164565.1. Classification (NCBI taxonomy): domain Eukaryota; kingdom Metazoa; phylum Chordata; class Mammalia; order Rodentia; family Muridae; genus Psammomys; species Psammomys obesus. The sequence continues at coordinate 4,358,001 of NW_026591086.1, forward strand.
AGCAAACCTCTTCATCTCTAGAACTACTGACTTGTTTCTCGTCTGTACAAGGTTGTCTTTTTGGGTTTGGTTTTTCAGAGGGGGTCTTGCTGCACGCCATCTCTGTTGCTATAACAACATGGACAAAAACAACCCAGGGAAGGAAGGGGTTTGTTTGAGTTATGCTTCTAGGTTACAGTCCGTTGAGGGAAGTCAAAGCAGGAACTCAAGGCAGAAACCCGACGCCAGGCCTGTCTACTATTCCACACAGCACTGCCCAAACCAGGGAACTCACCTCACAGCCAAGGAAGTAGAGCAGAAACCATGGAGGGCGGTGCTTGCTGGTTTAAACAGACTCGTGTTTAGCTGGATTCTTATCACAACCAAAGGCCACTTGTCCAGGGAATGGTGCTCCCCACAGTGGGCTGAGCCCCCCGAAATGAATGAATAATTAAGACAGCCCCCTGCAGACACGCCTGACCATAGGCCAATCTCATCTGGGAAACCCCTCAATTGAGATTCTCTTCTCAGATGGCTTCAGAGTGGAGAAAGCTAAAGCTAGCGAGGGTACTGTGTGTACTGTCTCTGTCTCCCGAGAACTGAATTTACAGGCCTGGCTGGAACTGCTTTTTAAAGAATTTTATATAAATGACCCCACCAGCATGCAACCTTTTGAAACTGGCTTTTTTTAAATATATATACACCCGATCCAATGCTGAGGAGATTCACCTCAGTTATGACATGTATCTATTACTCAATCATTTTTCATGACTGGGTGGTATATCATTGCATGGATGAGCCATTCACCCACTGGAGGACCTTTGGGCTGTTTCCTTTATTTTATTTTTTTTCTTCTATTATCTGTAACTCAAGGGTGCTTGATTTGCTTTGGGGTACAGTGCCTTGAGAGTTGTTGGTATGCAAGCGGCATTTGCATGTGCTGTCATTAAGATGTGTGCAGATGAAAAAAAGAAATGTCTTCTCTAACTTAGCGAAACAGCTACCACCCATTCCTCTGGATCCTTCAAATTTTAAGGGAAGTGTCGTTTTATTTATTTATTTTTTCTGAGAAATATTTGTGTCAGTTACCATCTCTGTAACCAACCTCATGCACCTTCCCAGGCCTGGTACTCAGCCATGGTCAGTGAGCAGCTGCTGACTCAATAGATCAGACTAGTCGTTATACCACTCTTTCATACAGCCATCGGTCCCCACATGCCAAGACAATATACTGCTCAGAGCAATCTTCTCTAGGGCATCAGTTCTCAACCCGTGGGTCACAACCCCTCTGGGGGAACTGAACAACTCTTTCACAGGAACTGCTTAAGACCATCAGAAAACATTACAATTCATAACAGGAGCAAAATAACAGTTCCAAAGTGGCAGTGAAAATAATTCATGGTTGGAGGTAACCACAACATGAAGAACTATGTTAAAACGTGGCAGCATTAGGAAGGTTGAGAACCACTACCTGAGGGCAAGGGCCACCAGTATAAAGATCATGCTGTAAGTTATGTTGTAACAAGGAAGCGCGCCCACAGTCCCCAGGCTGCTAGTCCCAAGGTTTTGTATCCTACACAGTAACACAAAACATCTTGATACATATGTAATAGATAAGTAGAATGACTCAGTGAGGAGGCATTAAGTTCTTTTCTACTTCCTAATCCATACTGCCAAGTTGCTGTCCAGAAACGTAGAGGAACATTTCTTACTGATGCAATGAAGTATTACCACAAGATGCAGTGGTTTAGAATGACATATGTTTATTTCATAGTCCTTGAAGTCAAAAGTCCTAAAATTAAGGTGTTAACTAAACTAGAGGAGAACATTTTCCTTTTTGAGGTTTTAGAGACTTTCGCATACTTCAGTGGAGAGTTGTCCCCCTAATCCCACCGCTGCTGTCTCTCTGCCTCCATCTCTATGGTTGTTGTTCTATGACTTTGCCTTCTCTTACTCTAGCCATCAGCCCTGATCTTCTTCTTCTTCTTCTTCTTCTTCTTCTTCTTCTTCTTCTTCTTCTTCTTCTTCTTCTTCTTCTTCTTCTTCTTCTTCTTCTTCTTCTTCTTCTTCCTCTTCTTCTTCTTCTTCTCTCTTTCTTCTTCCTCTTCTTAGTTTTTCAAGACAGTGTTTCTCTGTGTAGCCCTGGCAGTCTCGAACTCAATTTATAGATCAGGCCAGTCTCAAACTCAGGAAGACCTGCCTGCCTCTGCCTCCCTGAATGGTGGGATTATAGGTGTGCACCACCACACCCAGCTCTGATTCCTTCTTATAAGCACTTTTCCATCACAGGAAACCCACATGATCATCCAGAATGCTCATCTCCTTGAAGACCCTCAACTTTACTCCACTTGCACAGCTCCCTTTGCCATGCAGGACAGTCTACTCAGAAATGCTGAAGTTAAGGTGTGGACATCTTTGGGAAGCCATTATTATATACAAACCAGCAGTGTTAAAACACAAAGACTCTTTTTGAACAAGAGCAAAGCACAGTATGGAGAGTCAAAAGGCAGAACCAAAAATAGCCATCTAAAAACATCACCCATGCAAAGACTGGAGGGCAAGGTAGCTTTTCAGTTTCAGACATAAGCTGTGCAATATAAATATCATCTTTGAAAACCAGGATTGGTTCTGTGGCAGGATCCTCACTAATGCTGACCCTGGGTTCAAGCCCAGGAAGACAGAACAATGAGCAAAGACATTCATTGCTCTGAACAGCCGGCAGCAGGCCACTGCAGCTGGGAAGGCAAATTCTGCTGCCTTTTTCCTACAGCAGCTGCTATGGAACTGCACAGAAGGGGGCCAGGCTGCACAGCCCTATATAAAAGACTTCCTGATGCTTACCTCTCAACCCTGCTGTCTTGTTCTTTCTTCAAGGTTTCAGCTCTCAGCAATATCATAACATAACCGATTTCCAAGCACTTTCAATGCCATCATCTTTCACATTTCATAGTCACGGCCACAGTCACACCGATGTGTGGCCACTGATCACAAACCACTCCACAATCCACGAGAGCTTACAGGGGGCTCACCTTTTTCATCTGCCTGCCATTCCTCCTCCCACCCCTTCAAAAGATGTCTCTCACTTTCTCGGTGGGACCCCCACCTCTTACGTCCCTTTCACACGTGAAGTGGAGGCTGCCCATCGTGTTGGGCCATCTCTTCAGCTGCCTCATCCTACTTCTGTACACAGGATGTAACACAGTAACTAAATGCAACCAACATCCTTCTTCACCCGCCTGGCTGTGGGGATCATTCAGAAGTAGACGCTCGATCCTAGCCAAACCTAACAGTTTTTCAACTTTAGCTTAAGGAAAGCAGTTTTCTTACATGAGCAACAGAGCTGGGATCACAGCAGACACTTTTTGAGAAAAATAAAGCCAATATGTGCAAGAGCCACAGGATGAGGGGCAGATAGAAGGGGAGACACAGGTGTGTGTGGCTATGTGTAAGGCCCTGGTTCTTCTTTGAACTCAGCCTCTTCCTGGGTCTTCCCTACATTTTGAATATGGGAACCAAAAAAAAAAATCCCCCTTTGGGTTTCTGTTGTCTGTAAATCTGCAACTAAAAGGTACTCTGACAATAAGCAGGGCCTGTCTTCCTTCTTTCCTTCTTTCTTCTTTTGTAGTAGGCCTTTTCTTGACGATGCTTTGTCTCCCTGCTTTTTTTTTTTTTTTTTTTGGTTGATATTTCAAAATATCTGAGAGAACAACTCACTCACGGAAGGATTTATTTCCACTCACAGCTTCAGAGGAATCAGTCCAGGGCTCTCTGGCTTTACTACTTTTACAACCGTGGCAAGGAAGAAACATCTGGAAGGAATGACATAGTGAAGGAAAGCGTCTCACTCCATAACATCCAGGAAGAAAAGGGGAAGAACCAGAAGGAGTCAGGGTCACAGTATTGCCTCAAAGCAATATTGTCTAACAACCCACGGTCTCCAACCAGGTCCCACTTTCTACAGTCCTACCAATTTCTATTCAGAATTTGAATCCATCAGTGGATTAAATCTTTTGTTAGCTCAGAGTCATCGTGATGTGATGCTTTTGGAAGTGTGCTCAGAGACACCCCTAGAGCTATACCTTACTAATCTCCTAGGTGACTCTTAGTCCAATTAAGCTGAGCATTAAGGTCAAGAATCACAACCTCCTGCAGCCAGGTCTAGGTGACCAAGAAAGAGCACATTTGAGTTCCCTGGGTAAATACCTCCTAGCAGCTGAGAACTAAATTAAGCAGCCGAGAAGTTCATTAAACTGCGGGAAACCCTGCCTTTTAATAGATTCTTCTCTGTATGACTCTGAAAATGTGCCCTAGTTGTTCAAGCACTGGTCCTCCATTACTCAGGAAATCAAGGGATGTGCCATAATAACTAAAGGATATGTGGGCACATGAGAAAGAGAAAGAAAGAGAGAGAGAGAGGAAGGGAGGCATGTGTACATGAGAGTGCTTGAGGATCTGTGTTCTCTCACACACAGGGCAGTTGGCGAGGGGTTGATTAGAAAGCTGAGCCCTTCTGATCTCATGATACTATCATGATCTCATGATAGTAAATTCAATGGTAGAGAAGTCTATGACTGACAAGCTGCAAGATGCCCTGGAAATTAGGGGTACCCTCATGAATAGCTTGGACCTTCTCCCAAAGCCAAGAATGACTCACAGCTTGCCACTGTCACTCCCTTCTGCCATACCACCCTTATCAAAGTCTCTCAGAACCCACAGCCTCTAAAATTAATAGTCCCACACTGGTTATTTTTCTGTTGCTGCAGTGAAATACCATGACTAGGGAAACTAACAGAAGAAAGAGCTTATTTGGGCTTACAGTTCAATAGGAATAGAGTCCATGGTGCAAAGCAAATGGGTGGTAGTGAGAGCAGGAAGCTGAGGGCTCACATCTTGAACCCCAAGCACAAAGCAGAGACAGCAAGCTAGGAGTGGTTTGTGTCTTTAGGTTCTCAAAGCCCATCTGTAGTGGCACACTTTCTTCAACAAGACCACACCTCCTAAACCTCCCAAACAGCGCCACCAACTGAGAAACAAATGTTCAAATGCCCAAGACTATGGGGACATCTTATTCAACCCATCACAAGCTGTATCAATGAAAAAATTGTATTGTCAATTTCTAGTGCTCCCTCATAGTGAGTGCTAAATAAATCTTGTATATAACATAGCAGACGTGTTTCATTTGCTGAATAAGTATTTTAATTAAGTCCTTTTTTGTTATCCTGATACTAGACGAGCAGGCAATCTTGTGAACATGTATCGCTCTGCTTCTCCACATCGTTGAGGTGATTACCCTCAGCTGGCCCAGGGGAGAAGACCCTGCTTCTGCATTCACTGCCTTTTATTGTTCTTGAAGAAAATGTTGCTGGTTTTGGTACAAAAGCCATCTCATTTGAGTTTAGAAAAAAAAAATGTTCATCCAAAATAGATAAAGCCATTCTAATGGCTAATGTGTATGTGTGTGTGGTTGTGTGTGTATGTGTGTGTGTGTGTGTGTGTGTGTGTGTGTGTGTGTATGCACATGGATGAAAGTGGGAGAACAACTCCAGGTTTTGTTCCCTAGGTACCTCCACCTGTTTTTCTTTGGACAGGATTTCTCACTAGCTTGAAACCTGCTGAGTAGGCTTGCTTCCTCAACAGTCACCTCTAAGAATTCACCGCCTCCATCTCCCCAGTGCTTAGGTTATAAGTGCCTAGCACCAAGCCGGCTTTCTTTTACATGGATACTTGGAAATTGAACTCAGGATACAAGACGGTCACTTTGCTCATGGAGCCATCTTAGCCTCTGGCTGACTCTTATTGCAAAATAGAGGTTTACAAGTGTAGGGACCTCTCACTATTCCACTCACACACCCCTGACCACCAAAAATGAAGTCCTTGCTTATCTTATTGGACATTTAGAGAAGAGAAGAGAGGTTAAGATGCTTCTCTTGGTTTGGGGAGTTTCTTTACAATGTTTTATCTTTATTTTCATTGTTACTTTATATGCACCAGTGTTATACCCTCACGAATGTATTTGCTCCATAGTCTTGTGTCTATAGAGTCCTGGCACTGAAGTTTCAGGATACTGAGTTGCTGTGTGGGTGTTAGGAAGCAAGCCTGTGTCCTCTGGAAGAGTAGTCGGTGTTCTTAACCACTGAGCCATCTCTCCAGCTCTTGGTTTTTGTTTTTGTTTCTCACAGGAATCCATTGTGACTCTCCCTTGGCCTTCCACACCTCATGCAGAGGAGTGAGTGGGTGTAAAAAAGCACTTTGGCAGAGAACCAACATCTATGCACAGTGCGGTAGGGAGAGACGTCACCCTAGTTCTTCAGTGAACATACAGCAATCTGGAGAAGCCAAGGAGAGCAGAGATCCCACGGCAGAAAGGAGCTGGGTTGGCTGGGCAAAGACGAGGCAGCCCTGCCCATGGGCCCCTGAGTCAGCCAGGATAGGCATCGCAGAGTCAGTTCCCTGCCCAGAGGAAGTGGAACCTGAACATCAGACTGAGTCATATTTATTGAAGAGATGCTGGGAACAAAAGGTGTAGACAGGAGCCTGTGCGGGGGATGGCGTTCAGAGTGCTTTTACCCACCCCATTAGCACTGTTCCCCTGCCTGCTACGTGGGATGCGGCTTACAGAAACCAAACACACGCGTTCCACTTTCACATGGGCCCTGGGCGAGTGCTTTTAACCCCATGGCTGCACGTGTGTTTCAAGAGAGTGGCTCACTACCGATATTTTATGATTAACATCTCCCCACAGAATTATGTCTATGTTTTATTCAAAAGATAATGTGTCTGAAATGATCCTGTGACTTGTGAAGTGTCGGCAATTTAACATTTAAAATGGCAAAGACTACGCTGGGATTGTAAAAGGTCTTCTTTGGAGATCCAGTTCCAGTCTTGCCTGGAGTCTCACTGGAACAAGCAGAGGTATGAAATGCTTTCCTATTGTCTTACCTGGGTATTTTTGTTTGCAAGTCAAAGGAACATTTTTAGAAAAAATAACCGCAATTAACCTCCACTCACATCTTGGGAACTATTTCCTAAGCTGTGACTGATGAGTGAATTGGGCTGTCTGGGCAGAAAGTTGATAAATCTGCCTCCCCACAGAACTTCATCGCATACCCCTTCCTTTCCAAAGCTAGCTCTAATGCGGTCCGTGGTTGACCTCTGCACTATACCTAACCTCTAGAGACTAAGAGAATTTTTTTTATTAAAAAGCAGGAATGTTAACAAGAAGCCCCTGCTTAGATCCCCAATGGGGTCACGGGATTGCAAGGTGGGGGTTGGCAAAGTCTCTCGGGGAAGCTGCATGCCTCTTTCTAAGTGCTTTGAAAAGGAAAGGCAAGAGCCTTGAGAATTTGCCTTGTTCCCACCTTTTCTGTTGAGATCTTCTTTTATAAGAAAACCCTCCAACTGCCTAAGAGTAGGTGTTGGGGGAAGTGCTCATGCCTCTGGAATGTCTATTTATCCTTGGCCAGACTCCAAACCTTCAAGATTCAGTAACACTCGAATTCTATCTGACTTACTCTAAACCACCTATGTAGTGTGCTTTGATACCTCTTGCTTCCAGAAGGCTCTATTTGCAAATCTGCCTTTCACTCAGCTACCACTCACTCGACACATAATTGCCGTGGCAGGACAGGTGACATAAACCCCAAACACCTACCTCAGGGACTGCTCTCTCAGCACCTCTCTTAGGCCTTGGTCGTGCTCTGACTCACTTGTTTTTGGTTTTTGTTTTTATTCCCAAGCTAGAATGAGAAGAGGCTTGTAAGATGTTCTTAGACTGAATTCTGAACCAGCTGCCGCCTAGCCACCTTAATCACGGGGCCCCAGGGAATAAAAGGTGGAACTATTGCTATAATGTACTCTGACAGTTTAGAGATAAAGCGTCTTGGCAGGATTTGATGTCCCAGCCAAGGTCATCACAGAATGGGTGGCTGTCATATCTCTGTTTGAGCCTCAGGTAGCTAAGAATCTCCTTCCATCTCATGGCAAAAACAAGACCGGATTTGTGCAAGAAACGTCTTCTCTCAGAAACAAACTGTAGAGAGGATCAAAGTGTACAAAGAACATTGGCGCATTTTTCTTCTTCAGGTCTTGCCAGCAGCTCTTCTATGCACAGGACAAGTCCTAGATTCAAGGGACCATTTCCGAGGTAAAGAATGGAATGCCATGGCTGCTGAGAACCGAGCCTGCTTTCCCAGGTAACAAGTGGCATGGCTCAGCTCTGCTCTGTGGCTACTGCGGGTCGTTGAGTCCTGAGACTTCAACCAGAACGCAAACTTGACAAACTTAAGAGGCAGCAGGGCTAAAGGAAGAACAAGGAGGTAGTCTCTTGGTGTCCTGATCAGAAGCTGGATGGTTAGGACTTCACTGGAGACTCCTGGCTGTCATAAAGCCATAGGCCAGCCAGAGAGTCGGAGACTGAACAGGGAGCTACCAGTCCTGTGCCCACCTTGTGTGATGTCCCATCCAGAGGTTGAAGGTTGGGATGCACATAAATGGAAGAACAGAGAGAGAGAGAGAGAGAGAGAGAGAGAGGGAGAGGGAGAGGGAGAGAGAGAGAGAGAGAGAGAGAGAGAGAGAGAGGACATACAGATCATGGGAGCTGAGACAGTTCAGCAACACAGGAGTGTGTGAAAGACAGATATTCTAGGCCAGTGGTTCCTCAGCCTGTAGGTCACAACCTCTTTTGGGGGGGTCAAATATCAGCTATCTTGCATATCATATATTTACATGATGATTCATAACAGTAGCAAAATTACAGTTATGAAGTAGCAACAAAATAACTCTATGGTTGAGAGGGTCACCACAGCACGAGGAGCCGTAATAAAGGATCGTAGCGTTAGGAAGGCTGAGAACCAACTGCTCTAGGCACAGGGCGAGCAACAGCTGACAGGTAAATGGTAGGGTGTGGAGAATCATCTCCAGATGGAAGAGGATGTGGGGGACACGGTGGCTGGGGGCAGGGGATGCAGGCTCGGCGCAAGGAGGGCTGCGTGGGAGCAGAGAGGATTCTGCAAGCCGCTCTGACTGCACCAGAGACATCTTGAGAACAAGTGCAAGCAGAGAGATCCGGCCCTTCAAGAACCACCTACCCACCCGCCCCCGCAAAGATATTACCCAATGCCAAGAGAAAGCCAAACAGCAACCAATTTGGGCCTCTGGATGATGAGCACTGTATCCCAGGAGCAGAATGCTGGCCACCTCTAAAAGTTACCTTCCTGGAGCTGCAGAGAGAAATCAGGAACTGTTTGTATTGTCTGCAGTGCTCCGCGTACAATGCCGGGAGCTGTGATCGCACTTTCTTTACTGGTTGCTAAGCATGCCGTTACTAGGCGACGGCGCCGAGATGATGCACAAGGCTGAAGTTTTAGCTGCCGTGCATGCCGGAGAGCTGCATGCTGGGGAAGAGTTGGGAAGTGAGGTGGGAAGAGGAGAAGGCTCTGTCGGTTTTGCTTCGATGGGGTGGTCTCGGCAAGAGATCCTGTGTATGGTGGTGCACCCCCTTAATCCCAGCACTTGGGAGGCAGAAGGAGAGAGATCTCTGAGTTCAAGGCCAGCCTTGTCTACATAGTGAGTTCCAGTCAAGCAAAGGCTACATAGTGAGACCTTGTCTGGGGGAACGGGGTTGATGTCACACACACAGTGTTGTATCTACTGCTGGCCGTGACTTTCAAGACAGAGACAGAATCATTTCTCCAGAACAGGGAGAATAAGAAAGGTCATGCATTTGAAGACTCCCTTCATGAGAGGAGGAAGGGAAGTGATTCTTTGGTGTTATGCTTTGATTAGGACGGGTATCCCCTGCCGCTGAGGGCCATTGTATGCTTCATGGCTATTCTAGCTCCAGGTGTCAGAGAGTTCAGCACAGCAATAAGAGATATCCAGTAATGGGCGGCGGCATTGGAAGGAAACACTTCCAACAGTTGCAGAGGTGGAGAAAAACAGTCTCCATTAGGAAAGAGTTTGTACTTCAGAGCTGAGAGCAGCCCACTTCACTCTCTCCTAAAAACTTTGTTCCAAGGTGACAGCCCTAGCCCTGTTTTGTTTTGTTTTGTTTTGTTTTTCTCCCCTATGACAAGAACCTATTGCTTTCCCCCACATCACCCTGGAATAGAAAGCAAAGAATTCTATTGGAATTGCTCTATATAATCTTTTTCTTGAGACATTTCTCATCCATAAACAAAATGCTAGAGCACCAAGACTTAAATACACCAACATAGGCCATATTCCTGAGTGTCCAAACTGAGAGCCAAACCGTACCCCACCCAGCTCCAGAGCGGCAGTGCGCCACGCTTAATTCTGTGTTGAGTTGGGTTTTATGAGACACGTGGGAACTTTATGCACACCATAAAGTCTAAATCATATTGTCTAAGTCACCAGCCAGGGCTGAGAATGGATTTAAAAACGGGCAAGCCTGTCTGAGGGCTCACTCAGAGACTGAGGGAGGAGAGTGCTTGCCGTTGTTCAAGGTAGCGTGGCCTCTACAGTTGGTCCAGGACCCTTCTCTGACCCAAGTGAGAGGAGATCCAAGAGGGCTTCATGAAGATGATATGGTAATAAGCTGGCAAGGATATCTACAGGTGAACAAGCAAGAGGCAGTGAGGACGATTTGGGATGGAGAAACAGCTCTCTGGACAAGCAAGGAGGCATGAACCAGAGTTTGGAGACCATAGCGTCTCTTTGTAACCTGTGGGTATCTTGCTTCCTGCATTCCTCATGTGGCCTTCAGGGCCCTGGACTCCTGGCCTTCTCTGTGACAGCTGTCATATAAGCTCCTCTCTGACTCACCTCTTCCATGAAAAATACAGGTGTGTCAAAGGTTTCATTTCTTTTGCAGGCCTGGAATCACCTTGTACATAACAGACTCTATCTACCTTCACCTGTGTCTTCAGTTGATGAGAAATTCAAAGGAGCAATCCTAGACCAGACAAGTTACCCCGTCCGACCATCAGAAGGTCAGGCTTGCAGCCTGTGAAACACAAATACTCCCCCTTCGCAAGCTACAAAATCCACCTCACCCCACCCTTGGCTTATTTTGCCTTTGGGGGAACTGAAGTATTAGGGCTCACCGTAAGCTGCTCTGCCAGAGTAGCACCAACCCAGTTCTGCACTGACAGGGCAGCCCCCACCCCCTCTGTGGAGACAGTGATTGCCTCAGGTTCACTCAGATCTCAACACTGGCTCCTCTGCCTCAAAGATTCAACATCTTTGTTTAGATGCGAGTCAATGATGACGAGGGGATGGAAATGAACATCCTTCCAGGGAGAAAACTATCTAGATAGGAACTGTCCCATTTGATGATTGCAGCTGGAAGGTGAGGCAGGGGTCTTAGGGTTTGCTTATTGGTCTGCAAAGGGAACGGGGGTGGGGAGGAGACCAGAGAGGTAGCAAATACTACACCCTCTAGTCTCCCCTTTCCTTTCTCCCTCCAAGTCTCCATGCAACCTGCAAAGTTCTCAAAGTCCGTGGGTTCCTGGGGTCAGTGCGGGACCAGGTTCTCTGGTGTGTCTTGAAGTGATGTAGTGGAGAAGAAGCAGCAGTGTAGAGGTGGTAAGAGTCACAGGAAGTGACTGAGACCACTTCCTGTGGTCCTCAGCCTCAGAGCCTCAGCTCTGAGCTGCAGAGTTGGTATTTGGGGTAAATGCAGTCAGACTGACCAGGGATGGGGTTCAGCTGGCCCTTACACACACTGGTGTCTTCTCTAAGTGTTCCCGCTGATCCACAGAATGACTAAACATTGATTATCTATGACATACAATGTGCCACACAGAGTGCATTAACTATATGAGAATCCAGTGCCGTTGAATCTTTGCAGTGGCCTAGTAAGGAAAACATTACATGGGCTGTCAGTGTTGGCATGATGCAGTGTGTAGGAAGGATGAGCTGGAGGAGATGCAAAGTGTTTGTGGTCACATGACTGGAAAGTAGAGGGGGTGTGCCTGGAAACTGAGGCCCCAGCTTTCATCCTTGTGACCTGTGTCTCTGACAGTGGAGAATCGCCTGTGTGCAGACCAAAGCTCCCTCTCCCCTGGTGGGACACATTCCAGAATTTCAGCTTCAGTCCCCCAACTCCTTACTGGAGCCCCTTCCCCCAACCCTGCCTCTGAGTCTTGCTCTTTGCCTTAGACCTTGCTAACAAAACCTCTGGGGTCCATCAGGACCTTAGCATCTGGGGCAGAGAGGTGAGGGAGCATGCGTATCAGTGTCTTGAAAAAAAAAATGGCATCACAGAACTGGCCCTGGGGGTTCTTTCTCCAAGCATTTTCTGGAAATCAGTGTGTGTGGTAATGGTTAATGACTTATAAAATATTGAAGGGTAGTTACCAGCAGCGTACAGCAAGAAGTTTAGCTGGCTTCTGTTAAGGCGCATTCTGAAGCTCTGGGTCCCTTCCAGGGTGACACTATCCTTAGACAGGTATAAATAAACAGCAAAGGGCAGAACTTCCAAGAGTCATGACTGGAACCTTGCAGAGCTTCTGGGATTTATGTGGCATCCACAGGTCACGGGGACACCATAACCCTCAGGGATGCCAGGGGCTTTGTGAACATGAACTGAGGCAAGGAGCAAGACTCAGGGTCGGGGTTGGGGGAAGCTCCAGTAGGGAGCTGGCGGAGAGCTGCAGGGCACAAGGGAAGAGTCAATTTTGTGTCCACAGGTGTAAACAGGAAAGATCTGGAAGAGATGAAGGAATGAGCCCAAGAAATTAAAAATTAACAAAGAGGGATAGAACACAGATGAAATTCCTAAGACAGATTTCGTTGCCAAAGGCAGTATTTTTTTTTCTTTTTCTGGCTGAAGAAAACATTTCTGATACAGCTCCAGGGGTGGCAGTTCCCTGGGTACAACTGGTAACCAAAGGATTTTCAAGGTTCGGGAACCCACCGGCTCTGGCTCCCAGCCAGCTCAGCTCCTGGTGGGCCCGGTAGCTGTCCCCTCTTTCCCATTGTCCAGTCCTCAGTAGATAGATCTCTACATTGTGGGCTGCTGCGGGGACTCATGAGCTCATTGAGGAAGCTGTATGTACAATGAAGGATGCCATCAGGCAGAAGAAGGAGAGGCCTGTGTGACAAACAGCACAGAGACTGATGCATTTGGGGGACAGGTAAGCATCGGGAGAGGTGGTCCTGAAAAAGACAGTATGGTAGAATGAGGGCAAGGCCTGGCAAAACCAGCCTACTGGCCAGCGTAGCCTGAGCAGATGGAAGGCCATCTTGATGACACGGCATTGTTGTTTTAAACAGGGTTCATGAGACCCATTTTGCGTAGAGGGAGCACTGAGGACAAACCCAAACAGAACCAAGAAAGAGGAAGCAACTGCTGCCTGGCTGCCTGGGTACACAGACACAGGACTGTTCACCAAGTTTCTGGGTAAGGGGTTTCTAATACACCCTTAAGAAGCACAACTGAAGGACTGTTGGGGGCCTGTTCTGCAGTCCCTTACTCCAGAGGCTTCTAAAGTGTGTCCCTGGTCTCCTTGCAAGGCTCTCAGAGGTGTGAAAGGCTATATCTCAGACAAGCACAAAAAAAACAAAAAAACAAAAAAACATGGAGCTGGAAGCAGGAGTTTAAGGTTTAGTGAGTCTCTGGGAGATTCTATGGCCTTAAGAAGCATGACTCCGTGCCATGCTGGGGGATCTAAGGTCACTGTGTAGTCAGTGAGGTGAGCATTGCTGCCACCAGCTTCCCCAGGTCCTCACACATTCTTGGCTTATGCTCCTTCTCCACTGGAGTAGCCATATCCTTGGGCTGGGGAAGCCATGCATGAGCTCAGCTACTGTGCAGCAGCTGGTGTGTGAGGTGCTGTGTGTCTTGTTTTAACCGGGCTCTCTCTGCTGCCCATCATTGCCGGAGGGGCCGGAGAGCATCTCAGAAACCTGCACTTCCCTGCAGATCTTTTCTCTAGAGCCTCCCCAGATCTGACCAAAGTTGTTCCCCAGGTACAAGCTGTGAATCCTGACATTTGCTGGATTAGGATCAGGAAACTGAGGGCACAAAACAAGGCCTTCCCACCGCTCCATTTAGCAAAGCATGTACTTGTGAAAAATAATTTTATCTCAAGAAAACATGTGCCAGGCAAAGCGGAGTGCAGCAGCCGCGTGCTCTGGGAGAGGCCGCTGGGGGAAGGAGGGGTATGAGCCTCTGTCGGCACCCAGCCCATTCCCTATGCCAGATGCCTCTCACCCTGCCTACCCCAGACACTCTGGGGATCCTTTTATTCTCCTGTTCCAACCGTGGGGCCAAAAACACATATCTGTCTGCCCACCCATGCATTTCAGCTAGACATGCTCTTCGTGAGTTTCCCATTCCTGGAGAAGAAGCCCTGTCTCGCCCTCTGCACCTCCGCTGGAGGCAGGTTGATTCTTGCTAACCTGGCCAAGCCCTCTGTTCCCTCTGCCCCACTCCTCCACAGCCTATGCTGAAGAAGAAAGCAGGATGTGGGCTCCCTGTGGAACAGCCCTTAGGAGACCGTTCCATGCCACCACCGTGTCCGGCAGCCAGCAGGACGGGTAGCTGTGACATGACAGGTGCCCAGGTGGATAACAGGCACTGAGGTCTATGTCCCTGAGGGATTTACACAGTGCCCTGCTGTACATCAGCGGCACAGCTTGGTTCCTAGCCCTTGACCACACCCCTGAATGCCTGTCTGCAAATCTCCCAGCTGGAGCTTCTCTGTGCTTGGCACTAGAGTTACTCTGGCCTCGGGCCAGAACCCTCCTATGAAAAACCAAATGCTGACTGTCTTTCCAACTTAAAAACCTGTACAACTGAATGTCCTGTTCCTATATATGCAATGGCTTCTGGCTGCCTGAGAATAACGCCGAGTGCAGAGGCACCTCTCTGCATCCTGTTTGCCTTGCTCACACCACAGTTCTGCTAAACCTTGGTGCTTTGAGCTGCTCAGTTCCCCATACCAGCCAGTCTTCTGTGCTTTCTGTGTGAGAAGAAACCTTGTCGCCCTTCTGGCTTGATCCCATCCGCCGCTGAAAACCTATCCTTGAGCCACTTCACATGTGAAGTCTTTTTAGCTCCCTTGGTAGCTCTGGCCTTAGAGACTCAAGTGACATTTGTACCTGTCTCTGGCTCCTTATATGTGCACTGTCAGCTTGTCTGGAGTCTGGAGGGTAGTTGCTTGCTCTTCTCTGAACCCACAATGTTTAGCACAGCATAATAAGTACAGTTACCCCCTCCCACACAGACACACACACAGTAAATACAATCACCTACACACACACACACACACACACACACACACACACACACACACACACA
>NW_026591086.1:4373254-4428978 GCF_907164565.1 Psammomys obesus
ACACACACACACACACACACACACACACACACACACACACACACACATACATGAGTAAATACCAAGAGTCCATAAAGCGAATCTGGAGCCTTCCCTGACTGATACATATTTGAGCCCCTAATTCCAAAGCCACTGATCACGATCATGAAAAAGAGGAGTCAGGGATGGGGCTTGGGCTCATTTAGAGTGTTTGCCTAGCATGCATGAAGCCTTGGTCTGGGATTGATTCCCAGTGCTACCTCAACTGGGTATCATGCCTTATGGTTGCGATCCCAGCAATCAGGAAGTCGAGGCAGGAGGATCAGAAGTTCCTGGTCATCCTTGGCTTCATAGTGAATGAGAGGTCAGCCTGAGCTATATGGTATTGTGTCTTGAGAAAGGACAGAGGATGGGAAGGGGAGAGTAGAGGATGGAAAAGAAAATGGAGGGGGCGATACGAGGGAAAGGAATAAGAGAGAAAGAAAGGGAACACGAGAGAAGAGGGGAGAAATTAAAAAAAAAGTCCCAGCCCCACCCACAATGCTCCCTATTAAATCTCGCTCCCAGGACCCACCTCCCTCCGTACAGCCTCTTGTGTGAGTGTTACAGGCACCCACTCCTCATGTTGGTCCTATGAAGGTCCATTCACAGAGCACCTGCTGCTTCTCCCGTCTTTGTGCCGTGAAGCTTTAAAAGTCCTCTGTGCAGCTATGGCCTGTGTCTGTCACTTTTTCATGTCTCTGGCTACAGCTTCCTTCCGAACCTTCTTTCCTGACACGCTTTCTCTTTCCATCTCTCAGACAGAGTAAGAATGAAGATCTTCATTCTCAGCTCAAGTGTGTTTTTTGTCCTTGCAAGCTGATGGTGAGTCCTGGGGCTTATGGTCTCTGGATAGCCTGTCCCACCTGGACACCAGAGAAGGGAAATGTCTTTTAGAGTGACAGTGACTCAGAAATCTTCCCACCAGTAAGAAAAGTGCTAATGGAAGGGCCTGAACATGACGAACTATGAGAAGCCCCCCGCACTGTGTCCTGTCCCTGAAACACATGTCTGTCGCATAAAATCTGGGGCTTCTCAGCCACATCCAGGAACCAAGCCCTCATCTTTTCAAAGAATATGGAAACGATATTCCAAGCAACAACAACATCAACAATATATATATATAGTACCTTGTTTCAAACTTGTAATCAAAAATCTGCTTGTATATAGCTCTGTGGAGTGTAAACTGAAAATGCAACATCACTTTTCTGAGTGGGAACAAGAAGATCCTAAAGAAAGTTGGAAAAACCGGTCTGGCTGCTTGGCTGACTGGGTCGCTGGATTTTATTCCTTTTCTGGTTCATTCGTTCATTCATTCATTCATTCATTCATTCATTCATTCATCCACTAATATACCTCTCCTTCTTTCCACCCTTCTATTCATGCATCACTCATCCACCTCTCTACGTCTTCATCTGTCTACCTATCTATCCCCTCATCTCTCCATCTATTTGCTTATCCATTCACCACCCATCATCTCTCCATCATCCACCCATCCGGCCATCCACTGACCCACTTTTAAATATCACATCTGCATAACTATAAGGTGAAGGTTTCTCCTCCCTCAAACTAAATCAGAAAAAAAGAAATGTAATAGCAGATCTTTCAAATTGCGAATTTCTCTTTGAATTGTCATATTTCAAACAAAAGTCAACTCGGAAAAATAGGAGCTTGAAGCTACCTGAGTGGTCTTACTGTAAAGGCATGCTTGTAAAGGTCATTTGACAGAACTGTTTTCTTTCTCGAGCAATGATTCAGGCTCAGTAATTTTTATTAAAGGCATAGCCCCATATACCAAGTGTTTTAGGAAGCTTTTTAAAGAACAGTGATTTGGATGGCTATACTGTGGACTTTCAGAAATACTTTCCAGAGGATTTGAACAGATACTTCTTCAAAGGAAACATCTTGGGTCCACAGGAATGTGCAAAGATGCAGGATCATTAGTCATCACGAAGATTAAAATGAAGTTTGCAATAAGTCACAGCACATTCGCCACTAAGATGGTTAAAGTCAAATTTACAAAAAGTAACAAGTACAGACAAAAACATGAAGAAATCGAGATTTAGTTACTGTTCTTTTGCTGTGACAAAACACCATGATCAAGGAAACTTATAACAGAAAGCAGTTAAGCTGGGGCTTGCTTACAGTTTCAGAGGATAAGTCCATGGTAGGGAGCATGGTATCAGGCAGGTTCTGGGACAAGAAAACTCATTCCTGATTCATGGGCAGGAAGAGGGAAAGAGAGACTGAGCCTGGTGTGGGCTACTGAAGCCTCAAAGCCCACCCCATAGTGACATGTCCTCCAACAAGCCACGCCTTTTCCTCCTTCCCAAACAATTCCACCAACTGGGAACAAACATTCAAATTTATGAGCCTATTGGGGCCATTTTCATTTAAATTTTTGAATGTCTCAGCAGATAAAAATGATTCTGCCAAGCCAGATGACCTAAGTTTGACCCTCAAGATGGAGAGACCTGACTCCTATATGTTGTTCTCTGACCTCCACACATATGGCATGCCCTTGTATGAGTACACACACACACACACACACACACACACGCATGCAAATAAATAAATGTGATAAAATATTTTAAAATGTTAAACATAGAGTTACTATGTGACCCATTATTCCACTCTGATGTATATAATTCAGGGAAATGAAAACATATATCCACACAAAAACTTACACATGAGACTCACAGCAGCATTATTTATACTTGTTGAAATGTAGAAAGCACAACTGTCTGTCAAGTAAGAAATAGGAAAACAAAATGTAGCCTTAAGTACACACAATTATAGTCATGTCATTTTTTTTTTTTTGAGACAGGGTTTCTCTGTACAGACTTAGCTGTCCTGGACCTACTTTGTAGACCAGGGTGGCCTTGAACTCACAGAGATCCACCTGCCTCTGTCTCCCTGAGTGCTGGGATTACAGGTGTGTACCACCACACCAGGCTAAGTATAATCATCTTATGTTTATCAAAGTGTCAAAATACACAGCATAGGAGAGACAGCATTAACAAAGTGTGCTGAGGAAACTGGATGTCCATGTGTAGAAAAGTAAAAACAGACCTTATCTGTGTGAAACCTGGAACTCTGAGACTACTAGAAGAAAACACAGGCAGACACAAGTACAGGAAAAGGACTTTCTGAATTTACTCAGGCATCAAGGCTAACAATTGACTGTGTGACCCCATAAAATTAAAAAGTTTTAGTGTAGCAAGGGAAACAAATGAGTGAAAAGGAAGCTCACAGGGTGGGAGAAAATCTGTCAGCCATGTATCTGATAGAGGATTAATATTAAGAATATACAGAGAACTCAGGAAAAAAAAATCAAGAAAACAAATGACCTAATTTAAAAAGATGGGCTACAGATTTTGCCTTATTCACTGTTCTGTTGTGTGAAGAAAGAGACACCATGACCAAGGCAACTCTTATAAAAGAAAACATTTTACTGGGGACTTGCTTGCAGCTTAGTCCATTATCATCAAGGCAGACAGCAAGGCAATAGGCAAGAGCAGTGCTGAAAAAGTGGCTGAGTGCTACATCCTAGTCCACAAGCAGAACAAGAGAGACTGAGGCTGGCATGGGCTTTTGAAACCTCAAAGCCCACCTTCAGTGGCGCACGTCCTCCAACAAGACCTCATGCCCCAAGTCTCCTAATCCTTTCAAACAGTGTGGCTCTCTGATAACTAAACATTCAAATACGAGCCTGTGGGGGCCATCTTATTCAAACCGGCACATGTTTGAACAAAGAGTTCTCAAAAGCAGAAATAAAAATGGCTACAAAACATCTTTTAAAATATTCAACATCCTTAGCAATTATGGAAACTCAAATTAAAACTGCTTTGATATTTTATGTCGTAGCCATAAAATATCACCAGCAAAGTCTGTGGGGACTTATACAGAGAACCACAAATAGTCAAAATGCAGAGAATAAGTGATAGTGGAGTAAGTGCCCAGACCCAAATGGAACATCTCTATATATCTATTCCAATGACTCAGGGAGCATCATGGAAGAGGGGCCAGAAGAACTGTTAGACCCAGGGAACCAGGTCATTTGCTGTGAGATAGTGTCTCCTGGATACAGTAAAGTTGTCTGCACAAGATCACACCAGCTGACTTGCCAACATAGGGGAGGGGGCTCAATAGGTCCCACCCCTAATTGAAGTACAAGTAATCAAAAGTTTCTGGGGGAAAGAAAGTTAGTTCTCTTCAAGGATGAGACCTGATACCCAAGCCCTGAGATCAGCCCTGTACCCATGTAAATACAGGCACCACTAGTTGGATTCTGTGTGTGTGTGTGTGTGTGTGTGTGTGTGTGTGTGTATTATAGAAGACAAAGGCTCAAGGTACTTAGAAGGTGTTGGAGGGGTTAGAGGTATGAATATAAATGCTGTAACTACAGTGTTCGCATGTATGGAGTTCTCAAAACCTTTTTGTAATGTGTGTGTCCATACAATAGAATGTTATTTGTCAATGAAACTTGAACAAAGGGCTAAGAGATACGACAACATGCACAGACCTTGAAAACATTATGTTATGAGAAGGAAGCCAATCACATAGTCATGATTCCACTCGCATTCTGTCTGGAAGACAAAGTCCACACCAATAAATAGCATGCTAGCAATGTCAGACGGATGGTGGGGAATGAAGGCTAAAGGTTCAGGGCTTCTTTCTAAAATAATGAAGCCGTGATTGACAGCAGTGATAGCTATATCAACCTGTGAATATAAACTTATTTTTTTAAAAAAAAATAAATTGTGTATCTTAAAAGGTACATTCTATGGCATTAAAATATAGTTCAAAATGTCATTGTAGAAATGGACACGTTGTGAACTAATAAGGAGTAGCCACCTTGCCTGGCCAACGGGGTGTGACATTCACAAGCCACAGCTGGTGTAGAAAGGCTCTAACGACGAGACAGATGAAAAGCTGGGGAAGGCTGTATTTTTAAGCTAGCCTACTATGTCACGTAGTTTGTTAGTGACAAAATGTGTCACTAAAATGAAATATTAACTATTGCCCTAAAGTCTGACATATTCAAAGTAGCTTTAGTAAAACAGAAAAGGCCCCCCCTTACTGGGATAATGGGAATTCTCAGACACATATTTGTACACAGCCGGCCCGGCACACAAATGCCAGCCATGTGGTAGTGCCATGTTGTGTCCTTGGAACGTAGCAATGGCTCTCAGAACGGTGGACTGTGTCCTCCTCCCTGTGTCTCTCATCTGAATTGGAGAAGAATTAAAGCCTGAGATCACGTTTATGAGGATTCTGTAAGGCTGACAATAATACCTAGTAAGAATCTGTCTTGATCTTTATTAAAAATGATTTGGGGGTTGCGGGTGTGCTCAAGTGTGGTGTGTGTATGCAGCTTGTGTGTCTATGTGCAGGGCCCATGGGGAGGCTAGAAGAAGGCCGCATGTGTCCTCCTTGATTGATCTCTATCTTAGTCTGATAGAAGACATGGTCTGACGGAACTGGAAATCCTCACATCAGCCAGACTAGCTGGCCATCTCCAGGATCTACCTGTCTCTACCCCAACCGCAGAGCTACAATTACAGGTACTTTCAGCCATGCCCAGCCTTTTCACGTGCGTTCCAGTGTGTGGACTCAGGCCCATGTGCGTGCCCAGCAAATACTCTCACCCGCTGAGCCATCTCCTCAGCCCCACTGTCTTAATCTTCTGAGCTCCAGGTTTCATGGAGCATCAAGTGAAAGCTATGAACTTTCTCCCCGTAAGCCTATGTGTGAACTTGGAGGTGAAAAGCACACACCTTTCAGAGAGCTTGTGTCAACAACTCCCAACCGTGCGTACCGCTAACCCAAGCTCACCAACCCAGCAAGGCTCTGCAATCTTTCAGGTACCTGTAGGTGCAAACACAGGTTAGCATGTGAGCGCTCAGCATAGAGGTCTTTCTATCGAGTCAGGGACCGGCTAGGGACGACTCTGGAAATAGTTAATGTACACTACAGTCCGTGAGCACAGGAGATAGGCTTGTATACACTGTGAGGGTGAAGTCCAGGCGACTGTGCGTACACCGATGACCCTCGCGGTTCCCTGGCATCCCTGCCAATCTCTGCCTTGTGGGTCTCTCCCCTGTGCACTTGAAACTCTACACTGAGGTTACCTCAGTTTCCATCATCTGGCTTTCCTCATCCTGGCCCACAGCCTCAGAGCAAGAATATAGAGGGGATGGTAAATAAAACACTGTCTGCAGCCTCTGAGGGGACTGAGGAGTGGATTTGTAAAGCATTTGAAGGCTCCTCGTTTTGATCCATGGCTCCTCTCTGGGATTTGGGAAATCTCTGCCTCGAAGGAAGGCATCTGGATGCTGAAGAGTTCAAGAGGCTTGTGTCGCAACTGGCTGTCATGACGCCCAGTGCCAGGAATGAGGAAGAGCTAGTCTGTAGCCAGGTTCAGACAGGCATGAGTGTGTAGGGAAGGAGTGATGGGGACACAGAGTCTCATGACTATGGAACTGAGGGTGTATGATGGACTGAAGAAGAAAAAGCACCTCCCCGCTTAGGAAGAATTGAATGTGAAAATGTGTCAATAAATTCTGCAGATCACGGCAGCCAAGAAGCCTGGAGGCTGCAATGGGAGTACAGATTTCCAGTGAGGGTCATGCAATAAGCTTTAGGACAGGAATAGGTAGGACCTGATTTGGGAAAGCTGGATGGGACTGGTGCTTTCCACAGGAATAGAGTTTTGTGGGGACAAGTGAGCAAGGCAGCTTGGCTGAGGTAAAGGGCTTTGCCTGGGGGGTATAAGGAAGGGTGGGTTAGGTTGGATTAAGGTTCGGTGGCATACAGATAGCATTATATGGACCATTAAAGTTATACTTAGAAAAATATGCCTATACATATATATATATATATATATGCATTATGTATAAACTATGTACATGCAACAACAATTAATTAAAAATGAGATCATAACTTGAAGAAGAGTGGACAGGGGTGTACTAGAGGCTTTGGAGGGAGGAAAGAGAAGTAAGAAACACTGTAATTAAATAATGATCTTAAAAATTAAAAAGGAGGGCCCTGAATTCTGAATTTAAGAAATTCGGAATTCTATCCTGGACAGCTCCTAGGGATGGCAGGAGGAGAGAGGTTTTAATAATGTTGAGTAATGTGAGGTGATAAGGCCTGAGCTCTCAGTAGGAGCCATAAAAGGGGGAAGGGAAGAATGAGAGTGCACAAAGAGAGAATCTGTAAGATACAGAGATGGACAGGATGTGAGCAGGGAAAAGTGAAGGCGCGGAGGAAGGGAAGGAGGTCAGGGACACCCTCCTGAGCGCCTGGGAGAACAAGGGCCTGGAGATAGGCTACTGGGAGGGGAGGCTTTGGTGAGAGGAAAAGGCCTTCGGTTTAAGGTGAGTCACTCCAGTGGGGATGCTTCTAGACTTGGACGCAGCGGGCTGCAGCAAGAAGATGGCACAGATGCTAGGAGGGAATCGTCTAGGTGGTCCCTAGAGATGTGGATGGAAGAGGATCTGCAGATCCAAATGCTTTGTGTTCAGAAGCACCATGGGACACTGTAGATAGGCCTACAGTTAACACAGACCTAAGAACAGCTAGTTCCATCAAAAGGAACATGGTGTATGAATGCGTGTGTAATGTGTGTGTGCATGTGCACGCAAGCTTGTGTATCCACAAAATAAAGCAACAAACAAACAAAAAAAGGAATCAGGGGGGATGCAGACAACCTATACAACCTGCGTACTCCCAAAAGCTCCCACAAGCCTTCTTTCCAGCTTTCAAACTCACCAAAAGCCCAACTGTAGCAGCAAGAAAATGGAAACCTCAGTTGATGCCTAGACCCTCTGTTGGACCCTGCTCCCACCCTCTGAGATCGCCCTGCATTGCACAAGTTTATTCTAACTCATAAGGGCTGGACTGTTAAAAGTCTACTCCCCACACAAGCTCAAGTTTTCTGCTAACCCATTTACTTTGTACCCTGCTCCTCAAATCTAATCGCAGCCCCTTTACCCAACTCAGCACCTTCAACAGCCCCCTGCTGCTGCCTTCCCAATAAGGCCCCCTGGTTTTCCCAACAAGGTCCAGTCTTCAGCTTCCGTGTCCAGGTGTTATCTCACTCTTTACCTTTATTGCCTCTTGCTTTCTGCTGCCCTTGGCTCCACCTACAGTGAGTCACTCACACTCTGCCTCTCCACCCACCCCCAGGCTCCTATTTACACTTTTCTTTGGACACAACCAACAGGCCAAGTTCTCACAGATGAACCTTCCGTTTCCCTTCAAGAGTGTTTCCTAGCACCTAACCTTCCGAGGAAGCTCTGTGACCACAGCCTAACCACAAGCAGTCTCTCCACCCCAGTCTTATGCATGCTGTGCCTTTCCCATGGCACCATAAATCTCCATCTTCCCTTAAGAGATATTTATTGCCCCCTGGTAGCCACCCCCATCCCATAGACTGTGATCTTGCTGAGGTAGATAAGAGCCTTCAGATCGGGAGGAGGGAAGACTACTTCCCCGTGTGTAGGGAGGGATGGGGAGGGAGAGCAACACTTGACAAATGTGGGAAATGGATTACAAGTGAGAAACTGAAGCTCATGCAGAGAGAAAATAAGTGAAGCCTCTCTACAGCATCCCAGGGTGATCTCTGAACACACAGCAAAGAGATCTGCGGATCTTTCTCCACCCGCATCTCCAGGGAGCTCTCCACTTCCAAGCTGAGAAACATCCCCGCTGGAGTGACCAGTCCCCCAGCTCCATGACTTTCAGTACTCCCTCTCCAAGACTCCACGTCTTCCTGACCCTCAAATCATCCCTTTTCCCTGGAATGATGCCTGTGATATTTTATGGGGCATGAAGACAGGCCTCAAGCATTTCTCTCAAGGATTCTGTAAGACAGATGGTGCCACTTCTTTTTCAGATAAGAAAAACAGTAGAGAGACTGTCTCAAAACTGTATAGCCAGTCATCGAAGACCCCAGGGCCCAGGCTCCGAGCACAGGGCTTCTCTCTACTCACTCAGGCAGAAGCACTAAGCCTGAAGCTTGGGAATCAGGGCTTACAATCCCCTTACAGCTACCTCAGTTGATGACTCTGGAGGTCAGCGCCCCGCATCTAAGTCATTTGTGGAAGGACCTGAACCGGATGTCTCCAAGAGCAGATGCACGGATGTTGGGGAGCCAGCATTGAGCCTGCTTAGGGAGGCAACTCCCTGAGTAGGAAGGTGTGGAGGTGAACTGAGAAGACTGACTTGAAATGCGCCATCACCACACGCCGCTGAGGAACAAAGAGTTTTGGGTCCTGGAGGAAGTGGAAAGAGGACAAAGCTACTTTAGAAACCAGGACACAGTGTGCCTGATTCAAATAGCCAGAACCTCAGCTGTGGCCACTGTCGCTGCTATGGAAAGGAACCGTGTGGGAGAGGCAAATTCAAACTGGGAAGAAATTCCCAGCAGGCCCATGGGTACGGGAAAGATGGCCACATTGGGGAAGGGGGAGGAGCAGCACACGAAAGTATGATGGTGTTGTTGGTGACCTACACCTAAGACCTCAGAGGAGTGGAGAGGGGGAAAACATTCAGTGAGTTATAGACCAAGCCCGACCTTCCTGGGGCTTGGCCATGGTTCGTGCCAGTGTTATGCACATTGCCAGTTACCTTGTAAGAGTCCTGGTCCCTTTAGCACTGGGCAAAAGGAAAAGCTGGAGAGACCCAGAACCCAGAGAGGTGCCCACCAGTAAGCCCACCGAAGTCTGTCTAGAGGATCTATCTCTCAGACACTGAACTCTACTCGGTATCAATCTGCCCATTGCATCTAGGTAGAAATGCATGAAAATGTGCAGCCTGGAGCCTGCTTTCCTAATCAAACTGTCATTGTGAGTAATAATTATACCTTGAGAAACAGCAGAGTGACTCAAAAGGCTGCCCCTTCCCCCCACCACCCCCTCACACAGCTCAGATCTCTGCACACTATAGCAAGGCCTAGAAAGAAGAGCCACCATGTTCTGCTGCCTACACTGTTACAGGCCTTCAAGCTCCAGAGCCTGATGGGTATCAGTGGGCACCATGTTTTCTAGCACAGAGCATGCTGGATTGGGAGTAGGGCGGCTGAAGTAAAAACTGCTGGGTGCCTGTCTCGGGCATCTCTGAGGTGTCAGCTGGGGAACCTTCTTCTTAGGTCAGAGGTGGTCTGTGACTTCAGGAATAGAGAAGACTGAGGTGGAATTCCTTGGTAGAGTCGGACTGCCTGCTCCATTTGTGAGACCCTGAGTTTCCTCCCCAACACCAGAAAAAAAGAAATAAATTCCTGGGCACGGCAGTACATTTCTGAAGTCTCAGCACTCAGAAGGCTGGGGAGGAGGGCAATGGGGGTGTTATTTGAGGCTAAGGTGGGCTACTTAGCATAATCCCTACCTCAAAAAAACTTAAACAGAACAAAAGCAAGCAGGAGAGATGGCTCCGGTGATAAAATGTTTGCACTGGGGAGACTTAAACAGGCCTATCCCTGGGACTTGCTAGGTAGCCACTGGCCAAGCAGAACCTAAATGGTAAGAGACCCTGAGGTTATTAGTGTTGTCAGGTCACAGAATCTAGAGTGTGGAATTGCCTGTGGAGGACTGTCTTGATGGCACTAACTGAGGTGGGAAGGCCTCCCTGTGGGAGGCACCATTTACTGACTGAAGATATAATGTGGTCAGCGTCCTCATGCTCCCCTTGCCTTGACTTCCCTGCCATGACTGACAGTGCTTTCTCCCTTAAGTTGCTTTTGTCAGAGTATTTTATCACAGCAACAAGAAAAGAAATGAAGACGGACACATCTGCAAAGTCAAGGTGGATGGCATTCTGGGAAATAATGCCTGAAGCTGACCTCTGGCCTAAGCCATGCATGCATAACACCTCCCTCCTGGGATGTTGATATTGAAATGATAGTCTGTCCTTCTTGATGCCTGGCTATAGCCCCGGTGCTCTGGAGGCCTGGCTTCTCCAGCAGACAGCCAGTGCTCTGACACTCACAGGGGGATCCAGCACAGCATGGGAGTCAGAAAGGACAATCTCTATCCTGCTATGGGTAATGGCTGCTCTCGTCTCTGTTTTATCTGTGTCCTGGCTAATGCAGATGACCTCAGCTCACCCTCAAAAGCCCTGCTACCACCCGAATCTTACAGATAAAGAGGCCACTGATAAATGACCTTCCAAAGGTCCAGAGAAGGTCCAGTTGGAGTCACTATAATTCTGGCCTCCTGACCATTCAACTGCTTTTATATAAGTTTCGTGTTAGTGTTACCAGGCTCCCACTCTTTCTCCCTTGTCTTGGGACCAGCCTGAAAGATATGAGAATGATATGACTATCAACGCCCCCCCCCCCCCCCCGTTTGGGTTCCCAAACCATCCCAGCTGTGCCTCTCTGGTCTGACTGCCTTTCGATTAACTATCTGAAGTTCCCATTCTCCTGGCAGGCTAGGTAGTCTGAGATGAGTAGATCCTGGGCTGTGAGAAAACTAGAGACTGAGGACCCCACTAATGAGGGCCTGCCTCAGGGGAGCCTCTGTCCCTTCCTCTCTCTTCTCTAGCAGTTGTACTTGTCTTAGCAGTGTTTGGCCACATGGAGCTACTGTCACCTCCACGTGGAGTAAGGGCTGGACTTAGAGCTCTCCCGGGTCTGTG
This sequence comes from Psammomys obesus, assembly GCF_907164565.1. Classification (NCBI taxonomy): domain Eukaryota; kingdom Metazoa; phylum Chordata; class Mammalia; order Rodentia; family Muridae; genus Psammomys; species Psammomys obesus. The sequence continues at coordinate 4,384,916 of NW_026591086.1, forward strand.
AGAGAAAGGGCTAGGCAGCACAGATAAAGGTGATTTCTATCCCTGAAGAATGCTGGGGCTGGAATGGTGCTCACGAGAGCTCATTTCCTAAATGTCTGAGTTGGGCATGCCAACTCTAGGATGAACTGAATATTGCATATGTCCTAGTTAGAATTATGGGGGAACAATGACTTGTAACATTGCTTTGCACCCCATTCCTGCATCCACATTCTCTGTGTGTGGAATGCTTATTTCCCATGAAACCCTGAAGGGCTTGAAAAGGCACATTCAGGGAGTGGCTAGGCTAATCCAGGGACACACCTGGCTTCTCTGCAGATCTTAGAATAACCCAGGACACACAAACATAAACAGCATAGCATTTGAATGTTTCATTGACAGGATATCTCTAATTATTTCTATCTCGAATGGCACCCTAAGGGACTGGGGACAAAATGTGCTGGGCTGGGGGACAGAAATTGAACACTGGAGAGAAGGAGCATTTAATATAACCCATCAGTCCACAAGAGAAACACCTCCACCCTCTCTCTCTCTCTCTCTCTCTCTCTCTCTCTCTCTCTCCTTAACTCAACTCCCCCCACCCCCAAATTCTCCTTCGAGGAAGTCTCTTAATTCCTTAGGAATGTTCTCATTAACGTTAGGACGGATTTCACAAGGTGCCCTTCCTTCCAGCCCCAGCTTGAGTTTTCTAATAAGGAACTTACTATAAAACGAAGGCTAATGAAAACCCCATTCTCTGGCGCATTTGTGGGTGTTCTGTGCAGTCTCTTTTTATCCATTCACATTTCTCTTCCATTCATTAGAGTTGGAACCACTCCTCTTCCCACCTGTCACCCCCCAGGAAGAGAGCTGCTGGTCTCCTCTGCCTTTGCAGCAGGCTAGTGGATGGGTTAGGAACCCCGAGGAAAGAGCTTCGTCTCACCCCCCACTCCCACTTCTGTCCAGAGGCTAACTTCTCTCACTAGAAACAGGAATCAACCAACTCAGGTCCCCGGAGACCTCTAGGCATTCTATAACGGCAAACAGAAAAGGAGACACCCCAAGCATTTTGTGGATGCTCTTTTGGTCACTGTGAATGTGTTATTTAAAGTTAATGTGTGTAGCACCGAAGTGTGGCTTTTCATGTATTGCCAGAGACTTTCATACCTTATACCCTAAACCTAGGCAAACAGAGAATCCAACAGCTTTACATAGGTTGGATTCTAAGACCATTGGTCCAGTTTCCTTCCAAGGTACCACCAAATAGCCTAGCTGCTTTTACAGATTTTAGACCCTCCCTTGGCTGTGCAGATGAATAAATTGACAGGGGAACTGATTTTTTTTTCTCTCAATAGTAATATCATAACCAATCATGAAATGAGCTACCAACCATTTCTATCAGGACTTGTCACAAAATAAATATGCGCTGAGCATGTTGTCAGAGTTAGTTCTCAGTCTTGACTTCTCAGAAGAGCACCAACCTCCACATCCCAGACAGTCTGAGGGCACCCAGCTAAGTTTCAGATAAACTGTGGGTAAGGCCTGAGTGTTGGGTATATCCCAAATACTGCATGAAACATGCTTACGATGAGAACAAAATCTTCGACAAACTTGCTTATTTAAAATTCAAATTTGAATGCCCCGTGTTTTCATTTGCTAAATCTGGCACCTCCATCCTGGAGGCACGCTGGGAAGTTTCAAGCAGCTCAAGGTTCCAAGCTTTGCTCCCAGAGGAGTTGCCATGGCAGCCTAAGCACGCCTTCCCAGGCCTTGGGGAGCATCCTCCACTTAAGGTGACAGCTCCCCCTCAACCCTGCACTCTAGGCTCCCAGCAAGCCTGGCTTCTCAGAGACTCTGAGTGCCCGCTCTCTTCTTTTGCTGCTCTTAGCTTTGCTCTTGTACTTCCTGGGCTCTGGCCTCTTGCTTGGTTGATCCCTATTGATCCTCAGTTCTCACAGCTGCTTTGGCCAGAAAGATTCATGATCTGTCCCTGACCAGCCCTGCGCACCCTCTGGCACTGTATTGGTGGAACTCTGCTTCTTCCCACGGCAGCCCCACCCCTCCTGGCTCAGCCCTGGCCAGCTGGACTCACAGGCTCCTCCAAGCCTCCCCTCACCAAGCAGCAGCACCTGGATACAGGTAGGAAGCTGGTAAGTGAGTGGAAGGAAGCAGACTGTCCTGCCAAAGTTAGGTCTTTCTTACCAGCGTGACTCCTTCCTCCCCCCCTTATTGTCGTGAGTCACTTTTTTTTCCTGCTCTACATCCTTCTTGTACCCCTGCCCCCCACCCACAGCAGTTGTGAAAGACAAGAGCTTGCTAACCTGAGCATATAGGGGCTGCCTGGCACCCCCACCCTCAGCGGTCTCCAGACCGGCTCAAGCTCTGTTCCTGTTCTTCTGCAAAGCCACCCTCCAAACCCAGGGTTCCAGCGTGGTTCCTTCAAGGAGCCCAGCTGAATCTCGCTTCCAGTTTGGGAGATGCCATTATCATATGGCTGAGGGTGAGGGCAGGTGGCAGGGCTTGGTGGGCCTCAGAACATCACCCATATGCTCACTCTTCACCCACCCAAAGCTTTGCCCACGCACAGCCTGGCAGCAGGAACAGCAGCCCAGAACTTAACCCTTGAGTGGCACGGGGAAAGCAGCTTCAGAATGAGCCAGGGTGGCTGGTGTGAACTTTAGAACTTCAGCACACACACACACACACACACACACACACACACACACACACACACGCTTGCGTGCACACGCACACGAGTTATGATATGGTTCCTCTTGGAGAACCCCTGCTTGTCTTAAAGCTCCGGGTTCGGGGTGGGGGGAAGTCCCAGAGGCTGGGGATAGGGGTGGTGCAGGTGTGGGGATGTAGCCACTTGGGGTGACGAAGGGCACTGAGAAGACAGCTTAGTGTCAGGGCAGAGGTCTGCGCTAGGAAGTTGGGTTCTGAACCCTACCCCCCCCTGCCACGTTGAGTTTGGGGTTCCCAAATCCAGCCTTTAGAGACCAGCAGGTTCTTCAAACGTGCCCCTACCCTCCCCTGTCTGAATAAGCTAACTGGACAAAACGGTGGAAACACCCTTTAGTCTCAAAAGAACTCCAAAAATAGATCCCTTCTCCCCCAGCTCAGGGCGGCAAGCTAGCAGCGGTGAGCGCACCTGCTCCGCGACTTTCAGGGTCCTTGGCTCCCTTTCCAGGAATTCCAGCCGGGTCCAGGTTCCCCGAAGGACCCAAACTGTAGCCCACCCCCACCCCCCACACGCCCTCCAGCCTTCCCTCTAAGTCGAGCGATCGACTGTCCCGGACCCCCGCGCGGGGAAGCGACACGCAGGACTCACCCTCGGGCGATGCGCTGACTTGGGCCAGGGCTCCGGGCTGGGCCAGGTGAGAGCGGCCGCCAGGTAGGACGCGAGGCTCTGCCCGCAGAGGGCTGAGTAAGAGGCTGACAGGTTGTTCCCCCCCCTCCTCCTCTCGGTCGTTAACCACACCCCTGCTGCTCTCCTCCCTACTTCCTTAAAGGGTGGGGTGTGCTGTCTGTGTGTGTGCAGGAGCCAGCCTCTTACCATAAACTCTGAAATAGACGCCGCCTGCAATTCCTGGAGCTGCCCGCTGACCCGGGGGACAGCGCTGCCTGAGGGCCCCACGGAGGGTCTTCGGGTTGACCCCCACCCCAATTTCTACCACCCCTGCCTTCTCCTTCCGGGCACCCCTCTCGGCAGCCTTTGGGCACCAAACCTGTCTCATGTTCTCAGCAGTGGCCCAGTGGTTCCAGAGCTTGAGGTGTCCCCCACCACCACCAGGGCAGAGGAATATTAGGGACACCGATATGACTGGTACAAGTTCACAAGGTCGGAAAGACTTAGGACTGTCTTTCTGAGCCCAGACAGGACCAGAGCACACCTCAAGAATAGTCCAGGAAGGGACTGAATAGTGTCCAGCCTGGGTTTCATCCCCAGAACCAAAGGCATACGACAGAATGCAGCGGTGGATCTCTGTAATTAGGATAAGAAGATTGGGAGGGAAGGAGAGATGGGACTACAACCGGGATGTAAACTGAATTTAAAAAAAAAAAGTTCTATATTATCCTTGGCTACACGGTGGGGAGTTCAAGGTGAGGCTAGGCTGTAGGAGGTCATGTCTCAAAAACAAAACCAGGAAAGAAGAGAGAAGATGTACGGTTTTCTTCTGGGATCCTCTTCCTACGCCAGTTGGTGTCACTGGCCCTCTGAAGAGGCTGGCCACCTCTTTACTGGGACGGCAAGGCTGTGGGACTTGAGGCAGATCAAAGGCAGTTGGTCACATCACTTCTCTAGTCCTAGAAAGATTCTGACTTTCCCAGAAGTGGAAAAGTGCTGGGCTTAGCAGAAAACCCTCCCCCAGCCATCTTTATCCTGTGTCCTGAGGAGTTTGGGGTCTGGTCACAGTTTGGTCTCTGATGATAGCAATCCTGAGATGGCAGCATGAGCTTCAAGCTGCCCAACCACCTGTGAAAGCCACAATCTTCATGACTTCTTCACCCCACCCCACCCCACCTCTAAATCCACCAGGCCTGCTGTCCCAGGAGACCATCCACCTTCTCCTACCTTCCAGAGCGGTGGTGATGGCTTCCCAAGAGAAAACAGAATTTAATTAATTAATTAGCTAATTAATTAGTTAAGTACTCAGGAGGCAGAGGCAAAGTGAAAATCTAAGTTCAAGGCCAGTCTGGTCTACAGAGAGAGTTCCAACATAGCCAGGGCTACATAGAAAAGCCTTGTTCCCCAAAAACCAATAATAATAATAATAATAATAATAATAATAATAATAATAATAATAATAATAATGCTATAAAGTCCATGTTTCTTAAGATGTAACAAAATGCAGATTTTAGCTATATCCTTCATGTCTACTGAAAACCCTAATCTGAAGCTAGCATCACCCACTCTCAAATGCCCCATCTCCACAGCATACCCTACCATCTGCTGGACCAGCTGGACCCTCTCTTTCATCCTGAACTGTCCCGTTTGTCAACCATCTCTGCACTGACATGCAAGCTTGGAGGGGATGCTGATGGAAATGAGGTGTCGGAGGTAGCCGGGTGGAATTCTTCTGCTAGAGCTTGGAGAGAAAAAGACACGTGAAGGGGTAAAGCCATGGGAGCAGAGAAGACGTGGGAACGGTGTCTGGGGTAAATGACCACAACGCTAAAAGAACTGTCAGAGGGTGTCCGCAGTGGGGTGGCCGAGGGTGTCAGCAAACGGTGGCTTTCTGAATTCCTGCACCTGGGAACGGATGGGTGACAGTCTAGTGGTGCGGAGGGGAGATCCACCTGAGGGACCGGCAGCCGCGACTGTTGAAGAAAAGCTGGGTTTGTGTGTGCTGCCACTGTGTGGTCAGATGCATGAACTACAGCCATATCTCCACTGCTCCTGTTAAGCCCTGTTAAGCTCTTAGGTTCACATGCTGTATTCTTTACCTGACATACGCTTTCCTCCAAACCTTTCTGTTTACACTTCTTTAAAAAAAAAATGCTTCATTATAACATTTTTGTCCATGTAAATCAGGTACTTTTCTTACTCACTGCTTCCCCGTTCCTCATCTTGCTGTTGTGCTGACGTGCACTCTCCCCCTAGACCAGCGCTTCTCAATCTTCCTAATGCTGTGACCCTCTAATGTTGTGGTGACCCCTGCCACAAAATTATTTTCATTGCTATTCCATAACTGTAATTTTGTTACTGTTATGAATCGTAATGTAAATGTCTGTTTTCGGATGGTCTTAGGTGACCCCTGTACAAGGGTTGTTCGACTCCCAAAGGGGTCACAACCCACCGGTAGAGAGCCATGGCCCTAGGCAGTCTCCCGACTCCCTCTGGCCAGGGTAGGAAGAACGACAGGCCAGTGCCACCAGGCCCAATGTATATAATTTTTAAAATCTAGATTCTGCATATAAAAGAAAACGTTTGAAATTTTTTTCTGAGTCTGGCTTATTTTGCTTATCACGATGTTGTCCAACTTCATTTATTTTCCAGAAAAATGACTTTTTTTGTTCTTCTTTGTGGTTGAATAATGAGAGAGAGAGAGAGAGAGAGAGAGAGAGAGAGAACACCACATTGTCTTTTCTCACTCACGTGTTGATGGACACCCAGGTGGACTCTACACCTTGGCTGCTGTGAATAGAGGCCCAGCAAACGTGGACATCCGAGTGTCTCTGTAGTGTCTAACTTGTATTCTTTCAGGAATTCCCTCAGAGTTGTGGATGGGTGACACAGGGGTTCTCTTTTTAGTGTTTGGCAGAACCTCCACACTGTCATCTACAGTGGCCGGGCTAGCCAGCTAGCCTTGTACGAATGTACCGTGTTGCTCTGGAGCCTTCCTCAGCCTTTGATGCCCCCCTTCCTTGATGGCAGCCGCTCTGACTGGGGTGAGATGGGATCTGAAGGCAGGTGCATTGGCAGCTCTCTGAGATGGAAGGATGTTGAACATCTCTTCTGGTACTTATTGACTGTTCTGTACTTCTTCCTTTGAGAACTAGCTCTCGTGTTCATTAGTCCATTTGTTGATCAGGCGGTTTGTTTGTGTAGTGCTTAGTTTTTGCAGTTCTTTACAAGACTTGGAGACTAATCCTCTGTGTGGTATGTAGCTGGCAGAGGCCTCCCTCACCCTACTCCCACCCCACTCCCATTCTGTCTCTTCACTCCAGTGATTGTTTCCTTTGTTGTCCAGAAGGTTCGTAGTGTCATGTATTCCCATTTGTCAATTCTTGGGATTGACAAATATCACAAGAGCACAGGACCCACAGGACCCTGTGTTCTTAGGGTCCTGCTCAAAAAGTCCTTGCTCTGACCATGTCTTGAAGTGCTTTACCTGTGGTTTTCTCTAGCATTTTCAAAGTTCCAGGTATTAAATTACAGCCTTTGGTCCATTTGAATTGTTTTTTTTAATCTGGTTTCATTCTACATGTGGAAATTCGGGGGTTTCCCAACACTACTTGAGGTGCTTGTCATTTTTCTAATGCATGTTTCTAACCAATCTGTCAAAAAATAAGGTGGATGTACCTGTGTGTTTATTTCAGAGTCCTGTCCATCTGTTTTGGGCTAGTATTTCATGGTTTTTATTACCCTAGTTCTGCAATACCACTTGAGATCAGCTATTTTGATACCCCTAAGGATTTCTATTGCTATCTTGAATGGTTGTATGCTCCTATTTGATTTCAGGATTTTTTTTTCTAGTTCTGTGAGGAATGTCGTTGAGATTTTGATGGGAATTGCAGTTAATTTGTATTTAGCTTTTGGAAATATAGACATTTTGCCAAATTGTTCCTGTGTACCCATGAATCCATGCACTTGAGAATTCTGTCCACCATCAAATGCCATCTTCAGTTTCTTTCACCAGTGCCTTAAAGTTTTTACTGTAGACACCTTCTACTCCCTTGGTTATGTTTATTTACAGGTTTTTGTTTGTTTGCTTGCTTGCTTTGTTTTGTTTTTGAGACATGGTCTCTCTATGTAGCCCCAGCTGCCCTGGAACACACTATGTAGACCAGACTGGCCTTAAACTCCCAGAACCAAATGCCCCTGCCTCCCCACTGCTGGAATAAAAGGCATGTGCCACCTCACCTGATTCTTGAGTATTTTTTTTGAAACTATTATAAATGAGTTCTTGCCCTAATTTTTATTTGATGATTTTTGTTGTTGGCATTTAGAAAAGCTATTGCATTTTGTGTGCTAATTTTGTGTACTGCTATTTTGCCGAAAGAGCTTGTGTGTAAGTTTCCTAGTAGAATCTTAAGGCCTTACAAGCCCTAACTCTAGGATCATAACACTCACAAATAGGAATCTTTTGTGTTTGTGGCCTCTGTGTTTCTTTTTCTAGCATTATTACTCTAGGAAAGCAATTCAAGCATTATGTTAATAAGAGTAGGTAGACAAGACACCATGTTTCATTCCTAATGGTAGAGGAAATCTTGGTATATTATTGATGATAGGTTTATCGTATGTAGCTTTCATTGGACTGAAGTATGTTCCTTTGATTATTTTCTGTGGAGAGATGTTGAACCTGAGAAAGGGCTCTTCTGGAGCTGGTGAGATCATATGACTTTTGTCCCTGGGTCTGTTTATGTGCTGTAACATTTATTTGATTTGCAAAAATCAAACCATCCTTGCATCTATGGGATGAAACCAATTCTGTCATTCTTTGAGATCTTTTATACGTTGTTGAATTTCATTTGCAAACATTTTATTGAGAATGTTCTTCAGAAAGGAAACTGATCTGTAATTTTCTTCTTACTCTTAGTGTGGCATTCTTTTTCAGTTTTGGTATCAAAGAAATACTACCTTTATAGCCTGAGTTTGTCAGAATTATTTCCCTTTCTTTTTTTATGCAAAAATTTGAGAGACATTGGTGTTAAATCTCCATTAAAGGTCTGCTAGAATTTGACTGTGAATCCACCTGGGTTCATTCACTCTCTCTATCCCCTGCCTTCTTCCTCCTCCTCTCCCTCCTCTTTCTCTTTTGGTTTCTTCCTTCCTTCCTTCCTTCCTTCCTTCCTTCCTTCCTTCCTTCCTTCCTTCCTTCCTTCCTTCCTTCCTTCCTTCCTCATTCTAAAGCCCAGGATGATCTGGACTTCACTATGTAGCCCAGGCCTTGAACTCAAAATAATCCTCCTGTCTCAGCCTTCCAAAAGCTGGAATTACAGGTGTAAGCAACTGGATATACCTGGCTTATGGCTTTTCTTCACTAGGAGTCATTATGGTTAATCTTCCTAGTTAACATGACTGGGCTTCTAACCACCCAGAAGATGCACCTTTGGGAACACCTGTGATATAGTATTTCCAGAGAGGTTTCACTGAGTGTGAATGAGATTGGCCTCCACAGACTTGTGTATTTGAATGCATAGTTGCCAGTTAGGAGGTTTAGCCTTGTTGGAAGAGGTGTGTCACTGGGAGTGGGCTTTAATATTCAAAAAGCTCTTGCTAGGCACAGCCCTTGCCCTACCCTTCACTGCCTATAGATCAGAATATAGTGCTCCGGCACCATGCCTGTCTGCCTGCTGCCATAATGATCCTGAACTAACCCCCTAAGCCTATAAGCAAGGCTCTGATTAAATATTTTCTCTATAAATTACCTTAGTCATGGTGTTTCTTCAGCAATAGAACAGTAACTCAGACACCAAGTAAGGAAAATCCACCCTAAATTTGAGTGACAGACTGAATATAAAGGAAAACAGAAGAAGCATTCTCTCCGATCCCAATGAGATGCCATTTCACCAGCTACCTCACACTCCACCAATATAGCTCCTCTGACTTTATGTATTCTGTTCTCTCAAATTATAGCCCTAACCAAATGTCCCCCGAGTGTCTTCTTTGCAGGTATATTTAATCACAGTGACAACAAAAATAACTAACACAACAGGCTCTTTTTTCAGTGCCTCAGTGCACTTGTAATACATCTGATTGTTTGTAGGCTCCTCGTTTAACTTTGGTGGACGCAATGTGCCTATGAATTTAACCCTTTCTTCTCTATTCTCTAATTTCCTGGAAAAGTTTTTCAAAGTGTGCTACTAATGATCCTCTAAATTTCATTGTTATCTGCTTAATGCCCCCATTGTCATCTCTAATTTTATTAATTTGCTTTGGTTTGGCTAAAGTGTCATTGCTATTACGTCTTCAGAAAACAACTGTTTGCTTCATTCATTCTTTGTATTATTCTTTTAATGACCACTTCACTAATTTCTGTCTTATCTTTATCATTCTTTCCTTCTACTAATTTGGAGTTTAGCATTTTTTTAAGACCTGGAAGTGCAGTATTATTTATTTGCATTCTTTATAGTTTTTATGATTTATTTTTATTATTTTTAGTTACATTTAAGTGGTCTATATACGTGAGTGCAGGTGTCCCAAGGCACCAGAGGAGTAGGACCCCCTTGGAGATAAGAGTTGCAGGTGGTTGAAGCCACCTGACACGGGTGATGGGAACTGAACTTCAGTACTCTGGAAGAGTATTATGTATTCTTAACTGCTGACCCATCTCTCTAGACTCTTCTTTCAGGTTTTCTTCCAAATTTACACACTCAGAGCTATAAACTCCCGCCTTGGAACTACCTTCACTGCATCACAAAAGTTCTGTCAAACTGTGTTTCAGCTTTATTTGATTTTAGGAATTTTTTACCTTCCTCTACGATCCCTCCAGTGAGCCACACCAATGATGCATTGATCTTGCTTTACATCTTTACATAGTGCCTGTAGTTTTTCTACTCATCTCTTTTATATTTCACCAAGATCTGATAAGATGCCAGACTTTTTCCTTACGTGTTAACTGGTTTTATGGCATAAAATATGATGCGTTTGAAAGTAAGCTCCATGGAATACTGAGAAGAATCGGCTACATGGAGCCTTCTTGATCAACGGAGCAGATTAACCCTGACGTTTCTTTGACAATCTTTTGTTTGGAAGACCTATCAACTGACAAGAGTGGGGGACTGAAGATAGACTATTATTGCATACAGACCTGTTATTTTATGTGGGGTAGTGTTTGGTTTGCGAAATTAAGTATGCCAATGTTTATATCTCCTTTATTAACATGCAGCCACCTTCCTATGTCCAATTTTAGCTAGAAACAAACTATGTGAGATGCAGATAAACCCACTCCTGCTTCGTTTTGGTCTTGTGTTCCACTCACTTGGTATGTAGTTGTTTGTTTGTTTGTTATTCTGTTTTGTGTTGTTTTGTCTTAGACAGTCAGGTGTGTTTCTTGCAGATAGCAAACAGTTGGTTCTTGTTTTCAGTTCACTAAGCTTCTCGCTATCCTTTGCTTGAAGAGTTAAGATCATTTATATTAGGGCTATTATTAAAAGGAACTTTCTTATTCTTATAATTTTATCGGCAGTTTTCCTAGTTAGTTCAAATATTGTTTGTTCTTTTCTTTCTCCTCTATTCGCTCTAGGGATTTGCTGATTTGCTGAACTGGAAATGGCTGATCTTTTCCTAGTTCTCAATTGCTCATCTCTTTCTATACAAAGCTTACTCCTTCATGAGCTCTTGTGTTTACAATTCTTTCTTCTTTCTCTGGATATGGTACTCCTTCATGTCTTCTGAAATGTTGGCTCAGTGGTCACACATCACTTCACTTTATGCTTAGCTTGGGACATATTTGTTTCCACATCAATTTTTAAAGATCATTTTTTTCTGAATTTAATTGATCTTTGTTGACAGTTATTTACTTTTAGGGCTTGAAGTATATCATTCCATACTTTCCTGGCTTTTAGGGTTTCTGCTAAGAGGTTAGATAGTCTGCTGAAGTTGCTTTTTAAATTCTCTGTAGCATCTTGTGATATTGTTTCTTTGATCTTTAGTCCTAGCATTTTATCAGGGACAGCTTCCTTTCTAGTCATGTCTATTAGGGTCCTAAATGCCTTTTTTGCTTAAATGCCCATCTTTTCCCTTAGACTTTAGCATAAACTTTCATGAAATAAATATTCTATGCCTTCAGTTTATGACTCTTTCTTCAGTCTCTAGGGGTTGGTATATTTGATGATGCCCAGAGTTCTTGAATGTGACAACATTCTTGCTATCTTCTCTTCACTGATATTTGATTATAATACATCCCTGACTATGTCTTCAGTCCTTGATAACTTTTTTACTTGATTTTACATATTGATTATTTCTAGTTTGTTTTGAATTTGATTTATTGAACTTTTAAAATTTCCAACATGTTTCTAGTGTTTTGTTTTCATCGGTGCTGTTGACTTTCTTATCCAAGCCTGAACTGACATTTTACCTCATTCTCTTTTCTTTTGTATCGTCTTTGAAAGCATTGATTGTTTTACAGTTAATTAGATTGTTTTAGAAACTTTAATTTTTAAAATTATATGTATCTGTATGTATGTGATATGTATAAGTGTGTGTAGTGCCTGTGGAGGGGCATCAGATCCTCTGGAACTAGAGTTATAAGCAGGTATGAGCCATCTGCTGTGGGTGCTGGCAACTGAACTCAGGTCCTCTGCAAAAACATCAATCTTAAAAACTGAGCCATCTTTCTGGTCCCTTATCATTGGACTTTAGAATCCTTTGTACATTGCTTTAATCATCTCAGTCTCTTTAGACAGAGTTATTAAGGAACTGTGATCTTTTGGAGGAGTTTATTGCATTGATTTTACATGCTTGTGTTTCTGTGCTGTGATTTGTGCATCAGCTAAGATGGATGTCTTCCAGTTTGGGGTGTTGTGTTTTTTGTTTTATTTTGAAGGTCTGCTTAGTAAGCAACTTTCCACTGAGGCTCAATCTTCAAGACCACTTAGACGCTTAAAGGGGAGAAAATGCTGTGAAAGCCACAGTGTCAACCCAACCAAGGCTTAGAAAGATGATTGTACTTGATTGATGCCGACTACCATATCACCAAAAATGTCAGAAAATAAAATGGCAAACTTATTTAGAGGAACACAACAGGAATAAGAGAAGAAAAAAAAAGGAAACAGAAAAGGGGGTTGGGGAGGAGTAAGAAAAAGCAAGTCAGCAAGAGGAAATGAAAAGAGCAAGAGATAAGCAGATTCAAAATAATACAAATTATGCAAATTAGCTCAACAGAAGGAGGAAAACTAAAAACACATGCTTATAAAAATAAAAGATACTAAAAGTCTGCTCAGTAAAGACAAAAAACTGAGGAAAAGAAATAAAGTTTTTTTTTTTTTTAATGACAAAATAATTAGTGTGTTTTCCTTTTGAGTCCTTTGATTTTGGCATCTGTGAGGTGGAGGGGATGGTGAGTTGAAGTTGGAGTCTCTTGTTTTTTCTGCTGCGTCTGGTTTGGATTGAGGCCTCTTGTCAAAGGTCTGTCTGTCCCTTCATGTAAGGATCTTCCATTCTAGGCACATGTGAAGAAAGGTTCCTAGAGGAAACCACATTTGATACTGAACCTCCTTCCTGCAAGGTTGATTGACTGACTAGAACTTCAGTGACCGTGGAGGGGCTGGAACGTTGCAGGTCCAGAGCCTACTTTCAACTTTATCTTGTGCTGCCTTTAGGCCCCTAAATGTCCATTTCTTACCCTCTCTATGTCTGATGGAACATGCTTGTTACTAACAGGTGGAACCTTTTCGAATGTATTCATTTAACAGACCACAAGCTCTCACCAAGCAAAAGGCTACGCATACTGTCAGATACTGTATAAGGCTGACAGCTGACAATTCCACTTTAACCCCTCAACTTGATGTTTCCCCCAACGTATTTGAAAAGCGCTCTGATTCATGACTTCTTTTGTTGTTGTTGCTGTTCTGTTATTACGAAAACTTCAAAGAACTGTTATTATGGTAAATTTGATACGTGTTCCTGAGCTATGGCCACTCTTCTCTCTTTTGAGGTAAGAGTTATATGTTTGAATAGACGCGTATCAGAAGGTGTTCCTGGACACACTTAGTTTTGTGGATTGGGCAGGCTCACTCTTGCTCCAGAGTCCCCACTCACTGTACCCCGCCGCGGTAACTAGCAATCCAGGAATTGTCCTTGAGTTTAATGGAGACTAGAGGAAGCAAATGCTTTCAATACCTGCCTTGGAGGTCCAGGCTCAGCAGAACCTGCAATTAACATCTCACAGGAGAAAGGAGGATGCAGAAGTCAGGCACTCCTGTGGACCAGTGCTTCTGGGTCCTGGGTGCTCACAGAAAATCACCAGCAGAGAGGCAACTTTGGAGGCCGAGCCACCCACTGGCCATGGAGTAAGGCTGTCTATCTCCATCACAATCTTCAGATGATGGCGTTTCTCACGACGAGCCACCAACCACCACGCCCTTCACAGCAGCGAGTCTCCTGCCACCTGGACTTCTCAGTCCACGGCAGGCTCTCTGCCAACCACAACTGTTTCACACAGCCACTGCCCACCCAGAGACAGGTATCCCCAAGTTCTAAGACGTGTGACTGACTGTTCCTTGTTTTCACACATGCAGGGTCGCTCAGTCTTCAACAAAAGGCTCTCTTTCAAAATGTCCCCCGCAACCCACCCCTGGGTTTGCTATCAGAGATATGACATGTGACTGAACAGATTTCTTATCTAATGCTAGCCTGTCCTGAGTGTCACCTTCAAGACAAATCCCCCAGTGTACTCAGAGATGTGCAAGATTGGGATTACCAAGGCTGTCTAGTGGAGGTGGTTCCCATGCTGGGAACCTAGGATGATTTTTTGTGTGCCTCTTCGCTTCTCTTTGCCCTCCCCTCCCCGCAGCTGTGTCATCAACCCTCTCCTGAGTTCTCAAGCTCTTCGTTCTGTTTTGTTTTTTGGTGTTTGTTTTGTTTTGTTTTTGTTTTTTGTTTTTTTCTCCCAGAACAGAGTCCCTCCTTTGTTACCCTGATAATTGTCTTTCAAAGATGTCACAGATTAGGCTTCTCACCCACAAAGGTCCTTGGAAGTCTCTAAGCTGTCTTGATCGTCTTGGAATAGCTGCAACCGTCTAAGCATCCCAGCCTGAAGCAGGTGGTGCTTGCTCTTACCCAGCAGCTCCCCCCTACACCCTGTATTCTCCCTTTAGCACTTGCTGGCACTCATACTTCTTTGGAATCCCTGGCTCCCCTTTTGGCAATAAACTTTGGGGTGGTGTTTGAAACCATTGGCATGACTGGGTTCTGGTGCTCAGCTTCTTAAACTATGGGCCATGACTCTATATGACATTGTTTAACGAAATATGGGGTCACAAAAAAATTGGCAATAATAATCAGTGACTAAAACCTCAGATTAACCATGTAACAAATCAGGCATGTTTCTAGCAGCATTTGACTGTTACACCACGTGCTTTATTGCAACCTTGATTCTGAACACACAACTTTGCATTGTGCATGCTGTCTGTACTTACAGCACCTCAGCTCAAGTTCAAGATTATTATAGGTCATGAATGGTAGTATTTTACTATACATGGTTTTATTCTCTTTTGGAGATATGATAGTTGAATTGTATTGATAGAATTTTGATTTTTAAAATTTCCATTTGAGCTGTTGACTTGAGTTTCATTTTGAGAAAAATCATTAAATGAATTTTGGCTTGAGACTAGGACAGAATTTCCAGCAAATTTTGAAGTGACCTGAACATACCTCTGCCATTTTGTTCTGTGTATTCATGAGAAGCAACATTCTCAGCTTTGATTTGTTTGTAAAATAGGAATATTGACAGACTTTAAAAAACATCGAAGATGCAATATCAAATATTCAGCAAAGATTTAATCCTTGTAACATTTATGCACAATTTTTAAAAGCCCAACCAAAAGCGTATATAGAATCACAAGGGATCTCAAATATTCAAAACAATTTAAAAAAGAACAAGGTTTAAACTTTCCACTTCCAGATTTTAAAACTTACTACAAAGATGGCATCCAGAAATGAATCCATGCATGTACAGTCAAATGAGTCTTAACAAATGTGGTAAGACTACACAACGGAGACAGGCTCATATCTTTGACAAATAATGTTGAAGAAATTAAATAGCCACACATAAAAGAATGAATTCATGTACTTCCTTATATTACATGTAACTCAAAATAAATAAACAGAGAACTATGAGGGAAGAAAAGAGCAAACATTCCTGGCATTGGGTTGGTCACAATACTGAGTACAGAAGTAATAAAAGTTAAAAAGTATTTTGGCTAAACAAACTTAATACTGTGTGTGAGCCAAAGGACAAAATCAATAGAGTAAAATGATGACCCAGAGAGTAGGAGGAAGTATTTGCAAGGCATATACCTGATATATCTAAAATATATAATGAACTCTTATAAATGAACTAAAAGCCCAATAATCCAGTTGACAAATGAGCAGACTGGGTGTGATGATGTGTTCCTGTTATCTAGCACTTATGGGATAGGAGGATTAGGAGCATGAGGCCAGTTTAGGCTACACTACAAATTCAAGGTTAGCTTGAGCTACGTTATCAGGCATTGTCCCCCCAAAAAGAGCAAAAGGTTTGAATTCTCTATAAAGGAAGTATTTAAATAGTAACAAACACAGAAAGATGGACAGCATCACTGATGGTTAGGAAAACCAAACAATTCCCCATCTGGTACCCATTAGGATGCCTATGGTGACATAAAAATAAATAAAAATAACCTAGGAACTAAAAGTGCTGACATGGAATGGGTATGAGCAATCAGAATACTTTTGTGCTGTTCTTAAGAAGGGAAAATAATATGGTAGCCATGATAAAACAGCATGGTGACCACTCAGAAATATAAGCTATGTGCTAGTAAATGAGCTAATAATTCCACTCCTGGGCATGTACTCAAAGGAACGCAAAACAGTGTCTCAGAGAGGTCACTGGACATTTGCACTCACAGTAACATTGGTAGGAGCAGCCAGGAAGTGGAAGCAACATAACTTTCAGTGATGGACAAGAGGATAAACAGAAAGTGTGTGGGGGGGCTTTATATTAAAAAGAGAAAACGATGAAATGGACCACAGCAGGGAAAGACCTTGAGGTGTCCTTGAGGGCTGCTCTTCCAGGTGCCCTGCTCTGTCATCATCCATCTCAGTGTTCGAGCCGTTTCACAGTAGCTGGAAAAAGTCAGCAACAGAAAGGCAAACCCGGTGTGCATCCATCCGTGTACGAAAGGTATCTAGAGTACTCAAGTACACAGAGACAAAAGTGCAGCGGGGTTTCCAGGAAGCAGAATGTGGAGTCTTGGTTAACGTGTAGATGAAAAGCGGTACGGGTAATGGGTTCAGCACAGTGCTTGCACAGCAACGAAAAATACTAAACACTCCCAGTGCATCACTAATTCTTTTGACATCATGTGTAGTATACAGTCACAACTTTCTAGAGCAAAAGGCAGAGGTAGGAATCTAATGTTTTATGTGAAATCTCTAAGTTTGTAAATGCTGACGGTTGTCCTGAATCTGTACTTAACTGGTCCAGTGGTGAGATTTCCCCCCTTTTGTAGAAAAAGCAGAGGCTGAAATGTATCTGGAGCCGATTCCTCCCTACTATGTGACTTGGATCGGTTCTGATTGGCTTAGTTCCATCATAGACCAGTTAGGGGTTTTTGTTGTTGTTCATGTCTTTGTTTTTGAGACAGGGTCTTACTCTATAGTCCTGGCTGGACTTCAGCTCACAGAGATCTACCTGTCTCTGAGTGTCGGGATTAAATGGTTGTGTTACCAAGCCTCACAGACCCATAAGCTTTGAGGAAGTCTACTGGAAGGTTTTAAGAAGGGTTTCTTAGCATGTGTTTGGACCGGGTCTCAATATTGACTTCTACCTGGGCACGAAGTATGATGCTGGCCCAGCTACTTTTCAAAGCCACAAGGAAGACCAGAAAGATAGTCTGAGGCCAACTTCATAAGTAGCCTTGGGGGCCTTGTGTCTCTTTATGGTTTAAAGTGTCATAAGTGATACAATGACAGGCTTCATCAAAGATGTCTGCAGCCCTATTGACCCAGAGGCAGGTGGTTTCCTACCTTTGGTCACTTGCTTTGCACATTACTTGTTAGGGACAACCTCCCTGCATTACCCTTCACCCATCTATCCAGGCTCTAGGCTTTAGAGAAGAAGGTCTAAGCCATGGAGCTTTCACTGAGAGCCTTGGGCCACTCTGTTTTCCTTACAGGTTTCCCTGGCTACTGAGAAACAAGCTCTTCTGGGCCTGCAGCTCTGGCTGCCCGTGTCTAAAGATACTATAAGTGAATCTCCTGCCGAACTGACCTTCTTCTGCCTGTTATACTTTGTCACTTGATATTGACAGAGCCACACCAGTGATCAACATTAGCCTTCTCTCTTTATTTACTTGTGCTACTTAAACACTATCCTGGTAGACAGCAATAGAACAGTCCTTGCCTTTATTTCTTGTTCACTGCCTTAAACAGAAAGAAAGAGAGAAAGAGGGAGGGAGGCATGCATTCCTTCTTGATAAGGTTTCAGCGAAGACCCGAAAGTTTATGCCTTGGAAACTCCATCCTGAAATTCATGTTGCTATTTGAAATGAGGCTTTTAGGAGGTTCTTAGAATGAGGTCCTGAGGGTGGAGCCCTGTCCTTGTTTACTTTCTATTCCTGTGATAAAGACCACGGCCAAAGGCAACCTGGTGAGGAAAGGGTTTATTTGGGTTATATCTCCTGGGTCAATGTCTATTGAGGGAAGCCAAGACAGGAAAATTCAAGGCAGGAAGCTGGAGGCAAGAACTGAAAAAGATATCATGGAGGGTGCTGCATACTGGCTTGCTCAAATTGCTTGTTTACACAATCCAGGGCCACCTGCGCAGGGCTGCACAGCAAACAATGTAGTGGGCCCTCACATATCAATCATTAATCAGGAAGATGCTCCCACAAACCTGCCCCCAGGACAATCTCATGGAGACATTCTCTCCATTCAGATTCCCTCTTTCCACATGACTCCAGCTTGTGTCAAAATGACAAAGTTAACCAGCACCAAGCTCCTATAACAATACCAATGGCTTTATAAGAGGAAGGGAGGACTGAGCTGGCACACTTGCCTGTATGGCCGCGTGATGCTCTCTGTCTCATCATGACGCAGCAGGAAGTCTGGAACCCGACTCTTGAACTTCCCCACCTCCAGAAACTCTATTCTTTATAAACACCATCTTGTCTGTGGTTCTAGCAAGAGGAATAGGAAACAGACCCAAACACTGCCTTTTTGTTTTAGCGCCTAGTCACTGTTTATCCAGCCCAACATTTACAAAGAATGCTTTCTATGATCCCATAGGGTTTGGCAATCTGCAGTGCCTAGCTTGGTGTTTATGCCAGGAGAAGACAGGAGCAGTGGGAACTATGTCAGTAGCTTAGCTACAATGGAGGGCAGGACATTCAGCAAGTGCCTCAGAATCAAATACCCCCCTAATAAGAGCAGTGGTAGAAGTTGGTGCCTCCTTGGCTTACAGTTAAGCAAAACTTATTTTTCTCTAGATAAATATGAACCATTCTCTTCCTGAAATCTTGCAAAGAATAAGACAATTCTAGAGGGTCTGGCCTGGTAGGAACTTGAAGCAATCAGTTCCATCTTTCTTAATGCAGTGGAGAAAAAGTAAGACAAGGAAAGTAAAACCACATGGTCCAGGGTGTACCCTGCTCATTCCACAGCTTAGAACCAGGCCCCTTCCTAGTTCCAAAAGGACGACAGACCTCTTGGGCTTGATGTTCACTTTTGTGTTACAGTGAGGTCAGCTCTATTCGCTTGCTGTGGTAGTGCATGCTTTTAATCCCAGCTCCTGGGAGGCAGCGATAGGTGCCTATCTGTTAGTTTCAGGCAGCCTGGTCTACAGTGAATTCAGGCCAAGCCAGGGCTACATAAGCAATTTTTCACTCTGTGCTGATTTAGGACTCTCCTCAGAGTTGGTGGTGGGGAATATACAACAAAATAAAGAAAATGAGATAAGCACAAACATAATTCATAGAGTGTTACAACTGGCACTCATAGGTATGAAGAAAATGAGGGTCTGCCGCAGTGGCCTAATAGCTAAGGCAAGGCACTGGCTTCCTAAGCCAGAGACTGTGGGTTTAAGTCACACCTAGGGAAATGAGAGATAATGTTTTTGGGGCTGAGGAGATTGCTCAGTAGTTAAAAACACCGGCTGCTCTTCCAAAAGACCTGAGATTTGATTCCCAGCATCCACAACAACTCATAATCATCTGTGATTCCAGTTCCAGGGGATCTGATGCCCTTCCAGGCATGAGGCACACAGGTGTTGTACACACATACAGGAAACAAAACACCTCTACACATGAAATAAAATAATAAAAAGTACCTTAATTGTTTGAAGATACTTTATTAAGATTTTTAAAAAAAAAAATCTTCCCATTGCCTTTATAAATCCATCATAGGGCAAAAGAAAATAAACAGAAATCTGTATCTTTAGGGACACTAAAAAGAAAGAAATTAAGGCTGTTGAGTTGGCTCAGCAGGTGGCATCTGCCACTAAGCCTAAGGACCCGAGCTTGATTCTTAGGGCCCACATGGTGAAAAGAGAGAACCAGATCCTACAAGTCCTCTGAGCTCCACAGAAATGCTGTAGCATGAGTGTACCCCACCTTGTCCCCCGATAAATAAATTAACAAAATAGTTGCACGAAAATCGAAGATTTCTCAGGGAGGTGCTTGCTGTACAGGGCTTTTTAAGGTTCGAACGTTAATTCTGAACAGCTGACAGCTTGTCGGGTGAGTGGCTACAGAACAGTGGCTCACAAACTTGAGTGTGCTTGAGACGACCCCCCCCCCCCCATCCTGTGACTATACAAAAGTGTTGGTGTCTGTCTGTTGTCCCCACAACTCTGCCTCCCCGGGGGAGTAGGCTTATCTAGAAACCCCTAGGAAACAAATGTCTATAATCTTTAGCACCTAAAACCGGCTCCTGGGTGACTGACTGCGGAAGAGCAGGAGAGGGTTGTGGGTCTCCAACAGACTTTCTGAAGACAATACGAATTAATGGTGTCGGGCCCCGGAGAAAGGGCTGAAGACAATACGAATTAATGGTGTCA
The DNA here is from genome assembly GCF_907164565.1 of Psammomys obesus. Taxonomy (NCBI): domain Eukaryota; kingdom Metazoa; phylum Chordata; class Mammalia; order Rodentia; family Muridae; genus Psammomys; species Psammomys obesus. The sequence continues at coordinate 4,405,321 of NW_026591086.1, forward strand.
ATCCCAGGAGAAGGGACTGTTGCCGAGTGTGGAAAGAAACGTGTAACGCTGTTAAGGACTTGACATTTTTTCCCTCCTTGCACGCGAATGACTAAGGTCGGGGCAAGGACCATATTCACTAGCAGAGCTCATTAACGCCGTCAGTATCCTTTTCGGGAGAGAAAGCCTGAGCTCAGCGAACCGTAATCTTTGATAACGGGGAGTAGCTGGCCAGACTTTCACCGGAGAAGACATTGTTTCTGCCTCTTTTAGCTATTCAAGGATGTTTAGCAGCGTCTCGAAAAGAAACTGTCAGAAAAAGGCCGTCGACACTACCTCCACACAGGTGTCATTTTTCTACAGAAGCAGGAACGGCAGCTCATCCCGTGAAAGATATTCAACAGCGGAAGGCTACAAATATCACACTGAAACAGGGAGGCGCAGTTGGAAACATGCAGCCTGCCATTCTTGGCAAGAATCCAGGGTGGATTTTTTTTTTTTTTTTTTAAGTGTCCCTGTGTAACCCAGGCTGGCCTCGAACTCCTGAGCCTCTCTTCTGGGCCTCCCAAGTGTTGAGATTACAAGCATATGCACCACGACTTTCTGATCCTGGCTTTGATGGATTTCTGCCCGATGCCAGGAGCATGCCACACCCCCTTACAACGGAGACCACCATTTTACACACTGAACCCATTTATCCAACCACGAGGCAGGATGCACGACTTGTCCGGTCTTCCTGCCACCTCGACGCTGCAGGTCAAAGTCAGTGGACGGACGGTGTGAAGGTTTCTGAGAAACCCTCCCTAGAGCTCCATGACACAGCCACTGCTTTGAACCCGGGTTCGGATGCCATCTAGGGGCCTAAGAAGATGAAAAACGAGGTCCACCCCCATCTCTGCCGGGAGTCTGAGACTTGGGGAACTGCGTAAGGACGGCGGCCCCTAGCTTCGCCGCTCCTTTCACAACGGGAACCCCACCGAGAGATCCTTCCGCGCAGGGACCTACGTGGGTCGCCTGGGAGCGAAGCCCAGATTGCGGACCACACCTCTTCCGGGAGACCCCGCGCATGCCGGAAGTGGGCGGGCCGGCCAGCTCCAAGCCCCGTCGTGACTGGTCCGAGCCGTAGTCGCTTTCCGCGGCGATGAGCGGGGACAACGCCCGCGGGGTAGGCATGAAGGCGGCGTCCGTGGTGACCACGGCGGCGGCTGCTCCTGCGATGGAGCCGGGCCCTTCCGTGTCGCCGGGGCCTTCGCGCTCCTTCAAAGAGGAGCTGCTGTGCGCCGTGTGCTACGACCCGTTCCGCGACGCGGTGACGCTGCGCTGTGGCCACAACTTCTGCCGCCGGTGTGTGAGCGGCTGCTGGGAGGTGCAGACGACGCCCTCGTGCCCGGTGTGCAAGGAACGAGCGGCGCCCGGGGAGTTGCGCACCAACCACACGCTCAACAACCTGGTGGAGACCCTGCTGCGCGAGGAGGCCGAGGGCGCGCGCTGGACAGGTCGCCGGTCCCCGCGCCCCTGCCGTGCGCACCGCGCACCGCTCACGCTCTTTTGCCTGGAGGACAAGGAGCTGCTGTGCTGTGCCTGCCAGGCCGACGCCCGGCACCAGGAGCATCGCGTGCAGCCCATCAAGGACACTGCGCAGGACTTTCGGGTGAGCGCCGCGCCAGCCCGCCCTGGGGACCCCCGGGGTTGCCCCTCCTTTCTTTCCCCTTCGCCCCTCCCTCTCCCCTCTCCCCTTTTCCCGGTCTAGACACCATCTTGCCCGCCCGCGGTCCAGGCCCATCTGAACAATGCTGGAGTGTGCAGCACGGTCGGTTTAGCAGAGAAGGCCAGGCTAGCCAGTGTTCTGAGGCCTTGAGCTTTTCCCCCAGCCTAGCGGGCCCCGCGGCTTAGGAAAGGTCCATGGCGCCGGCCTGCTGCCTTACTCCGATTTCTCTTTTAGTAACATCTGGAGTTCCAGTGGCTATAATTAAACCAAGAGCAGCTGACACAGCAAAAGTAACGCGGGGAAGGGTGGGTGTCGGTGCCGCAGGAGATCCAGCTAGGCCTTCGTACATTCCAGGCAAGGACTTTACCACGCAGCTGCTCCCCCAGCCTAGTTTTGATTTTGAGCCAAGCGCTTAAATTAGCCATGCCAGCCTTGAACTTGCCTTCTGTTTGCCTCGACCTTGTGAGTGGCCGAGATTTCAGGTCTGTGTCACCAGGCCCGGTGAAAAGTCTTTGTTCTAAAACAAGAAAAAAAATTTCTCAAGTAAACAAGGTCAGGCTTTTGGAAAACAATTTGAGCTACGTGCTTAGATGTGCGTGCTTCATTGCTTTACAAAGCACTCAGACTGGCATTTCAGCCGACTTTTTTAAAGGGTTTCCGAAATGTCCGCTTTACTCTCTGGCGACTTACTTTTTAAAGCTGCTGATGAACTGTGAAACAGCTAAATTTGTTTCGTCGGCTACTACCAATACATGGGGTCAGGCCCACAGTTGGGAGGGCCGAGGTTAGTTCCCAGGAACCCTGACATAGTGATGAGGAGGTACTGCAAGAGTTCATCTTCAGCGGGCTGCTCTCCAGACGCCCTTTCTCCAGTTTATGAAATGACTTTATTGAGAATCTGCCGGCGTCTTTGCATCTCTGCGTGGGGGTGGGGGCGTAGGCCAGATGCCATCTTCCTGCCTGTTCCTCCAATCATCATATTTTCTCAACAGTGGTCCATAGCAGTGCTTGTTCCCACTTCCGCTAGCAAAGTTCTAGGTCTCTGTTTGGCATAGCTGAAGTCGACAGCCTGAAGGCTTGGGTGCTGGTTCGAATGAATTCCCTAGGGCTAGCAAAGGTACAGATTACTCCAGTAGAGTCCCCAGAATGGAGTAAAGCATCAGCTGAAGACTGCCTTCTGTTCTTGCTGGGTGCCTTGTACTGGGAGATCCCAGGGACAGTGGGGACATGAGGTCGATGGTAATAATAATTCCTACTCTCAGGGAGCTTATAGCAAAACTCTGAAGGATGTAGAGGCATTAACCAGGTGAAGGAGCCTAGGGGAGGTTTTTGCAAGAAGATGCAGCAGCATATAGAAGGTTCTAGAAGAGAGAAAGCTTAGATATGGAGGCCCACGTGTTATTCTCATTTTAGAATGGTGGTGTGAGGCCACTGGGTGCTTGGTGTGAATCTTAAAGAGCAGGGAGTGGGCTGGTCTGAAAGATCCCAGGAGTGCACAAGCTATGTGCTCAGCCTGATGCAGTACAATACGGTCTAGTCAAACTCCTTTGTATAATACTAGTCTGTTCTAGGTATTGTGGCTACTTAGCTCTATAAGACAGCCCCTCTTCTTACTTAATTTCATTTAGACACAACCTAGGATCATCTCAGGGAATTTGAATTGAGGGACTGACCAGAATGGATCAGCCAGTCTGAGAGATTGTCTAGTTTGGTGATCGGTGTGGGAGGGCCCATTACAGGTCCTGGCTAGTATAAGAAAGCTAACTGAGCATGAGCCTTGGCGTGAGCCAGAAAACAACACACCTCCATGATTTCCATAATTCTGCGTTCGTTCTCGCTTGATTTCCTGCCCTGACATTCCTCAGTGATTGAGTGTGACCTGGAAGTATAAGCTATAATAAACCGTTTCTAACTAGAGTTGCATTTTGATCGTCATGGCAACAGCAAACTAGAACACTTCTCCGGATTTGACATTTCAGAGGAGTTGGTGAGGCAGTTAGATAAGCAGGTTCTGTGTGGTTGGGTGCGGGTGTGGGTTGTTGAGGGAACAGGCAACATAGGAAGACTGGGTAAGGGTTGTGAGATTGTCAGATTAAGCTTGGTCCCCTGGGGACCCTCCAGCATCCCAGAGGTGGGTGCTTTGAAAGACCCCTTTGGCCACCGTGTGATAATTCAGTGGCAACAGTCTTTGAGGATTTACTCTGTGCTAGATGCCCTGAAGTGTTCACAAAATTTGACATTCACAGAAACCTTAAAGCAGTATGGTGGTTCATCTTGACTGTGACATTAAGTACAGCTCCTTGAGTGTCTGAAAGTGTTCCAAGAGGGAGACCCTGACCTGGTCAGTGAGTGAATCCTTTCACAGGGTCATCATCTGATAGCCTCTTTTGGAGGTGGTAAATTAGGTGGGGCCCAGCTAGAGGAAAGGAGTTTGTGGGAAGTGCCTTTGGGAGCTGTGTCTTGTATCCCCTTTTTCTGCTTCTTGCCCACCTTTGCGCTGCCATCCCCAACCCTGTGATGGACCCAACTGATACTTTTGAAACTGAGCAAAATGAAGAACTCTTTCCTTTAGTTGTGATGTAGGTTACGGCCCAGCAAAAGCAATAAAGGCTGTGTGTGTTGGGTCTTCTGTCACTGCTGCCATGCACACCCATTCGTGGACAGTCAGGGATGTTAATGAGCTGGGACTTTGTCTTAACACAGTGGGACCTGATGGAAGGGCCAACAACATTTTGGAATATGTCATGGCTGATCAAATCAGCGGGACGTTAGGAAGTCCTCAAGTACAGTGTTCTCAGGTTTGGATAGAGTACACAACTCTTCGGTGTGTGGGGGTGGGGATTTGGTGTGTGTATGTGTTCTGTGCTGGGGTTGGCAGAGGTAGATGGCAGTCTTTCCTTGATCTCTTTGCCTTTACATTTTGACAACAGGACACAATCTGGAACTCATTGATTGAGCTGGATTTGTTGGCCATTAAACTCCAGGGATCTAGGGCTGTGGTTACAGGTTTGTGGATGCTGGGGATCAGAATTGAGGTTCTTGTACCCCCACCCCAGGACCCTTGGTCACAGGTCCCTGGAAGACAAAGGGAACAGAGGTGTGGGGTGGGGCCCAGGGTACAGAAGGACAGGAGTAGGATGGAAATGACCTTCTGGGATCAGCTTGAGTGAGACTGCTTAAGTTTATTCAGGGTGAACAAAGGCTGTGTCGTTCTTAAGGAGTGGTTGGAGGGTTCCCAGGGTAGATGGGCACCATTGGCTGCAGCTTGAAGTGCCAGGAATGCTTTATTTGCAGTTGGCAACATGGTCCTATCATATAAAGGGGTACCTAATTACCTTGTGGGTAGCAGCAGGGAGAACATTTTTTGCAGGGAACTATGTCAAAGGTCATATTCCAGATGTGGTTAGAGACATCTGTGCCTAGGGACACTCTGCAGATGAGTTCAGGCGGAGAAGAAACGCCCCACTGACAAAAGGGAGTCCTCCATTTATGCTAAGTTCAGGCCTTTCTGGTCATGGTGGACTGCAACCTTAGCAGCAGGGTTTTCCAACAGACATCTACTTTACTGGCCGACTCCTCTCCACACCCCAGATTTCCTCTCAAAGAAAAACGATCCTAGGAATATGGCTTAGCTATGCTATGCTTATGTGCATATGGACAAAGTTCCTTGTACAACAGTAACCAAAAGAATTTGACAGACTGTCTCAGGAAAACTGAGACCAATGTAATTCTGGCTCAGAGATTAGTTTTGGGGTTTTTACATTGTGGAAATTAAATCCATGTCCTTGACAAAGATCTGTTATATGACTTCTTTTGTTTTCTTTTGAGCAACAACCTAGTTAGCCATCCAAATACAGGTTCATACACTTGGAGAGAACAGGGTCCTTTCCCTGTGCATTTCAGAGTCCCTTCTCAAAAATGTACTGTAATATACTTATCTGATAAGAGCTAATGTCATGATGATTAAGTGACACATAGTTTGCTGATTAGTGCTGACTCAGTAAATGACAGTAGCCATTTGTAATTAATATTAGGATTGTTACTGGTAGATTTTTCTGAAGGAGTCTATAGCACGTTCATGGAATGTGGAGAGAAAAAGATAATGGAGAGAAATTAATAGGCCTTGGATACAAAAAGCAGAAGGAACCTAACTTCTGCTTCTCAGAATTCCATCTTAGCAGCAACAATTAAAAATTTAAAAGCATTGAAGGGATAGAGAGATGCATTGATAGCTGCCCTTGTAGCGCACCTGAGTTCTGGTTCCCAGTACCTGCATGGCTACTACAACAATCTGTAACTCCAGTTCCAAGGGATCTGACATCTTCTGCCAGCCACTGGGCACCGGGCACACATGAAGTTCACAGACACGCATGCAGACAAAACACCCACACACATAAAATGAAAATCTTCAGAAAGAAAGCATTGGCACTGTCAAAGTGTTTGAGCACCTTTCTTAAACTAGTATTGTGTGTGTTTGTGTTACTTAGAATAAAGTGGTTTTATTTTTAAAAATTAAGCAGGATGCTAGGGAGATGGCTCAGTGGGTAGGTGTTTGCCTCAAGTTTAAATCCCCAGAACCCACATAAAAAGTGAGATCACATGATTACCTGAACTTTATCTCTGTTGGGGCCAGAAATAGAGAGATCCTTAGGATTTTCTGGGATCAGCTTGAGTGAGACTGCTTAAGTTTATTCAGGGTGAACAAAGGCTGTGTCGTTCTTGAGGAGTGGTTGGAGGGTTCCCAGGGTAGATGGGCACCATTGGCTGCAGCTTGAAGTGCCAGGAATGCTTTATTTGCAATTGGCAACATGGTCCTATCATATAAAGGGGTCATCATGTGGCACTGGCCTAGCCTTAGATTCAGCGAGAGACTTTGTCTCAAGACTACAGTAGACAATATTTAGGAGACATTCAGGAAGAGTCAGATGATCAGTGAATTTGCAGTGAGCCTGTCTCTTGACATCACCTTCATGTCTTTACCTCATCCATTTTGGAATGTCAGAGTGACCTCCATGCCTCACCAACATGACTGCCTAAACATGAACTGAACAGGGGCAACACCAATGGAAATTCCAAATGGATGGGGGAAAGACATGAAGCCTCAACCCCATACAAAAAACTACAGGCAACAAATGCGGGTGGGGATGGGAGTAATTCTTTCTGAGGCAAGAGCGCACCAGTGTTCACTCATGAAAAACACAGTCACAAACACAGACTGAGCAGGTTTATTTAGGAATATTACATTTATATAAATAATATATGCATGTGGTAACAAAAAGACTATGAATTTGAAGGCAAGCAAGAAAGGTTTGGAGAGAAGAAAGGGAAGTGGGGGAGATGATAATACAATCTTGAAAATAGAAGAAAAAAATGACAGAGATTGTTGTAGGGAGTGATCCGTTGGGACACTCCCTGTTTTCCAAGCCTTCAAGAGCGTGTGGGCATACCCCTGCCACTGCATACATCTGTACCCTCAAAAGAAGAACACTTGAAAATATTAAAAGTAGGAAGGACTACTTGGGTGTGATTGCCTATGCCTGTGACCTTACCAGTTGGCAGAAGGAACTGTGAGTTCTAGACAGCTTGGTTGCACAATGAGTTTAGGCCAGCCTGTACTCTAGAGTAAGACCTTGTGTCAGGAAATAAAACAAACGGGGCAAAAATGCATGAGTTTGCTAATGGTGGTGTTTCCTGGGGTCCCAGAAACATTAAAGAAGAAGCTGGGTTGTGGAGGCATGTTTAGGTGAAACCTCATTTGAATATTTTGCCTCTTAGGAAATGACTGGAACCATCCACATTGTCAACCCTTTTCATAGTGGCCGTAGACAAGCCCAGTTTGGAAAATTCCAGAGTGAGCTGGTGGCCATGCCATCTTGATGGTATCCTCACAGCTCTGGGGTTCTAGGATTAGCTGTAAGCAGCACTGTCTGTTCTTTGCTATAATGTGACCAGTTGGGCAGAGATCCATGTAGGCATAAAATTAGTGTGTAATTCAAATGCTGATTTCTGTACCCCTCATATCTTGTTGCAATCCTTGTTCTGAGAATCTCCTGTCTCAATGTTGTATAAACACTGCTCCCAAATTGTCCTCTCATATGCTAATAAAGCAGCTTACAGCCCATACATTAGTGGTGGGTGGGGGGGGGGGTTGTACTTCTTGCTAGCCATGGAAGGAGGAGTTAGAAGAGGAAGTAAGGGATTCAGCTACAGGCAGAGGTCCAAGAGACATCAAGAGAGGAGCTGGAGCAAGAAAAGCTACAAAGTGTAAGATCTTTGAGATGTACGCTGGGAGAAAACTAGATAACCTTTTAGGGTTAAAAATAGATTAATAACTGCTCAGTTCTTGTGCTGTGAAACTTGTTAAAATAATAGAGTCTCAGTTATTTGTGTGATAGCCAGGTTAAGAGAGAAACTGTGAAACAAACACAATTTTTATAAAAATAACCTTAACAGGTCCATCTCCAGAACCCCTGAGCCTTGTTCCCCACCTGCACCAGGTACCTTCCAAAGTAGGAAACATGCAGTTCAAGGTTGAGGCTATGTTGAGCTTCCAGCTGTGTCCACAGCACTTGGAACAGACTGGTTTCCCTGGCTCGTGATTGGACTCCACAGTGAGCGGGTGTGCTGGTTTTACTGCCTGGCCTCCAGTGCTAACTTGTGTCTGTGTTTCCTATATTAGGCCAAGTGCAAGAACATGGAGCATGTGCTGCGAGAGAAAGCCAAGTCTTTCTGGGCCCTGAGACGCACCTATGAGGCCATCGCCAAGCACAATGAGGTGAGTGAGTGCTGGGCCAGGTAGGACGTATGGGAGGACTGAGGTGAGGGAGGATGAGTCCCTGGCTTTGGCCAGCTCAGACCTGGCCTCAGCTGGGGTTTCATGGGTATCATTGGGGCTGCTCTGACACTGGTGAAGGTCATGGCCAGGACAGTAGGCACAGGAGTGGACCAAGAAGCTGCCACCATCATCTGCGCTGAGGTAAAGATAACTTCTGTCACACATCTCCAGTTCACAGTCAAAGCAGTGGTGACCTAGGGCTCGTTAGAGATCACGCCATCCCTCCAAGCCCTGTACACTCATCAGCTATCCTGTCTGATCTCCAGAATGCACCATGTCTGTCAGACTCCCCACTCTACAGGTGAAACTCACCTCTCACTTAGACACATTCAAGGCCTTGGGCTTTGAAGGCAGATAACTTGTAGAAATCTATCATTCGTTTCTGTTTTAGGACTTCTGGGGCACCTGAAAAAAGAGAACGCTGATGGGGGAGGATAGGCTGCCATTTATATGCAGTAATGGCTGCTTTGAAATTATCAAACAAATTATCATGACCCCTGTTGAGCCTGGACTTGCAGAAGTACCCTGAACTTTAGCTCTAGGGTTCCTCATGTCACACCTAGAGCGTTGAGTTGTGTGCTGAAAGTGGTCCCCAGCTCAGGGCAACCTGAACCCTCACGCACACCTGACCTTGCTGGCTTCTCCCTGGGGGTGCAGGTGCAGACAACTTGGCTGGAAGGCCGCATCCGGGATGAGTTTGATAAGCTCCGAGATTTCCTGAGGGTGGAGGAACAGGCCACCCTGGATGCCATGAAGGAAGAGAGCAGAAAGAAGCACCTGCTGGCTGAGGAGAAAATGAAACAGCTGGCAGAGCAGACCGAGGCGCTAGCTCGTGAGATTGAGCGTCTGCAGATGGAGATGAAGGAAGATGACATGACCTTCCTCATGGTAAGAGGCCCAGCCTCTGAACTGAGGGTGGGGCCAGGGTCAGGGGACAGCAGCTCAGACCACTGGCCCCATTCAGCAGTCTTCTGTGATGGAAGAGGACCTCATTGGCATGGCTTGTGCCAGAGCACAGCTTGGCAACTGGATATCCTTCTATCCCCACCGCCACCCTTTACTAGCTCTTGCTGCTCTTTGGTTGGTGGTTGGTTGGTTGTCTCTCTATCCCTAAATGAAATTTTGTAATAATTTAAACTTTAAAAATGTATTACATTTTTATTTATTTATTTATTGTAGATAGGTGACTTAGTTAGGGTTTCTATTGCAATAAGAGACACCATGACCATGGCACCTCTTATAAAGGAAAATATCTAGTTGGGGCTAGCTTATAGGTAGGAGGTTTAGTTCCTTACCTTTGTGGCAGGAAGCAGGCCAGCACACAGACATAGTGCTGGAGAGGTAGCCGAGAGTTCTCTGTCTGCATCCACAGGCAGCGGGGAGAGAGAGTAAACAAGTGGGTCTGACTTGAACCTCTGAAACCTCAAAGCCTACCCCCTGTGACACACTTCCTCCAGCATGCCCCTCCTACTCCAACAGGGCCACACCTGCAATGATGCCCCTCCCAGTGGGCCTAGGGGCATCATTTCCATTTAAACCACCACTCTGGTCCACGTTGCAAAGTGCCTGCGTGGAAATCAGAGAACAGTTTATGGCAGTCAGTCTTTAGTATGTGGGTCCCAGAGTTAGGCTTGACAGAAAGCGCCTTAACCTTCTGAGCCATTTAGCTGCTGGTCCCTGTTTTGTTTTGTTTTGTTGTTGTTGTTGTTGTTGTTTTTAATCTTGGTATTCTCTTTCTCCCCTCCCTGTCTCTCCCTGTCCTCCTTTTTCTTCTCCTTTCCCCACCTCCCCACCTCCCTCCCTCTCTCCCTCCCTCTGTTTGTGGTGCTGGATCCATAGCCTTGGCTTTGTAATGGGAATGTGCCAGGCCATACTCTTACTGAAGCACATGCCCAACCCTTTATCCTTTATCTTTTCTTTTTTTGTGGTGTGATTTTTTGAGGAGGAGGGTTCTGTGGAGAAGGTACGGGGCCTTGGTCTGTCCCGTTTTATCTTCTCGCAGTATAAGTCTTAGCTCAGTCTTAGCTCTACATTTAGGTCTTAAATAAGACCTAATTTTTTGTTTTTAAATCTCACAAGGCAGAGGCTTCTTTTGGTTGCTGTTTGGTTATACCTACATCATTTGCTGAGAAGATAGTTTGTTTTATCAATTGACCTTGGTCCCCTGTAGAAACTCAGACATTGTCTAGATAGTCAGTTCTATCCTCATTAGACTATCATGTCCATCACTGTAGCTTTTGTAGCAAGTTTGAAATTGGGGGTATGAGTCCTCCAACTTGGTTGTCTTTCAGAGTTGCCTTTGCTATTCATCGCTTCCTAAAACTCCATATGAACTTGAGGGTCATTTCTACATTGTAGCAAAGAAGGCCCTGAGCCTCCTGTATGCTGAGCAGGGTCTCTCACGATTGCATCTTCACCCTGGCACCTGGGACAAGAGTGACACTGAATCTCGAGATCCTCATGGGGTGTGTGACAGCGGAATGATGTCAGGTCTGCTCATCCTTGAATGTGGGGCATCTGACAACTGCTGGTCAGAAATGTCCTATATTTCTTAGTGGCCTTCTCTTAATATTTATCTATGCTTTTTTCCCCCAGAAACACAAGAGCCGAAAACGCCGGTAAGTTACCAGACCTGATGGAGTAGGGTGGGGGTGAGCAGACAGAAAGTCAGGGCTACACTCTCCAGTGGCTGAAGGCCGGACAAGTATTGTTTCCAGCTGGGTGGAATCCAGAGGGAGTGGGAGAGGCCAGCCAAGGGGAGCTCTTTAAAGGCGTTTCAGTTCTGGTTGGCATGGAGACAGAGTTGTTTTGGAACACAGAGGGTCAATATTCTCCATGGGGATTTACAGCACCGAACACATACCTCATGTTTCTCAGTCATCAGCAGGCTCAGTTTTTGGCCAGCTTCCTGCCTCTGAGAGCCTTGGCATACACTGCTATGGTGGATGCTTGTTGGGCTTTCCAGGATGGGTAAGGAAGAGTGCGTTCTGCCTGAAGATGGGACTACGTGCTCCGGGCTGTGATGAGTTCCCAGTTTGCAGGCACTGGGGAAAGGCCAGAGCACCGTTAGGGCCCTTCCAGCTTGGACCTCATGACTTTAAGTGTGATTTCTATGCCTGAGAATGGCAGCTAAGGTTGGAGAACCTCCCAGTTGTTCAGGATTGAGACTTCTTTCTGCTGAACCCTGAAGGGCTGTGGCAGCCCAGTGGCTTCTGGCCCCATCCAGGTTTGCCTTGGTATAGACAGCCAGGAAGCTTAGGTCTGAGGGAAGGGAACAAGTCCTGTTGCCTAGTAGTCCTGTAGTAAACTTGGCCAGGGGACCCTGGCCCCAGCCCCATCTGATGCCCAGTCTTCCTTTCCCAGGCTCTTTTGTACCGTGGAGCCCGCTCCTCTCCAGCCTGGCCTGCTTATGGATGCGTGCAAGTATCTGGAGTCCCTGCAGTACCGTGTCTGGAAGAAGATGCTTGGGTCTGTTGAGTCTGGTAAGGACATGCTGGAAGATGCTCCAGGCAAATGCAGACTATTCTGTGCTGCAGAAATCTGGCCAAGCTTCTCACCTGGTCTCCCTACAAGCCCTCCCAGGCAGGCCCAAGGCCGCTGGTCCTCCCTGCTCTGCCCCACTTGACAGAGGTTAACACTCTTTCTGTATTCATAACCAGCATTCATGATGGAAGACCCACTTCAGGTCACCTTCCCCAAGGTCACTCCGACTCTCTCCTGCCAGTGTGCCCTGGTTTTATACCCAGAAATGGCAGTGGCCCAGGGGAATGTTACTTGATCTTCCTAGGTGTCGTGGGAGTGTGTGAACCTTCCTGCTTCCTAGTCCCTGCCTGTGTTAGTCTCCCCTGGCTGCTGTAACAGAGAACTACAAATTGGCTCAAATGACCAAATGCTGTTCCCACCATTTTGGAGGCTAAAACCTCATTGCCAAGAAATGTGTAAAACCATGCCCCTCAGACATAGATTCTGGTATTTGCTGGTATTGCTTGGATATCCTTGGCTTGTGACTGCCAAACTGGCCTCTGCCTTGGTTGGTCATGTGACATTTCTCTCCCACATGTCGCTGTATCTAATCCATTTCTAAATAAGGTTACATCCTGAGGTACCGGGGCTTGGGTCTTACACGTAGCTTTTCCAGGGGAAGGTGGTGGAGTAGTTTGACCCATATTACCGCAGCAGTCCATGGCAGCTCCCTGCATGCAGTGAGGCAGGTGGGACCTCAGCCAGCCTGGCAGAAGAGGTATGTCCAGTTTGCTGACTCTCTCCTTCTTTCTCTGTCCCCAGTACCCTTCAGCTTGGATCCCAATACAGCTGCTGGCTGGCTCAAAGTGGCTGATGACCTCACGAGTGTCATTAACCATGGCTACCGTGTGCAGGTGGAGAATCCAGAGCGCTTCTCCTCAGCACCCTGCCTGCTGGGCTCTCAAGTTTTCTCGAAGGGCTCCCACTCTTGGGAGGTGGATGTGGGTGGCCTGCCGAGCTGGCGAGTGGGTGTGGTGCGGGTGCAGGCCCACGCGCAGGCGCAGGCTCAGGCTGACGTAGGTGGTGAAGGCCACTCACACAGCTGCTACCACGACACACGGTCGGGCTTCTGGTACCTGTGCCGCACGCAGGGTGTGGATGGAGACCACTGCATGACCTCAGACACAGCCACAGCCCCTCTGGTGCAGGCCATGCCGCGCCGCCTGCGCGTGGAGCTGGAGTGTGAGGAGGGTGAGCTGTCCTTCTATGACTCGGAGCGCCACTGCCACCTGTACACCTTCCATGCCCACTTCGGGGAGGTGAGGCCCTACTTCTACCTGGGGGCCTCTCGGGGCGATGGTCCCCCAGAGCCTATGCGCATCTGCCACCTGCGTGTCTCCATCAAGGAAGAGCTGGACATCTGAGCTGCTGGAGTCTGCTGGACACTGGGCTGTGGGCCTGTTCTGCCCCAGAATCTTTCTGTAGCCCACCACTGACACTCATGCAGCGTCCTCCATCCTGTCTTACCTTTTCTGTAGCTCCAAGTCCTCCTATGCCTCTGGCTTTGTTTTTCGGTCCTTTTTCTGCCCAAAGTTAAGAGCCACCCAGGAGATGTTTAGCTGAGCCTCGGCTCTGTCTAGAGTCAAGGCACCTTCAGGATATGGGTTTCCTGTTTTCCTTTGTCCTGGAATTGCTGGTGATAATGTTTTCTTGTAGGATGGACATTATAATATAGTTGTAACTATTTTTAGAGACTTTTAGGCCAGCCTATCAGGAGATGCCTCTTGTTGAGTCATTTTGTTGTTTATGTTTCCCAGAAGAGGGCCTTGTTAGGCCATACAGGGAAGCCCCAGGATTAGTTGAGATAGGAGCGGGCAAAGCCTTTACCCAGGCTTTCCTAGCTCAGTAGGACAAGCAAGGGATTGGCTGGCCTGAGTGGCATGTCTTTGGCAGTTGGTCTGACGCCCCAAGAGTTCCCCAGTTATTCCAGCACTGACTAGAAACTGTAGGGTGTGGGGTGCTCTGGAATACAGCTCAGACTTAGTGGGTGTCACAGAAAAAGCAGTCTAGGGCTTTTGTTAGTGGCTAAGGATTGGCAAGTTCAAGTCTGTGGCAAAGAGGCCAAAGCAGCAGAATGCAGTGAGTGAGAAGATGGCTGGGCTCAGGCAGGAGCCCAAGCTCTGCTTCTCATTCTGAGGCAAAGCTTCTTGTTGGCATGGCATTGGCCCTGCTTGGTCAATTCATGCTTTGAAAGTTTCCTCTGACTCCGTCCAAAGGTTCTAGAATAGTTTTTAAAAAAGTTTTTGCCCCTTCTCTGGGCTTCTTTTTCCACTTCTGTGAATTGACAGTAGTCCTTGAAAGTCACAAGAAGAAGTTACGAGAAGGGGCCTCACAGGGTATGCTGTGTCACTCAGAACTGTTGGTCCGGGAGGCCCCAGATTGGAACCTGGCATCCTGGGATGGGAGAGCCCCGCCCTTGCTGCCCTCGTCCTCATTGGCCTCAGCCCACTTGTTTTTGCTCTGTTTGCCAGGTTTTACCCTTTGTGTGCACCTCCACCTTTTCGTTCTCAGTCATGCCTATAGATGGAGCTGACTGCCAGCTAGCCAAGTCCCACATGCTGTTGTAAGAAGAAATACCATCCCAAGTGCATTGTCACAATCAGGGATGCATTACTGAGCTGGGACCTGGCATCCCAATTTCAGCCTGCACCCCTCATTACATAAGCTTCTTGTTTTAAATCATGCCACTTGCCCACTAATTACATATAAATGGGTCATATGCATTGATTATCTAGCAAGTGAGGATATGAAAGAAACATTGGTGCAGGCCAGGCTGGGAGCGGGGACAGTGTTGGCAAGCCAGCATGGGTCAGATGGTTGGGCACCATGGTTTCCAAGCAGGTGCAAAAGGGTATGCCCGGTGTGGCGTGTTCAGATTCTCTGTAAGAAACTTTTAAAATATTTTTTATTTTCATCTTAATTCTTTTTAAATAGGGTCATTTCAATGACCTAGATGATTTTAGGAAAATTTTACTTAACTCACAATTGCTATGTTTCTTTCAGTGCTTTTTGTAAACACAAATTCCTGTTGTAACTCGTACCTGGCTTGCTCCTTTCCATTGTAAGATTTCATTGTGTGCAGTGAATGTACTGTTTAATTTGTTAGTTGGTGGAAATTTGGCTTGTTGCAGCTTTTTTAGTATTCTGAGTACTGCTGCTATGAAATTTGTGTGCAAGTTTTGTGTGGACTCTTCTTTTTTGATTGTCATATACCTTGGAGTCTCTTTTCCAGGTCATATGATAATTATTTTAAACCCTTTGGGGCCTGGCCAAGCTGTTTCTAAGAACGTACTGTTGCTACTCCTACTGGCAGCAGGTGAGGCTGGGCTGTAGTGCATTCTTGTCAGCACTGTCTGCCCTCTGATGGCCATCCTGGTGAGGACGGAGTGTGTCTCATCTGGCCTTAGTTGCCCTCGCTGACAGCTGATGGTGGAGCATCTTTTCTCATGTTTGCTGTGTATCTGCCTCAGAGACTTCAGAGTCCTTGCCCATTGGGTTGTGTGTCCTTTTATTATGAAGTTTTACAAGTTCATTATGCATTCTAGATGAAAGTTCCTTTGTCAGATAAATGACTTATAAAAACTTTCCTCCTAATTCATTGAATTGTCTTTTTATTGTCTTAATTTTTTTTTTTAAATTGGATAGAGATGGGTCAGAGGTTAAGAGCACTTGCTGCTCTTCCAGGGATCAGAATTCAATTCCCAGCACCTCTGTTGGGTGCCTCGCAACCACTTGTAATTCCAGATCTAGGGGATCTGACTCTGGTACCTGCATGCATGTGTGCCCATGCCCCCATACAGATACATAAATAAGTAATTTTTAAAATGTATTTATATGCATATTTCTGTGTGTATGTGTATAGAGACCAGAAGAGGGTAGCCAGTCCCCTGGAGCTACCTAATGTGGGTGCTAGGAAATGAAATAGGTTGCTTTGGAAGGGTCTCTCCAGCCCCATGTAGTGTCTTCATGGCCCTTAGAATGTAGAAGTTTAAAATTGTGATGTCCAGCACATTTGTGTTTTTCCTTTTGTTGCTTATCCTCAAGATCTTGGGCGTTGCCCTAAAGCCCATACAACACCTGTATTTTGGTTCAGGGTTGGGGCAGTTGTCCTGTTGACAAGCCCTTGTCCAAGAGTAAATTCTTTCCAACGCCTTCCTACCTTCTTGTTCTCTTTTTCATTAATGCTAAAGGCGGCGCCTGTTCACTCTCCCCTTGTGAACTCATCCTGTGTGGTTGCTAGAGGAGCCATCCATCCGTGTCCCATTGTTCACCCTAAGCGGCTCCATACCCAATCCTGGGTGAATTTCATAGTGCCGTGTTCGGAGGTCCCAGTGCCTGGGCCCTGCCTGCATAACCAAGGTTTTGTGACTCTAGCTGGGTAAAACTTGGTGTAACCTTCAGATATATCACCTGGCATCAAGCCTGTTGTGGTGGTTGATGCCTTTGGACTCAGCACTCAGGACACAGACAGGCAGATGGCGGATGTAGTGTGGAGGTGGAGAGTCAATGCCTCTTTAGGATGGCGCCCCATGTGTAATCCCTACTGCCACAAGGAAGTTCACAACACTTCAGGAATTGCAGAAGCTGTTAGGTTTTAATAAATACAGGGTCCAAAGTTAAACATCCAGCCACACAGTGCAGCGTATGAAAACACAAGCCTCTCAAGGATGTGTCTGTGTGGTTACAGGGCTGTAACTTCAAAGGTACAGAATGCTACAACTGTCTCACTGCATACCGATTCTCCCAGGCAATCCCTAGTATCCATTTTCTCCTTAGTCTTCCCAGAGGTTTTCTGTGTGGCTCATGCTCTGTTGATTACTGTCTTCTGTAGGCACATAGCATGCCCCGTAACTTAAAAGAGTGCCAAGAGCGGATTGTCCTGCCCTGAATCTCTTAAGCAATCCAACCAGGAGCAGGAAGCTCAAAGTGAAAAATGCTACTAAGATAAGTGGGTATATTCCTTCTCTGTAGGGAAGGTTTGTCCTGTATGGTTTCATGCAAAATTCAACTAGTAGATTCCAGCCTTTTGCCTCAATAACATACCTTAAGAGTTATAAAAATCTAAAGCCTTTTAAACCTGAGACCTTCAAAAATGGGTTTCAATTCCAGTCCCCACAAAGGAGTCCAGAGACTAGGATACGGAATTGGGCTGGATGACTGGGTTCAGGTTCTGCCTCAACTGCTGTCAGACCGCAGGAGAATGATTTCTTTTTGCCTCAGTTCGGTCAAGTAAAAAAGGGGTAGCATTCCTTCACCCCCAGGATTTATGGCAGGTCTGAGCTGGTGTGTGTGTACAGCATGCCCGTGTGCCCAAGTGCCATTCCTCAGAGGCACTTGGCTTTGGAGACAAGTCTCACTGGGACCTGGGGCTTACTGGTAAGTGGAAGCTGCCTGGCCAGTGAGCCCCAGGGACCTGGCTGTCTCTTCCCAGCACTGGGATTAGGAGCTCACCTCCCAAGCCTTGCTTTTTACGCCTGTGCTGGAGATTGACCCAGGTCCTTGTGCTTTGGTGGCGAGCATTCTCCCAAGCAGGCTTTCTAGCCCCTGGTTATGAGATTGAAGCTGAACAAATGTGTGCAGCACTGAAGAGGTCGCTGCATATGGCGCAGTTAAATTTGCTATTATCTGACTTGGCTACAGCCATAATGTCAGGCGAACTTGGGACACTCGGATCATTTTTATTTTTTAAAAACCAGGTAATTTCTAGTGCTAATGCTTTATGACCCGTAGCTGTCACCACCAAGAACCCGTGTCCTTCCAGCAGAAGAGACCGCTAATTGAAGAACCTGGGCGTGGCACTCACTCACCGCAGGCTTGGCTTTTTGTTCTGCACCCAGAGGGGAAAGACTGTACCGAGTTTCAGGCATAGCGAAAGGACAGAGGGGAGCAGAGCTGCTTGACCATCTGTGCACAAAGTTGGTGAATCATGTGGGATAAGGTTGTGCTGTCATTTCTGCGATGGCTTGTGAGTGCGTGAGCTGACTGATAACACCAGACGCTGCCTCCTGCCCACTGAGGGGGCTGTCTTCACAGTAGTGGGGCTGTTCGGATTGGACAAAGACCATTGTTAGTGATGAGACACTAGGATCACAAAGTCTCCAAGTTTCCAGAAGAGAAACCCTCACCTGCTGTGCCTTGTCACTCGCTCTCAGCAGCCACACAGAGGGATGTGAAGATGACTGAGACCTACAGCCCAGGGCTTAGGGAAGCCTTCCTTCCATTTGTCCTTGTTTGTGGTTGTCACTTGGGTGGGTCTCCTCTGCCAGAGAACAGGCTGAGGAATGCAGGAGATGTGGTTTCCATGGATACCAGGCTGGCTGGTATTTGCATAATTCAGTTTGGAGAACAGACAGTCTGGGAACAATGGGGACCCAGAGGAACATGAAGGTACATAGGGAAAAGACAGGGCTGGGAAGCTGGGCTCCACCTGACTCATTTTTTAGGGGTGCATAATGATTCTGTACTCTCCCACCTCTCAGCCTGTGGCAGTGAAGCCCCATGAAGAGAGGTGGAGCATGAACAACATCCCCACAAGAAACCAAAGCATGGCACATACAGGGGCTGAGTCAGTACTGACTGCCTCCCCTAGGCATTGCGACAGGCTACCCTTCCTGAAAAACTAATGAGCTAGGACACTTAAAGCTGTTTGATGTTCCAGTCCCTAGCCTCTCAAAATGTCTTACCTCTGTTAGCTACAGCAGAGTGAAGCCTCAGCTAAGGGAGACCTCTGGTGTCTATCTGGGAGGCCCAAGAAGCACCCTGAGGCAGCTTGGGTGTCCTCCATAAGCAGGAGCAGAGAAAGCAAAGGACCGGAGGCTACAATGGGAAGGAAGCCAGTGAAATTGGTAAGAAAACAGAAGAACCCCTACGTCCCTGACACCCACAAAAGACCTCCAGAATAAACAGGCAGAAGACTAGGGAAAACTGAGGAAGAAATGTGGAAGGCAGCTCCAGTAACATGGCCAGAGAGAGGGAAAGAAACCAAACATAGGATAAAAATGGAGAGCAGAAAATGGAAGTTTAATTTAGAACACACACACACACACACACACACACACACACAAAGACTTGGAAATAAAATGACGCACTGCAGGTTGCTTATCACATTCCAACAGACCAGGGCATGTATTTTGAATTTTAGGCCACAAAACAAATTCTACCAACATCTAGAACAGCATTTCAAGAGAATCACAGGGATGAAAATTATTTACAAAGGAGCGACAGGAATGAAAATGAATGCAAACCAGTTTGGTTTCCCAGAGGGGCAATAGCAGAAAAACAAGCATAAATGTCAAGGTTCTGAGTCTGGAGTTTAAAAAAATTAGCATTTATTTACTGAGCACGTGTCTGCCTGGGTGCCTGCTACAACACTTTCCGAAGTCAGAGGACAATCCCAGGAGTCAGTTCTCCCCTGCCACCCTTTGGACCCACAGGTCATCCGTTCTACTCAAGTATATCTGCCCACTGAGCCACTTTCCTGGCCCTTGAAAGGTTTTTTTCAAGGGAATAATAGGGCACGCAGAAGCTGGGCATGGCGTTGCTTACCGCTTGTCCCAGTATTCAGGAGGCTGAAGAAGGCTCTTGAATTCAAGGACCAGCCTGGGATACAGAACAGACCTCCATCTCAAAACAACAGCAAACAAAGTGTGTGTGTGGGGGGGGGGGGCAAAGAAAAATCAACCAAGCCCCTAGGTTTGTTTTTTTCTTTAAAACACAGCTTCCAAAATAATGAAAAAATAGAAGAAATAATCCATATACCAAGACCTAAAGCTAAGTTAATACAGGATCACAAACTAAAATGCCAGCACATAGATTAAACATGTTCGTGGCTCATGCTGATAATCCCAGTGCTCAGGAGACTGAGGCAAGAACGTTGCCATGGGTTCTGAGCTAGCCTGGGTTACAGTATGAGATCCTGCCCAAGAAATAAGATAGAATTCTGTTTTTCATTTTATCTACATGCATTTTTGTTTTTGTTTTTGCTTGCATATGTCTGTGTGCGGTAAACATGCAAAGCCTGCTGGGGGAGATCCTCTGGAACAGGAGTTCCAGGTGACTGTGAGCCACCGTGTCGGGGGCTGGGAACCAAACTGTAGATCTTCTCTCTGCACGAGCAGTAAGTGCTCTTAACCCCTGAGCCATCCATCCAGCTTCCAGGCCAACTTCTTAGTTAAAAACTTATACTTGGGGCTGGAGAGGTGGGGCTTAGGGGTTAAGAGTTCTTAGTGCTCTTGCAGAGGACCCAGGTCTGACTTCCAGCATACACAGGGTGGCTCACAATTATTTCTAACTCCATTTCCAGTGAGACCCAGTGTCCTCTTTGGCTTCTGTGGGTACAAGGTACAAATGGCATGTACATACATGTATTCAGGCAAACACTCAGACACTTGAAAGTAAATATTTTTTAAAGATTCTCAAATTAGATATAAAAGTACTATAACCATTTGCTTTAAGTTTCATTTTCAAAATAAATGATTGATGAACCACAGTAGCAAGAAGTCTGGTTCTTCACAATACAGACCCAAGCAAAGAGAGAGAGTCAGAGTCAGCGGAGGTGATGCACACCTGTAATTCCAGCATTCATGGAGGCAGAGACAGGAGGATCTCTGTGAGTTCAAGGCCGGCCTGATCTACACAGCAAATCCAGAACAGCCAAGGCTACACAGAGAAACCCTGTCTTGAAAAACAAAACAACAACAAACCAAAAAAAAAAACAAAAAAAAAAAACAAAAAAACCAAGAAACAACAAAATAATTTCAGACAAAAA
Source organism: Psammomys obesus (assembly GCF_907164565.1). NCBI lineage: Eukaryota > Metazoa > Chordata > Mammalia > Rodentia > Muridae > Psammomys > Psammomys obesus. The sequence continues at coordinate 4,426,132 of NW_026591086.1, forward strand.
ATAGGAAGGATGAAATGAAATACGAAATTAGTTTTTATTTAAAAACACCAGAACATACATGGCAAGCCCAGACATCTACCACGAGTCAGCTTGTGTGGTAATTCCCTCCAATCCTGAGACTCACCTGAAGACAGCCACCTACCTCAGGACTGGGAGAGGGAGCCAAATGGCTTCCATTTGTAAACACCAGTGCCTTTCTTCTGGCCAGATGTCTCATTTGTTCAGGTCTTGCATTTGCAGTGCCCTGATGACGCCCATGGTCTGAGATTCTCCGTCATTCTCCTGTAAACAGCTGTGTGCAGTTTCTGATTGGCCTTCAGCTCTCGCTAGGTGCTGGCACAGGTTACAGTGAGGCTTCTGTAACCCACTGTCTCTAATAGCAGTGCTGCCCATCATTCAAGTTTACTGTCACCATTTTCAGGGACCTTGATGATCTCAGTGTCCTGAAGGCTCATGGGATGACATCACCCTTACTAGCTTATTCCAAAAACTGGCAACACCTTTTCTATCAGAAAATATAATAGAAATAAGAGTATATGAAAATAGCAACTAAAAATGAACAGTATCTTAAGTTTTCCTTAAGAGTGTGTGTGTGTGTGTGTGTGTGTGTGTGTGTGTGTGTGTGTGTGTGACTGAGAATTAAACTTAGTGTGATGGGTTGAATAAAAAACTGCCGTCCCCCAACCCCGTCCCCCACCAGCCAGTGTTGGTGATGCTACTTGGGAAGGATATGGAAACTTTAGGAGATGGAGCCTTGCATCGCTGGAGGAAAGCTTTGCGGGTTTATAGCCTTGTCCAATGTCCTGCTTTCTCCCTCTCCTTCCTGTGTGCAGACAGTACGATCAGCAAGCTTCCTGTTCTTGCCACCATGCCCGCCTGATGCTGTGCCTCCCAGCCCCTGTGGACTCTTCCTGTGGCATCATAAGGCAAAAAGAAACTGTCTTCTAAGTTGCTATTGGTCATTGTGTTTCATCACAGCAGCAAAACAGTAACCACTTCACTCAAAGCCTCAGACACACTGTGGAGGGCTGTATCCCCAAACTATATCCTCAGCCCTGGTCTTTAAAAAATTTTTACTTTGGGTAAGAGTCTCCAACATTTCCTGGGCTGGCCTTGAACTTACAATCTCCCTGCCAATCTCCCAGAAAGCTAGTATCACTGGGGAGCCCCACCATGCCTTGCTGGATTTAATTCTAAAGCAACTACAAAACCTTACTGGAATGATTTAAAACATATTTTTAGAACAAGTAGACATAGTGCTAAATGCCTAGAGGTTTTGAAACCAAAAAGGTGATTTTAATTTAACTGGAAATAATAGGAAAAGGTCCACAAAATATTTTAGGGAAATGGTCACTTCATTATGATTGTATCAAAGGGAACATTTAGCTTTGCACAAAAAAGATGCATTCTTGTTCATTACAGATTTAAAACAGGGAAGAGTCAAAAATAATGAAATATCCAAGAGCAGAAGAATTGTTAATTTATTCCTTCTTCTGGAATATTATGATAAAGACCACTTATAAAAACTAAGAACATTTCAAGTCAAGAAAAATTGGTTGTTTGATTGGAGTAAATGTACAATAATCCGTGGGCTACGAGATAAATTGGGATTGAAGGGAACAGAGAAAATTGTTGTAATAGATTTTTTGCTTTTTTTTATTTTTTCGATTTAATTATCTATTTATTTAGCATACCCAGCAATGAGCTCACTGTAGCATTGCCACACACGGACATCCTGGATCTGTTGGAAGAATTGTGGGTTCTCTCCTCTTCCTCTATTTTGCTTGGCCGTTGTGTTCTAAGTTGAGAAATCATTACACTTTGGGCCGAAAAAAAAAAAAACAGAACTGAAAACTAGAGTGTGGGACTCGGAGATTGGAGGGTGGCAGGTGGCCTTGAGACAGCTGTGAGGGGACAGCCTGGACACCAGCCAGAGGGGCGGGTCCACTGCAGAGCTCCCCAGATCGGGCTAGGAGGGAAAACAAAAGAAGCAGCCCCAGGATGGAGGCACCGGAAAAAACCTCGAGGCAGCTCCCCCCTACACCCCAACTGACGTCCAAGAATCCGAGGCCAGGAGAGCGGGCGGAACCGCCTCGGGTCACGTTTACAGCTATTGATGGGACCCAGAGGCCTCACCCCGGGATCAGGGCTTAGTGAGCAGGGACGCCATTATTGGCTACAGCTACTGTCATGATGTCATCATCACCCAATCTGAAGTCAGTGCCCCTCCCAGGCTGGAATTAGTTAGGAGTTAATTAACTCTTCTTGCAGAGGAGACCAGCACAGTGCCAAAGTTTGGCAGGGTGTGTGTTTGTGTGTGTGAAGGCATAAAAGTATGTTTATTCAGAAGATTGTAGAAAGGATAATCCAGAGTAATATTATTAACCATAGTAGTTAGTGGGTGCAAAATGGACATTCCGTGGGTTCACACACCGCTTCCCGGCATATAAAAGTGCACTGTCAATGTGTCCATGTTACTTGCTGCAAAGAACTGAGCCATGTATGTGATGATTTATTTTTACATGTCAGGGTGAGTGTTATAAAGTAGGCTGCAGTGAACACAGTTGGGTATATGCATTGCACTGTAGGACACTTATCCAGTGACACCTTTAGAATAAATTCCTAGAAGACAAACTTGCCAAAGACGGAAATTCTTGTTGCCATGAGCTGAGAACCCAGCGCTTACCCAGAATGAGCAAGTTTTAAATTAAGCAAGGTCCTGAGTTAGATCCCAGGCATAAGAAAGAAAGAGAGAGAGAGAGAGAGAGAGAGAGAGAGAGAAAGAAAAGAAAGAAAGAAAGAAAGAAAGAAAGAAAGAAAGAAAGAAAGAAAGAAAGAAAGAAAGAA
>NW_026591086.1:4428988-4550565 GCF_907164565.1 Psammomys obesus
GAAAGAAAGAAAGAAAGAAAGAAAGAAAGAAAGAAAGAAAGAAAGAAGCACTTGTTACCAGATTGCTCTGCAAAATTTTACAATTTATGGGCACCTCTAATTCTCTACATTATAATCAAATTTAAAATTATCTTTGATAATCTCGTATATGTTGTTGAGCATCTGTCAGCCTCCTAATAATTCTCTGGATTATCTTCACCCTTTGTCCACATTTCTATCAGTCAGGGTGGCTGTAACTTACTAATCTTTTCTTGAGTCTTTATTTTTTTCATGTGTACCTAAGTTGCTGGGTTGATTTCTGTTAGGCTGTCCTTGCTCTCAGGCTTTTGTTCCAGTGTCCTGTGTCGTTACAGGGCACCTAAGCAGTCTCTTCTATTTTTCTCTGTGTCGCCAGCACATGCAGCGTGTTCCTGGGACATTTAAAGGCCCATAGCCATTCTTGCTGTTACTCTGCAGCCACTTTTAAAATATCCTCCATGGTTATTAATCAATTCAATTAGTTTCTTACTACAATTTTAAGTTTTACTTAATTTTTTTTGTTGTTAAAGTAACTAAGGTTTGAGTTAAGAGCTTATTAAATCTCCTTATCAAAAATTTTAAATTAGTAATATTGTGTACAAAGAGAATATTAAAGAGAAAGGTGGGTAGATCCCCCTGGCTCCTGCATCTTTAGTTGCTTATTCTGACAATAACAACCATTACTACTGGTTTAATGCAGATTTTTCCAGAGATACTGTGCTGGAAAGTTTTATGTCAACTTGGCACAAGTTAGAGTCATTTTGGAAGAGAGAACCTCAGTTTAGAAAATAGTCCTAGCAGATTGGCCCGTGGGCAAGCTTATGATGCATTTCGTTGGTCGATGATTGATGTGGGAGGGCCCAGCTCACTCTGAGCTGTCAGGTGCCACTCTTGGCCTGGTGTCCTGGGTACTACAAGAAAGCAGGCTGGTGAGCAAGCCATGAGAGCAAGCCAGAAAGCAACACCTCTCCATAGTCTCTGCTTCAGTTCCTACCTCCAGATTTCTGTCTTGAGTTCCTGCCCTGACTTCCTCTCAAGGCAAACTGTGATGTGGAAGCGTAAGCAAAATAAACTCTTCTCTCCTTATGGTTATTATGGTTGTGCTGTTTTATCATGATATAGAGCCTAAGTAAGACCGCTATCCTGAAAATAAACACATCCATTTTTGTAATCCACAAAATATCAAAGATTATAAATATTTTTATTTTGCTTAAAAAGAACAACACAGAGGGAATGAGGGAGCGGGATACAGCTGGGACACAGAGTTAACAAAATGTAACTAATAAGAAAATTAAAATTAAAAAAAAAAGAACAACACAGCGTCCCTTAGAGATTATGTCTCAATACATATATAGCTACTATGTTCTTTTTCAAAGCCCATTTGCTATCCCAGTGGATGGAATTATCCTGTCCTCGCTTCTGTGGTCACTTTGTCTTTGAGAGAAACGACTTCTAATACTTACTTATTATTACAAATAAAGCTACAAGTATGTGTCCCGCACGTATCAATCAAATCTGGGAGTTGTTTCTTTTCATCGAGTAACTTTGGGCTATCTGTCATAACAGTCACAGCAGATAAGCTCGGTGACATCATACTGTGTCAGATTCATATCTCAGCTTCTGCTTGTACTGCTTCTTCTGACCTTTCATAGTTTGCTGTGTGTGTCTGTTTTATTCCTAGCTGGATGTTTCTTCTAAGTTTTGGTCTGTGGGTTTTGTTTTGTTTTGTTTTTCCTTTATGACTGTAATCTTTTAGTTAAGCAGTATTTTGTTGTTTTCATTGAAGTAGAAAATGTCATCTTATGTAATTTCTGCTTGCTGTAATTGTTGCAGTTTCTTTGTGGAATTCCATCTAACCTGTTTTCCTTGTTTGGAATTGGGTGGGGGGGAGGGAGTGGAGGTCCAGGGAAGGAAGGAGAGTGCAGGGCCTTCCAAATAGTAGGGCAAATGCTATACCACTGCCAGCCCTTTTTTTGTGTAATTTTGAGATAGTGTCTGTGAAGTTGCTCAGATCGACCTTGAACTTGTGGTTACAGGTGTGTGACACCTTGGCTATCAGAAGAGTTTTAAAGATTCGTGTTTCTGTGCATGAGTGTTTTACCTGCATGCGTATGTCTGCACCACGTGTATGTGAGGTGCCTGTGGAGGCCGGAAGAGGACATCAGGTCCCCTGGAACTGTAGTAATTACAGACAGCTGCGGGCTGCCTGCTGTGTGAGTGCTGGGAACTGAACCCCCCTTCTCTGCAGTGAGGGCCCCGAGCTCCTGAGCTTCCTGCCCAGCCTCAAACAGACTTCTTAAGTAGGTAAATGTCAACCATACCTTGCTGTCATGCTCATGGAAACCTACCCTCCTTAACCCCCCCAAGCAGTGTATCACTACCCTTAGATAAATAAGAATAATTCATATTTTTTATGAAAATGTGCAAAGCTACACAATTTTGCAAAGTGCTTACAATAGTGACCCCCTCTTCTTATTCAAAGTCTTGCTCTGCTCTCATCCGTCACATCAGTGCTTTATCACTAAGAGTCCTGTCGTTTAGGAACCCTGACTTCCCTGTGGGTTCCATTTTAAAAGCTGCCACCTTTACAGGTTGTTTATCCCTATTGCCCTCATGCGCTTTGGGAAATGGGTGAGACGACTGTTTACTGCATGAGAGGAGGTGTCTCCGAGGAGATGACATTGTGCTCTGGGAATTCGAGGAGGAGCCAGAGCTGGCTAGAGAGGCAGAGGATGTCAACCTGGTCCCGAGGAGTGTCGGTGTGCTTGGATGTGGGCAGCAGGAAGCACTGAGGCACCTTTGGGGGGCACAGGATCTCTCTGCAGACGGGATGTAGGCTCAGTACATAGGGCAGGCAGAGCAGCGAGCATAGATTGAGTGGAGAAGACCTGCCCTTGCCAGTGTGTTGAGAGCCCAAGGTGAGGAAGGGTGGATTCCTTCTCTCTCCTTGAGCTAGGACATCCATCTTTTCCTGTCTGTGGACATTGGAGCTTTCCCTCTCCGGCCTCGGATTTACAGAAACAACTTTCCAGATTCTACATACTGACTCAGAGTGGGACTTCTCCTTCCCTTTCCTAGTTCTCTGGCCTTCCTACAGACTGATCTTAAGGCTTGCGCACTGCAGACCCCTCAGCTGGCAGAACTTTGTGTTCTGTTTATTTAATTATCTATTTATTTATTTATTCTTCTCTCATAAAATACATCCCCACCACACACTCCCAGCTTCCTCCACTTCTCCCACTCCTCCACTCCTCTCTCCCCAAGATCCACTCCTCTTCCATTTCCCTTAAGGAAAAAAAAAAAAAAAAAAAAAAAGCAGGCCTCCCAGGGCTAGAAGCTGAACAAAGCACAAGAAGAAGATACAATAACACTAGGCACAAACCCTAGTCTGGGTTGTCTTGAGGCTGGATAAAGTAACCCAATAGGAGAAAAAGGGTCCCAGGAGCAAGCAAAAGAGTCACAGACACCCCCCCCCCCCGCGCTCTCCCACAGTTGGGAGTACCACAAGAACACCAAACTATACAGCCATAACATATATGCAGAGGATCCAATGCACACCCATGTAGGCTCCTCTCTCATCACATCTCTAACGTTCCTGTCTCTGGTTTTCTGTTAATGCCTTATTTACTTTGCTAGCTTATGAAAATGCACCGGCTTTCTGCATACAGATGTTTCTAATTTCCTTTGGGTTTTAGGTACAAATTAGTTTTTCATAAGTAGCATAAGCATTTTTAAGATGATCATGCTTAATCACCAGGTTGGCATCATTGCTCTAAACTGGTTTTGCACCCTTTGAACAGAGTGGGAAAGACCCTAAACTGCACAGGAAGATGGAAGGAGATCAAAGTGGCTTTTCAATAACCGCTAGGAGGGCTGTGTGCATTTCTCTTGCATACTTATTTGCAGTCTATTTTCATGTTCTTCTGGGTCCTACTGTCTGTAAACCTTTACGCTAGCAGCGTCTTCTAACCTTTTAACATTGCAATGTGATGTTGTCATCTATGAATGTACTGGGCCACATTCATAGCTACCTTGGGATGTTTGCAGTTCATGCTCCCTGGATTGTACACACCTGCCAGGAAGGGTTTCAAGATGGCCTCTTACCCACTGATCTCTCTGAGGTTCTGAGCAAGTCAGGGAGGGAATGAATGCACCAAGGTCACCCCAGAAATGACTCCAGCTCATGAGTTCTAGAATGTCCCCCTCAAGGAGAAGCATACGGCACATAGAAATAGATGGCTGAGAAAGGCTTCCCCTCACGTCCTACCCCAACCACATGTCAGTTGCCAGTTCTGGGATTTCTCAGGGTGCCATTCCCTGGAGGCTTTGCTGTGGGCCAGAAGCAACTCTCCGTTTAACCAGCAGACGGTGAAAGCCGTCACTCTTGTGTCTACCTGTCTTGCTCTGTTTGGCCCAGCTGAAGTCAAGTGCTGTGCCCCCAGCAATGGCCTTGTGTTCGATGACCTTCCGTGAATGAGCACTGACGGAGCACACACCTGGCAATTCAGCAGCTCTTCATTACGCGCACCCGCACCCCATCCCCACAGAGCCAGGACATTCTCTTGCCAAAACGTATCCTTGTCCTGAACTAAGCTGGGCAGGTTCTCTAGCCTAGAAATTTTGGAATTGGGATAGAGGGGGCCTTTTAAATGTAGTTCCAGGATGGGCACAAATGCAGAATGGGGGAGGGGTTACACAAGCAAGGGACTGAAGAGGGAGGGGCGGGGGTAGATCTCCACGTTCTGTTTGGTGACACTTCTCTAAACTTAAACGAATTTCTTGCTTTAGTTTCCAGTGGTTTGGAGTAGCTTCTGGTTCACTGATAGCAGAATGAGCTCCAAATGAGATCTAGCCTGCCGTCAGGAAACCAAGCTTCACATAACCTCACAGCTGACCCATGTCAGGGGTGCAGGGACGGCAGGATCCCATCATGGCGGCAACGGAAGGTGTCTGCCAATGACACACAGCTGCTGCAGTGGTGCCTGCTGGCTTTAGAACCTAGGCTACTTAGCAGCTGTGACAGAGAAGTCAGGCTCTGCTGGAGTCTCCCTGGGGCTCCAGCAAGGTGCGCAAGAGAGGTATCTAGTCTGAGGCTGACAGGCTAAAGTGGATAGGAAAATCAGGTCGGTTACGCAAGCCTGCTCTTGATGCCCCTCCTGCGGAAGGTATAGGATGGGGGGACCACTCGGAGTCTGTTCTGGAAGTTAATCACAGGACCGGCTGAACTGCGGCAGTGACACCTTGCAGCAACCTACATCGAGAACTAAATTTGGCACACCACTTACGAAACAGTGAGGCTCTGGCAATTGGAACAAGGACACAGGGGCAGGGGCAGCGGAGCTGGGAAAACCTGTGCCTTCCCAGTTTCTTCAGTTTCATCTTTGGTGCTGGGTGAGGGTGGGCCCTGACACCCAGCCAAGACTTCAGCACACTTCAAGTCAGCTTGGGATGCTCCACGTCATTAACAAGATTGACAGAGAACCTCTCCACTGCTGCCCTAGGGCAAAACACATTATGCAGACATGGACCCAGCCCTCTGGCTTCTGTCAAAAAGCTGAGACCCACAAGCACAGCTTAAACATCCTGTGGAGAGATTTCTTTCAGCTAAGGTGGCCTCTCTAAGTTAAATTGATGGACTGCCAAGTAAGATTTCTCTAGGCATTGTGCTGTGAGAAAAAACGTTAGCCTGGAGAACAGGATTTTTTTTTTTTTTAAGGTAGGCTAATGCCCACAGGCAAGATGTAGGCTGAAGCCTGGAGGCTGCCCTCTCCCCTCAGAAGGCTTCTGTGAACACAACCAGTCTTCCCAAGGTCCTCCCACGATGGCCCCGGGGGACCACGAGCAAGAAGACATCCCTGCATTAACCCTGAATGATGCTACTGGCCAACCAAGGAAACAGCTCCAGGTCCGGTGGGATTCATCACCGTGCTCTGCGCTCTGTCAGGTATTGAGCCTGACGTGGTTTGTGCTTCCAGGAGGACCAACCCTCGCTATCCTAGCTTCAGGTTCCTGTGTGCCATCCCTGTAGCTATGCCCAGGCTTTTCCCCACTGGTCTGCTCCCGGTGGGAATCAGGCGGTGGGCCATTGCCCTTTCCCCAGAGCCTGAGATCAGGGCCTCACCTCTCACGGTGGAGTGAACGAGAAATGTGACCCCCCCCACCACGCCCATGCCTTAGATGTTTGAACACTTAGTTCCCAGTTAGTGCCACTGTCTAGGGAGGTGTGGGAGTTGTCTTGTCTGAAGAGACACACCACTGGGGCCAGACTTTGAAGGTTCCAAGTCTGCTCTCTGCGCTTTGCGCTTTCAAGACGTGTGTCCTCAGCTTCCTGCTCCTGCTGCTTGCCTGCTGCTCGTTGCCATTATTCTCCATCAGGATGGACTCTTATCCTTCTGGAACCATCAGCCTAAATAAGTGCATTCTTCTGCCAGCTGCTTTGGCCCTGGCATTTTGTCGCATGCAGCGATGGAAAAGCAGCTAGCTAGGAGCACTCTTCTGAAATGAGAGCTGGTGATGGAATTACACAGGTGTGTCTATACAGGTGGCCGTACAGCCATGGGTGAGATGTGGACTCCTGGGCTGGGCAGGGTCGGTTGACTTGCTTTTCCTGAGTTTAAACTGGATTGGAGAGATAGCTAGGGGATTTCTCTCTGTGGTCCAACACTGAGGTTATCAGTGCCAAAGCAGCCTAGAATATTAGACAGCAGAGAGGATGATCTGCAGAAAGAAAAAAGAGTGCCAGCAATTTGGGGGAGAGAAAAAAATGTCTGTTATTTCTCTTTCCTCCCTCCCTTCCTCTTTCCTTCTTTCCTTCCTTCCTTCCTTCCTTCCTTGAGATAGGCTCTCACATAGCCCAGGCTGGCTTCAAACATTCTGTGTAGCTAAGGATCACCTTGAGCTTCCGATTCTCCTGCCTCCACCTCCTGAGTGCTGGCTGGGATTACAGCCCTATGCCACCAACAAGCTGGTGTATGCCATGCTCAGAATGGTGCCCAGGGTCTCACGCACGTCCAGCCCACTGAGCCGCATCCCAGTCCCTGACTGATTTCTTGAGTCTGCTGGTTCTGTGAAACAGTTCTGACTCATTTTCTTTCCTTTTCTCTCCTTTGCTATCTCTTTTAGTAACTTTAAATTCTGAGACACAGATTCAGAAGAATGTTCAGATAAAGCAGAGGAAGGTCCACCTTGCCTGCCCTCAGTTCCAATAACTACAACTTACGTTTCGGCAGCACCGTGTCAAAACCAGGAAACTGACATCATTCTAGGGTGTACGTGCAATTCTTGCCATTTACCATCTGTGTCAGCTTTCAAAATGATCACCACCATCAAGATGAAAAGTTGCTGGATCCATAAAGATTTCTTTTTCCACCCTCACCATTCCTACCTGCCAATCTTTTTTTCTACTTCCACAATCTTGTCGTTTTGTGACTGTTTTATAAATGGAATCATACAGTTTGTGACCTTTTGAGGTTGCTTTTTCCTCTCACTCAGAATCATTCCCTAAAGAGCCACTCAAGCTGTACCAATAGTCTATTCATGTTTATTGCTGAATAGTATTCCAAAGGATGACTAGGTCACAGTTTCCTCATTCACCTATTGAGAGACATCTTATTTCCACTGTGACAAAACAGACAGCAAACTTCCACGCATATTGTACACAGATATTTGCAAGACTATGACTTTCCGTCCTCTGGGAATAATGTTCAAGAGTGCCATTGCTTGAACCTCTGGCTAACATATGTTTATTTAAGAAATAACCAAACTGTTTTCTGAATCAGTTGCATAGTTTTACTTTTCCAATAGCAATGCATGAGTGATTTAGTCTCTGCGTTCTTACCTGGGCTTGATTCTTTTGTTTGTTTGCTTGTTTTTGTTTCGTTTTGTTTTTTAAGACAAGGTTTCTCTGTGTAGCCTTGTAGACCAGGCTGGCCTTGAACTCACAGTGATCCACCTGCTTCTGCTTCCCTGAGTGCTGGGATTAGAGGTGTGTGCCACCACGCCTGGCTGCACTTGGTATCTTTAAGCTGTTATTTACTTATTTTATTGGTTAGTTTGTTTGCTTTGAGACAGAGTCTCTCTACTTAGCTCAGGTCATCCTCAAGCCGAACATCTTACTATCTCAGCCTCCTCCATCACAGCTGGAGTTACAGGCATGTAGCACAATGCTCATCAGCTTTAGCTGTTTCAATACATTTACAATGAAGGGTTGGAGAGATTGCTCACCAGTTAAGAACTTTTCTGTTACAGAGTATCATGGCTTGATTCCTAGGACCCACATCAGGCAGTTTACAACCATCCTTAACTCCAGCTTCAAGGGATCCAATACTTTCTCCCAGCCTCCATGGACACCTGCACTCACTTGTGTGCTCTACATGTAAGGACACTCCAAGAGCTGTCGCTTGCTGAGGCCGTTCTCTGTGCCAGGTGCTGTTCTCAGTGACACACGGGTCTTAGCCTCCATGTGAAAAGCAGTTCTTATAAACACAATCTGTTTTCGTTATAAACCCGAACGGCTCTCATGACTTGGTTTACAAGTCCAACAGTCAGCACAAACCAACGGCTCCCGCCACCCCATGAAGCTTAAAGGTGAATGAGTCGAGTTTATCTGTGTGTCTGCTGGCTGGAAGAGAATTTCGAGTGTCACAAGGGCTGGTGAGTCAGAGCAGTGAGACAAGCGTTCACATTTAACAGTGACATCATATGTGCATGTTGTTATTCCCACTGTGAAACTCACTGACAACATTCAGCCCCACAAAGTCTACACAAAGAAACCCTCAGCCTCCACATAAGCAAAGAAAGAAAAGGACCACCCATTTCCAATGTGGGGTTTTAGATATTGCATTGGTCCAAGCCAGGTGAACACAAGGTTTTTGCACTTATGGAATTCTCATGTCAAGCTATGCTCCTATTTCCTGAGGGTCAAAAGAGGTTCGAGTTTCTGTGACGCTCCAGAGGTTGTCTCTCAGCAGGACTACCCCAGATACAGACGGGGGTGACTGGCCATTCTTCTTCTACACCGAGGGCTGTGAGTAATTTCACTAAGAGCCATCTTTCCCGGGATTCCTGATTAGAAATAAATTACCTGGCTGTCCGTGGTAAATGCCAGGCAGCAGGTGGAGATCTGAGGGCTGAGTGTCCTTGTTACTGTACAGCCGCAGAGGCCATGGTGCAGGTGTGTACCTCATGGGCCCCAGAAACTCTGGTCTGGGCTCCAGGAGCCACATCTGAGTGCTGGTCATATCACCCTGGCCCACTCTGAAGCTGGCTTGGCAGGATGGTGCCAGCCTTTTGCGACCTGCTGGAAAGGTGTTAGATGGCACAGTCTCCTCCACCTGGCCTTCTGCATCTGTCCCTGGCCTCAGTCTGCCCCTGCTAACCTCCTAGCTCTGACCTTGCTGATCCCTTTTGTGACCTTGGCTTTTTGGGGGGCTTGAGGCTTAGTATATTTTCCCAGAGTTGTCGTGCCTTTCCACTTGTTTATCCTTCTGTATCACCTCAAAGAAACCGTGGGACTCAGCCATCCGCTAAGACTCCCAAGCCTGCCAACAGTGGCCCTGCCTGGCTTACCTCTCTCTCTTCCTCTTTTGTGTGCCTCAAAATTCAGGTCGGGGGCCTTGCCCCCTAGCAGGTGCTCTGCTTGAAGTGTCATTGTTATAAATGAATAAGTCCCTTGCAGAGTGACTGCTGTGTGTGTGTGTGTGTGTGTGTGTGTGTGCGCACGCGCTAGTGGTCCTCATAGTCTGTCACTCAAGCAATAGCTAGGCAATTCTAGAGAAGGAACAACTCTTCTCCTTTCTCCACCAACTTCCCTTCTCCACCACTGTTTTCTGCCTTGGGTACTGCTGGCCTGTCTCTTTTCATCCTATCCTTTCTTCCGCTCCACCCTTTTTCACAGGCAGGGCGGGCCAGACTACCCTTCTTCCCTCTCTTAACAGGGGCAGATAGCTGATTGGCTGCCATCGTCATGGCAACCCACTCTCTTTGCTCTCCCTCCCTCCCTTTCCAGAGCTAGCCAATCTGTGTGTGAAGTTCCAGACTCCTCAGGCTGGTAAGGGCAGGCTGGAGGAGGGGCGTGCGCGCTCTCGGATAGCCGCGCAGCCTCATTTTGGGGCTTTGCTGAAATTTGGACCCCAGTCCTCTGAGTCCGGGCTGGAAACACCGGCGGGTCCTCAGCTGGTGGCCATGTGGCAGCACTCACCGTATTTCAGTCAGAATGGCATTACCTTCCTGGCCACACTGCTGAGGATGATGTCTGAAAAGACAGCCAGATGTGTTCTGAAACCAAAAGGCAGGCTAAGTCCTTCTCAACCGTGACACTCCCGAGCATCCTAAGGCTGGCTTCTCCTGGTGTGAAGTTGGGAGTTTGGAAATGTCTGTCCACAAGAGACGCTCGCTGAATAACAGAGGGTGCTGGACAGAGAGAAACCAGGGCTGTGTGTGTGTGTGGGGGGGGGGGTGCAGATGAAGGGTGAATGTCTCTGCTGAGTCTCCAAGACCCTCTCTGCAGAGAAAATGTGACGTGTTCGTGGCAGCCGCCACATCATGAAATTCTCTTGCTGTTAAAAACTCACCTCAAGACTGGGTGTGGTAGCGCATGCCTTTCATCTTAGCACTTATAAGAGGGGGGAAGAGTCAGGTGGATCTCTATGAGTTCAAGGCCAGCCTGGTCTACAGCCTGGTCTACATAGGCTAGCCAGGGCTACGCTGCAAGATATGTCTCAGACAACAACAATCAAAAAGGAAAAAAGAAATCCTCATTTCGAAGCCTGGGCTGAATTCAAGGTGATATGTGTGTTCTCAGTCTGGTAGCGAATGAGCGCTTCTTCCCCGCCGCCGGAAGTCAATCAAACCTTCCAAACCTTCTTTAGAAAAGATGAGCCTCAAAAATCTTAAAACATGTGGCTGGAGGAACACGGTTCTCTTACACTGGGCATGCAGGACAGGCATCTTTAGTGAGCGGTGCAGGAGACAGAGGTTGAGGGAAAGTGGATTTACGGTTTGAAGTTAGGGATGAAAGTTAGGAGGGATGAAAGATCCCTCTCTCATGAAGCTTCGTGGTGGCCACCTTTACTGGGTGGCTGCATGACACCACTAAGCTATATCCTTTCGAGTAGTCAAGAGTGATCTTTACATTTTGCATATTTTACAAATGCTACACGCTTCTAAGAAAAGGGGCTGACGCAAGGCTGGGAGGTAGTTCAGAGGACAGAGAATGCACGGAAAGGGGCTTCAGGAGGAGAGGCACTCAGAAGACATATCTTGCTCCACAGGGCATTTGTCCTTCCCACTGCACCTGCTGTCTGCAGCTGACAGACAATGTGTGGACAGCTGATGAATCCATATAGAGGGTCCTCTCAGTCCCTGAGGAATGCTACCACTAGGGACCCATCTCCGCCCCACGGGACTCCACCACATTTAGGAGTGCCCCTGGTGAAATGTTCTCCAGTTTGATTTCCTACCTGTGGCTCCCTCTGATTGGCCCAGGCTCACCGAGTGGGCTGTGAAGACCCGTTAGTGCTAGGTAGATTCTGCAAGAGAGACTGTGCAACATGTTTTTGAGGGGGGCCGGAGGGAAACCCTGTATTCCTGGGATGCCTATGTGAGGTGACGCCCCAGCACCTCCACCTGGGGTTTCTGCAGCTTTCCCCTGCCATCTAAAGCATCCCCTGCATGTGCCAGCTCTTCTGACCAGAGCTGGGAACAGGCACCAAGTCCTCAGGGGGCTATTTTTAGGGTTCATCTGCTTTTCCTATTACTCTTCTAGATTCCACATTCTCTCTCCCCCAGATCTGAGGAGCTAAAGATTCTTCAAATCATTCATTCTTCCCCTAGCTAGAAAGCTGTGCCTACACCTCCACCTACCACACCCTTTCTTGCCTCCTGGCCATCCTCACCCCCCTCTGCTTCCCCAGCCCCACAGGCAACGGGGTGTGGGAGGGGGGAGCAGGTTCTTTGTCTTACATCATCCTCCACTCCCCAGCCTGCTAAGAGTTACTCACTCAGGCAATCCCTGCTCCACCAGAGGAGACTGTCCAATTGCCAAGCAACCCACTGTTAGCCAATCAGGGAGCTCAGAGGTGATGTCATGGCGAGAGCCCAGCAGTGGTGCTGATGTTGAGAGAAGCCCAGGGTACCACTAATTGAAGGAGTGAGAAGAGAACAGCTCGCTTTGGAATCCGGACTGCAGGTAAGTGGAACTGAGATGCGGACAATCGAAGGGCTTTTCAGACAAAAGGAAGAAACAAAACAGCAGCCACAGCGGAGGGAGGAACGAAGGGGTCTGGTGTCTATTGTGTTGCTTTTGGTTTCGCTCAGCCGATTAAACTTTGTCAAATCCTGGGAGGAAGCAGGGTAAGGCAAAATGATGGTGCTTGAAGAGGGGTGTTGGTGGGCTCGGGGCATCATTTTTGTTCCAAATGAGGGGGACATGTTGGAGGTTCATGCTGAGTTATTTCTGCATTAAAAAAAAATGTTCTGCTTTTGGGAAAGGTTTACTGGAGCTCAGCTTCCTCTGGGGCTACTTTGACTGAAGACCCCACTCTAGCTGAAGAAGCTCTGTTTCTGACATTTTCATCTATTCTTCCTGTGGTTGTTTTTGTTTCTCGGCACTGTCTTTTCTTTCTCCTCTAGCTCTGTGCAGTCTTACTTTTTCTCCCGGCCCTAAGGATACAGTGAGATCATCCCCTCTCACTTGCCCCGCCCCACCCTGAGGTCAGCCTAATTCTAACTGGCTCTGCAACTGGCTTAAGGCAGAGGATGCAAGCTTTCAGGACTGCCACACCCAGGTTCTCCCATCCTTGACCAGTCACGGCTAGCCCCCTTCATGCTCAGCCCACCGCCCCAGTCAGGAGTTTTAGCATTTTTTCATCCAGAGGCCCAGAGCTTTGCTGTCCAATGGATACCTCTGTGCCCACGTGGCAGTGCTGTCTTTGTTTTACATCTCCCAGGAACAGTCAGGTGTGGAGGAGCCTCATTGTCCCTAACCTGGACAGTTCCTGGGAATGCCTTAGAGGATGGGTCGGTCACCCTGACTGAAGACCCCAGGCAGGGATACCCCATGTCCCAACCCCAACCGGGTAGCAGATGGGATGACCGGGTGATGGTCTGCTGGAGTTCTGAGGGGTGAAGGGTGGAGATGGAGTGTGGGGGAATCTGCCTCCCCTAAGGTCCCTCTGGGAGGAGAGTTCTCCTTCACAGGGGTGCTTGGGTGATGAGATCATGCACCAGATGTGGAAATAATGACAGCGATTCGAGGGAAGCAAAGGCAGGGGGCAGGTCAATGCATAGAGCCAGAAGGTGGCCACAGACTTCCAGCCCTCTGCCCTTGCCTCCAGCCCACCTTGCTCCTGCTTGTGGATGGAGCTATGTTCTTGGTCCCTTCCAAGCTGCAGAGATGCCTCTGGCTGGTCCCAGGCTTCTTTTCCCCAGCTCCACCCAGCCACATCTGGAACAACTGGGAAGTACTTGGGAGCTTTACCTGCTAGTTGGATCCATCAAAGAGCCTGCTACCTTGTGAGAAGTGAGATCCCCATCATTGATGGCATTCGGGAGGAGGCTGGATGACTACCCAGCAGAGAGACATTAGACCTAATCTTTGTGCTAGTGTGGAGGTTATTCCAAAGCAGGGCTTTTGAACTGCAGGCTGAAATTTAACTAGTAGATAATGAAATCAATTTTGTAGAATGTAATTGATATTTTAAAAATAAAATTAGAACAGGACAGAGTAGGTAAAAAAAAAAAAAGAAAATAAAAAGAAAGACAGAACACACCTCATATAATGGCTAGTGTTTCTTGTGCCTTTTTAGTTCTATATTTTTACTTAGGTATATATTTGTGTATATATGTGTTGCTAGCCAAATATACATGTGCGTCCATGCTGTGGCATTCATATGCTGGATCATGACATAAAATTTAGCCTTTATTGTGGATTCCTGTCAATAAATAGTTGAGGATCATTGGGTTAAGTGACTTCTGCTTCTCTCTTCCAGCCCCAAATCTACACATTTATGAAAAATTCATTAGGCTGAACATTTCTTTTTTCAGTTTAAAATTTTTAATTGTAGTAAAATGTAATCAACATGAAAACGACCATTTCCATTATTTTAAGTGGACAATGTTGTCTATGCAATGTGAAGAAATCTTTTCCTCTTGCAGATGTGAGGCAAGGGACCTCTTAAAACACCCAGTCCTCATTGCCGTTGCCCCAGACTGGCAACCCTCACTCTGCTTTCTGCTCTGAATGTGGCTTTGTTAGGTGCCTCATAGAGCAATGGAATCACACATGCTTTTCTGGCTTATTTTGCTTGGTGTGATGTTCTCTGGCTTCATCCTTGCTGCAAACGATGTGTCCCCACTGCCAGTACCAGTTAAGTGACCCAAAGTTATAACGGAATCTGACTCTCACTGAACTAGATAGGATGTTTATCCAGGGCACACCATGTTCTGAAGAAGTTTGACTCTATGGTATCTATACCCAGCACACTGCTGAACAGACATACCACAATTGCCTCCTTGTTCATGGTTCTGCCTTCCTTTGTCTCAGCTACCCAAGATCCATTACTTGGGAATTTTTTTTAACTTTTTAAAAATTTTTTATTAATTACACTTTATTCATTTTGTATCCTCCCATAAGCCCCTCCCTCCTCCCCTCCCGATCCCATCCTCCCTCCCCTTTCTGCATGCATGCCCCTCCCCAAGTCCACTGATAGGGGAGATTCTCCTCTCCTTTCTGATCTTAGTCTATCAGTTCTCATCAAAAGTGGCTACATTGTCCTCTTCTGTGGCCGGGTAAGGCTGCTCCCAGGAATTTTTATAAGAAAAAAAAAAAAAAAAAGCAACTCAGGACTTTTAAGTAACTTTTACCAATATGATGTCATTATTGTTTTATTTAATAATTACTGTTGTTGGTCTTTAATTGTGCCTTCTGTATAGCCTCTACTTTATTCTAAGTATACAGGATATGATATGTCATGCAGTGGGGCATGACATATAGAGAGTTTAGCTAGAATATACATGCGTGGAAGTGGGGAATGGTGTATAGAGAGTTCAGCATTGTCTGCGGTTCCAGACAGCCAAGGAACCTCTTGGAACGTGTTTTCTGCAGGTAAGAAGAAAGAAAACTGGGAGGTGGAGTGTCTTCTGCTTCTGTTTGGATGGATGATGACTATTTAGATTTCAATTTGGCAAAAAAAAAAAAAGAAAGAAGAAAAAAAGAAAAAGGAAAGAAAGAAAGGAAGGAAGGAAGGAAGGCAGGAAGGAAGGAAGGAAGGAAAAGGAAAGGAAAGGAAAGAAAAGAAAAGAAAAGAAAAGAAAAGAAAAGAAAAGAAAAGAAAAGAAAAGAAATGGTGAACTTAAGGTCTTAGTGATCATCCTCATAAACCACATTTGCTTTGTAGGAGGGAACTGGGTTGGTTGATATTTAAAACAAGCAAGAGGGATGGAGACTTAAGGATGTGGCTCAGTGGTAGAGTGCTGTCAACCAAGCACAAGGTTCTAGGTTTAGTGTTTACCTGGGTATTGAAAGATCAAGACCATCACCAAAGAAAACCTTAGTTTTTCTCCCTGAAACACAAAGATCCTGTCTTTGTGTCCCACTTGGCCAGGACTTTGAGACCTAATCCTCCAACAATCCACAGAAACTCAGTGCTCAGTTCCACACCCTTCTGGCCTGGATCCTTCTTTGTGGAATCAGGCCAGCCACAGCCAGGCTTCTGCCCTTCAGATCTGTCCATTTCCTCAGCCTTCCATAGCCAACTTCAGACAGTAGGACTACTCCATAGGAGGGGACATCCAGCTGTGATGGAAGGAAGAGATGACTGGGTTTGATTTTATTGGATGAGAAGGCCAAGGAGGCAATGTGCATGTGTAGGGGTTAGGGTGGGAGGGACATATGTGTGGGGGTGGGCGTATAGATCTCTATGGAGCCCTTCTTCCTGTTGGGACTAGAATGTAAAAGTCTAAATGCTAAAAAAAAGTGCTTTTTAAAAAGTGGCAGCGGAGGGTATTTTCTTGTTTGCTTGTTTCTCGCCACTCCCACAGGTGGTCACCTGGAAAATGGGGTGTCTGGTACCTGTATTGCAGGACTCGGGGAGGGTGAAATGATTATAGCTATGTGATAAACTGGGGGGGGGGGAGGGATAACAGTCCTAGAGGGAAATGCTGATAGGACAAAGTAGCAGATTTCAGGAGCGATTGAGTCTCTGTGATAGGTGTTCCTGACATGTAACGTTAATGTCGTGTGGAGCCATGTATGAAGGGGTATGCCTATATGTACTGGGAAATGTGTGGTAAACCATGTACACTCCTGAACATGCGCGTCACTGCTCTTAGGAGTGAAGCCATGCATATTCTCCACACACCCAGATGCCTGCAAGTGCCCTTGACCCCAGGGCCTTACCCTGTGTCTGGGTCGCACTCTGGCTAGCACGCCTGAATGGCAGTAATTCCTCTGTATGTATTGAACTGGGAATAAAAATAGCCCAAGCTGTCCTATCACAGTACATTATTTGGGGCTGTAGGTTTTCCGGTGGTGGCTCCCCAGCCCCATCTTGCCTTTGCAGACTCAGGTTTCCAGGGCTCTGCTGATAGCAGGGCAAGTGTCCTAGCAGCACACCTTCCAATGTCTGCTGTGTGCTCTCTAGGAGTTCTTGACCATGGGCCTGGCATCACTTCTTGCTGGAGCCCTTGGAAGCATTCAACAGTGACAGTTCCTGAAGCCAGCAACTGTCGTCAGCCAGGTCCCCTCTGCATGTCCTTCTTGTCCATCCTTGGTGGTGCCGTCACCCTTCCTTTCTTGAGGATACAGGCTCTGTGTGGACCCACCAGAGGCTGGAAGAGCCCCAGCAGAACTCCCAGAGGCCCTCCCATTCTCAGGTTTCCTCCAACTCTCAATTTATCTGTGGCTATTCCAGCACCTAAGGGTTTGCCCCGACATTCAATATCCAATAAATAGCGTGGAAAAAATAAAAACCACATTCCTGAAAAAAAAATAATAAATTATCTCCTCTTGGTTTTTAAACAAAAATAAAACACACACTGCCAACCAGAGCCTTGAGACAGCAGGAAATTAACAAGGTTGTCCCTCTGTGGAAACATGACTTCAGCCTGAAGTGAAGATGTGTGACATTGAAGTCACTAGGGCAGCAAATGGCATCAGGGCATAGAGTACTGCCAGCCCGGAATGGCCTTTTTCTTGTGGTTAGAGGAGCTAGGCTAGAATTCATTACGCCCACGCCTACGAAATTCCCATCTTGACTCTGCGCCAGAGTCCCTATATTTGTCTTCTAGAACCCTTGCCAGACACAGCTCTATTTAAACCACTCGGACGTGCATTAACTGCTGATCCCTCCAAAATACTCCACGCGGGCTTCTGAACAGCCCAATAGCAATAGCTGGTCATTTCCCACAGCGACAAAGTACTTGCCCACTCTGTCCACTCTGTGGCCACTTTGAGACGCTCAGGGGTTGGACACAGATGGGGTAGGTCTCACTGGAGTGCTCAGCACACTGCTCTGGTTCCGGGTCACTAACTGACCCCGGAAAGCCTAGAGCCTCAGTCCTGCCACAGTACTCTAAACTGGCATTTCTTCTGGGCACTGTTTTCTGTACTGAGGGCAGCTCTGCAGACCACCAAGCTGGGCTGTTGTACCATTCAAGAAGATGGAAAGAGTCCAGGACAAAGAGGGAAGGCTCACGTAACGGAACCCAGGACCTTACATTCTGGTTCCTCCTGTGCCAACAGCTTTCTGTGAAACCTCAGGCTCTCTTCTCTCCAGTGAGCACAAGACTGACATCTTGGGTGGGAGTGATGTGGATAGTCAGGTACACTGCAGAGCCTTGGGGCTCCTTGGCTTCTTTTCACCAAACACAACAGGTCTTCTCTAGCTGCTACAGGGAGGGCTCATATGTTCCTCACGGGGAGCTATCAGCCCTGTGATTGCCTGTTTGCCTTGTCTCTGATGTCATAGGAAGGGCTCTACCTTTTCATTCTAGCCATCTTTTCCTCTCTCTTCCTGCTAGAAATAGAAGGCCCCCCTCCAGTCAACAGCCTTGCTTCTTTCTGCCTTTTCGCTAGAAACCACGCCCACCTAACCTGCTTCATTTGCCATGTCCGATTGTGTTCTTGGTTGCCTGGTTGCTTGGGTGCCCGATATCAGTCACAGAATTATTTTATTAAATATGCTAGTGTTATAATCCAGCAACGGAAAAGTGCGATTATTTGTGTTACCACACACACAGCCACTTACGTGCTGATATTGTGCAAGGATCGGTTTATAAATGGGACAACAGGGCTGGGCGTGACTCCAGAGTGTGACTTCGTCTCGGTGTATCCCCGATTCTTTGAACTTTGCCATGGCTTCTAGTTACCTCTTCTAGTCTTCTTCCCTAAGATAGTGCCACCAGACACATTTATTGGCAATAACGTTAGACCCTGAAAACAGAGGCAGACTGCCCATGAAACTCACGTAGACTCAACTCTCAGCTCAGGACTCATGAGCTATGCAACTCGGCACAATCAACTCAACTTTGCTGAACTTCAATTAAGTTGAGATAGAGCTTCGACTCTTCTGGAACATCACCCATCCACCTCTGTTCTCATTGAAAAGATGACAATGGCTTGAAAACAGAATAGGTATAAATTCCTTCACTGGTGTGGAGGTGTCTGTCTGCCATCCTTCTGTTTCTGTTCTGGTGTTCAAGACAGTCTGCATGTAGCCCAATGAGCCCCCCTCCTCCCCGTGCCTGAATATGCACAGTTCACACTTCAGCACTGCTGAGTTCCAAAGCTTCTACATGGTTCTAGGCACAAGGAGCCCAAGTTACATAACTCTGTCATCTTGATTTTTGACAGCAGACACGTTGAGGCCTCTCAGCACCTGTCAGCCTGGCTCAGTTTCTGCAGCATGGGAATTAGGTGGTCAGGGGTGTCTTACTTTTGACCAACCAGTTTGTGTCATGCTCTGTAAAAGCTCGGGCATCATCCCGAGCCCTTGTTATTCTGCAGTGACTGTTATATTGACCTCTAGGGTTTGGTGTGCAGTCAGCTTTTGCTGCTCGAAGGCTGGGATTGGTCTCTGCCTTAACAGCAAGCATGGCAAGAGGCTTGGGATGGGCCTGGTGTGCGCTTAGCATGAGGGATTGCCTTCCTATGCTCAGCAGGTTGATGTCTTGGGCAGCATCTCGTCCTGATAGGTTAACTCAGCCTTGCTTCTCTGCTGGCCACCATTGCCTCTTCCTCCTGCCCTTCATGAGTTCTAGCATTCTGTGCTCTGACCCGTGGTGTAACAGTTCCTACTTCTCTTTCTCACAGCTGTAGGCACACCCAGTAGGCCCTCCTCTAGGCTCTGTGTTGTTAGGACATGATGACATGGCCATAGCTACTGAGCAGGAGCCACACCACAGGCAGAGGGCTGAGGAAGGTGCATTTGACTAGTTGCCAGCAAGCACTGATGCCACAAGCTAATCATAGGGAAAGTCAGGTTTCCTACTGTGACTGCCACCCCCAGGGGCTTAAAGTCACTTTGAATTGCTGTGCTTTCCAGAAAGCTTTGCCTATGGTATCTTCTGTAACCTTTCTCAGAGTGCCTCATGGTTCTTGACTACAATAGAAATGACATGTCAACATGCAAGTTTTGAAGGGTCCCCTGTATCTCTGGGTCCACGTACATAGAGTATATTGAAGAACAAAACAGACAATGTATAAAAACTAGCGGTTGAGATGCAGTGGAAGAATCATGGATTTGAACCTTGGGTTTGTCATGTACTTCGAGTATTAAGGCTGACATATACTTCACCACAGAGCAGGAGGACACAAATTCAAAACCAACTTATTCAAAGACTCTAGGGAGAATCCTCAGTTGCATCTTCCAGCTTCTGGTATAGGTAGGCGTTCCTTGGCTTGCAGCTGCATCGTTTTGATCTCTGCCTCTGTTCTCACTTGGGTTAGTCAGGGACGCTCTCATCTTGAAGCCATCAATCAAGTCTGCAATGGTCCTTTCTTTACCTAACACCACATTCACAATGTTAGGCTATGTGCATGTTCCTTGTTCAACTCAGGTTACTGAATGGGCTTGGACTTGTCACCTTATCCTCCTGACGGAAGAGCATTTCTGCCCTTCCAAAAGGCAACTGTGAAACTTGGGGTGAGTGTGTAATGAAGTGAATGTTCTGTGACTCCAAGTTTTAACTGTGCAGGCTCAAACATCACAGCTCTGAGATTTGTGACAAGTTCCTAGTAACTTTGTCACCTCCCCTGTTCCCTGCCCTGGTCTTTCTTCTCAGTGTCTCCAACATTCTCTGTGTTACCATGACTCATAGCCCAGGTTTTCACATATGGAAAGTACTTATATACATATTTGAAAAAAAATATATTCCCTCCCACCTCCAGGCTAGACTGGCTTTTTTTAAATCCTTGGGACCATGAGGGATAAGTAGCAGGCATTTCGCTCCTCTATTTGCCACTAGAGAAGAGCTTATAATTCAGAAGGTCTGGGTCTGACTCAGGTTGACCACTTTAGTGCTTTCTGACCTTAAGCAGGTTATCGTAACGCCTTTGAGTCTCAGATTCTCCATCTGAATGCAGAGAGACAAGGGCACTTGCCTTGTCTGCACAGCTCAGGCTCGTGTGAATATGAACTGGGAGAAAGCTGAAAGTGTTCCATGTGTATAGGATCTTGTCACTCCAGCCCAGGCTGAGGACATATTCCTCCCCCCATTGCTGCACCTGTTCATCCCTCATATCAGGTGTGTGTTTTCTTCCTCTTCTCTCTGTTCCTGCTTCTCCCTCTGACCCATCATCCAAGGTCCTAGGTCTCTGCCTCCTCTGGCCAAGTTTTTCACCAAGTCACCCCACTTTTCCATCACTCTGGACCTAAATGAATGCTGGTCTCATGATCAAAGACTTTGTCCTCAGGCACCAGGCCTGTCTCCATATTCACGAACTCACTGGTACCATCAGGACCAGCCTGACACCATGGAGAAAAGGCCTATTGTGCTGTCAGGAGAAGGACCTGGCAGGGTCCTTGGCTCGAGAACGGAGAACAGAGCCCTCTAAGGGCAGCTGGGTCTCGCTTCAAATTTGTGCTCACTCTCTGTTAGTCTTGAGAGACAGGGGCATAATCCCCATTTGCAGGGCTGGCGAGGGCAACCCTGAAGCAGGAGCTCGGGGAAGGGCATTTCCTGAATGCTGGATGCTGGATGCTGGGCATATCTTGTCCCATTTTACAAGTGCAGCTCTGTACAGAATGAAGACTGGAAGCACAAGGTTTAGGTGTACAACGTGACCAGTGACAGGGTGAGATGGCACCTAGCATCAACTTTGCACTAGTCTAGTTTTCAGACCGCCTGTCTACACGGACCTCACCCCCTAGAAGGGTAGACACACTCACTATCTAAAGAAAAGGACCTCAAGTTGCTATGTCTCCTGAGGATGAAGGAGTAGTAACATCCTAGCTCTCCTCACTCTCTGCTGGCACAGTGACCATCAAAGGTGGCCACATGCCAAGTGGTCTCCATGCCAAGCACTCACCACTAGCTCTCAGTGGAGCCCTGTCCCCTCTCATGTCCCAGGCATTCACACAGGCTCCTTCCTTGACATTCCTATCTCTCTTCTTGCCCTCTCCTCTCTTGTCATATTCAGGTTCAGCTCCAACCAGATTAAGAACAATCCTCATGGCCAAAGCTCTCTCGCCTCTGTGCTTCTGTGCAGGGTCCACTTGGCCAATTCCTTCTCTGCCTCATCTTTTAAGGCTCATCTCAGGGTCTCCCTGGATCCCTCAGCCTCTTGCTAAGGAGAGGTTCTTGTCTCCAGTCCTAAGATGTTCCCATGTGCCCATGTATGTCTCTGCACTAACACAGTTATTATGATTGTATACTTCAGTGTGTGCCTCCTCTCATGGTCCAGGGCCATTTTCAGTGGACTCAAGACAGCAAGCTGGTAGATTTTGGGGAGGATGGAGAAGCAGGAGGGTTTCTCATAAGCGGGTTTTATGTCTCCTGTCCATCTCCTACTCACCTCATGCCAGAGTTGGCTGGAAAGATGTCTGGGGTGGAGAAGTTCAGACAGCTATTTAATTTATAAACATTTCCAGACAATTTCTACTGAAAATTTGCCTCTCGCCTTCACCCTGACCTTAAGCCAAGTTATTACAGTGCATAGAAGGCTAGGTAAACACCTCTAAGGGATGAACTTGGGGGAACCCGTATTATTATGCTTCAAGTCAGTTGTGAAAGGCTCCTTGGTGTATGAACTGAATCTGCCTGGAAGATGTGAAGGAGGGAGAGGGGGAGAGTGAAAGCTGGAGTGGAGAGGGCCTGTAGATCATAGCAGATGCAGTATCCCCAAGATTCCCTTGGTGCTCAAAAAGACCATCTTTATGGTAAGAACCTGTCAGTGTGAACTATTCTTTCTTTCTTAGGGTTGTGATCTGAGTTCTGAGCTGCTGATAAACACTCCCTGTGACTTTGGTCAATTCAGCCACCAGATTCCAGCCAACATGACCCTCGCAGGTAGGTACCTGTGCCATTTGGTGATGGACACCATAACACAAGCCATTTCTCTCTCTCTCTCTCTCTCTCTCTGTGTGTGTGTGTGTGTGTGTGTGTGTGTCTGTGTGTGTGTGTATTCATATGTACTAAGGTTCATGTGTAGGTGGGACACACATGTATGTGTATAACATCCATGTGTGTACAAATGCATATAGAGGCCAGAGGGTCTCTCCTTGGCCTGAGGTGTGTTGCTAAGGTTAAGCTGACTGGCCAGTGAATGCCAGGGATCTTCTTGTTCTTGCCTCGCCAGTGGATTTCACATGTGAGTGTGGAGGATCAGAACTTGTTCTTTCAAAGCAAGCAACTTACCAGCTCCCCAGCTCTCTTAATGTATGTGTACTTACAGATACGTATAAGGAAAGGGTGGAGAAGCAAGGAGGCAAAGGCATTTCTGGGAAGTAGGTGGGATCATAACTGAATTCCTCCTCCTCATTTGCTCATGTGTGTATTCCTTAAATTTTAAAATAATGTATTTATAATAGTGCTAAAATCATGATTTCAGTTTTGTAAGAGAAAATGAGCACTGGCCTATGTAATGAGGGAGTCTTTCATACTGTGCATTAAACATGGTGCAGTGGGGAAGTGCTGGCAGAGGCCACCATGATGACCTGTGACCTCCAGAGAGATTCGGTGGTGTCAAGGGTACATTTCTGCTCTGTGGACAGCCACCCTCTGGCTTGATTCCTGTGATGGGAAGATCTGAGAAGACTCCCAGCCTTACCCCCTCTAGAGTGGAGCTGGACTACATGAAGAGTAAAAAGGAACAATGTCAAGTACTTTCAGCAGAATGAAGTATAGTTTCCTACAACCTCGAATCAAAGTCCTGGTTTATCCTTGGGTGGGTGTATAAGAAGGAGATGGTGACCAGGGTCAGGGCACTGCCACTTGGGGTCTTTACTTGAGAGTACTTAGCATTTGGTTCTGACAGACGGATGGGTTCAGTTGGGTGAGTTGGAAGGTCAAATTTCAATCCTGAGTTGGTTCAGGCAGGGGTACTTTGGAGCCAGAAAGCCTGGGCTGACTCGTGAAAGTGTTGGTTACTGGGACTGGTGGCCCCATTGTCACTGGATCACTCTCTTGTAGCCTACAAGGAGAAGATGAAGGAGCTCCCACTGGTGTCTCTGTTCTGCTCCTGCTTCCTGTCTGATCCCCTGAATAAATCGTCCTACAAATACGAAGGTGAGTGGGGGCTCGGCTGGGAAAAGAAAGGGTGGAGGCTTCTGTGTTCTGTGTTGTGGGTTACCCCCTCATTGGCCCCCATCTCATAAAACTGTCCTGGTCATGGTGTGTCTTCTTTCCCAGAGCCTGAGGTGTCTGGGACCAGGAGATGTGGCCTGTGGTGCCAGGCAGCTGTGGGGGCCCTTCTGAAGCACTTGTTTTTAGAGTCTCTTTTGCATATCCCTTGAATAAATTGACACCACAGGGGATGCAAGAACAAGCCAGACAGAGGCTCTGAGATTATGCCCATGGAGACACAGAACAGAAAAGAAAACTTGGTGTGTTCAGCAGGGCTTCTAGGGACAGAGAGAGATGCTCCCAGACTGGACTAGATGGTGACAGCGGTGCTGTCAGAGTCCCCAGACCCTGGGTGGCCACACTCTCACAAAGAGTGGTCAGGGGGACAGATAGGTCATCTCTTCATTTCTGTTTGCAAGGAAGGGATGGGTTTGGTCTGTTAATGAGAAAGATGGGTGTTTGGATGACCTGAGACTGTTTTTTCCATTTAGGCTGGTGTGGGAGACAGTGTAGGAGGAAAGGTCAAAGCCAGCGGAAAGGCAGTGCTGACTGGAGAGAAAGAAGAGAACAGGGTAGGCGGGAGCCAGGGGAGAGGTCCACAGGCCGTCAGAGGGACAGGGCAAGAAGGGGCTGGTGGCGGGCGGTGGGTGAAATGTACCGATATCTGTCATCAGTGAGGAGCAACCGCAGCTGGTGTTGCTGCAGGTGTTGTCACAAATCACAGTTCCTGGGATCCCGCCCCAGGGATCCCAAACGTTACTCCGTCACTGACCTTACGGTCCAGTGTTCAGGACTGGAGACCCCTAGTCACTGGCGTGCCCTGGGAGGCCCAGGTCCCCTGTGTCTGTGTGCATGTGTGCATGCTCGCTGGGGCCCCAGCTGCTCCTCGGCGGGTGAGCAGCTCCACCTCTGCCCCCCCCCAGCAGACACAGTGGACCTGAACTGGTGTGTCATCTCCGACATGGAGGTCATAGAGTTGAACAAGCGTACCTCGGGCCAGTCCTTTGAAGTCATCCTGAAGCCACCCTCCTTCGACGGGGTGCCCGAGTTCAATGCCTCCCTCCCCCGGCGGCGAGACCCATCATTAGAAGAGATCCAGAAGAAGCTAGAAGCAGCGGAGGAGCGGAGGAAGGTCAGCGCCACCCCATGTTTTTTTTTTTCCATCCATCCCACTGTGAGCGGGAAGGAGCCAGAGGCGTGAGGTGGTGCCTCTGAGCCGGTTAAGGGCACAGTGAAACTATGAGTACTTAGACGGCACCTCCTGAGTGCTGGGCATAGACCAAAGGTTCTCAGCCATCCTACTGCTGCGACCTTTTAGTACAGTTCCTCATGTTGTGGTGACTCCAACCATAACATTATTTTTGTTGCCATTTCGTAACTGTAATTGTATCTGATATGTGCCCCCCCCCAAAGCGGTTGCAACCTATATGTTAAGAACCACTGGCATAGACCAAGACAGTACCTGAGGGAGATAAACAAGACCGTGAATGTGCACTGGGTGAGATTCCAGTTTGGTTCATGGCTAACGTGTTACAGGCCTCTCGGAGATGGCTTTGTATTCAGCTTCCTTTTTTCCCCCGTTGATTATTATCTCAACTTAGATGCCATTTTAATGTGAGCACTTCTTCATCTTTCAAGAAAAAAAAAAAAAAAAAAAAAAAAAAGAAAAGAAAAGAAAAGAAAGAAAGAAAACTTTCTCCATTTAATTCTGTGGTCCCTTCCTTCACCTTCAAGGCTTTATTTTTTTAATCACATGCAAGTCTGTGTTTCACTTATTTATTAATATGCATGCTTATTTCTACTAGGCTAATTTTCTCCCTTCCAAGGTGGTCTGGAGTTGTGAGGGCCTTGAAGTTAATATAAGATCACCTAGTATTTGTGAATGAGTGAGTGGAAGATTGAATGAGGAATATGAGGGGGGAAAAAGGTTCCGAAGCTATTTAGAAAAGAGCTAGTAAAGTCAAAGATGGGAAGCTTTGGAGGTAGTCCAGCGTCATTGCTTTCTGTTTCTGGGCCACAGGAACAGGTTTGGGGGTGAACTCGTCTAGGTGTGGCATGGTTAAGCCATGATGGTAGACATCTACCCTCAAGGGTCTTTCTCTCTCTGGTGCTACCCTAGTACCAGGAAGCCGAGCTCCTGAAGCACCTCGCAGAGAAACGAGAGCATGAGCGAGAGGTGATCCAGAAAGCTATCGAGGAAAACAACAACTTCATCAAGATGGCCAAAGAGAAGCTGGCACAGAAGATGGAGTCTAATAAGGAGAACCGGGAGGCCCACCTGGCCGCCATGTTGGAGCGGCTGCAAGAGAAGGTAAGTGGTCCTGGATTGGCAGGAAGTTCCTTCTGTGGCAAGTACGTGTGACCTACACATCACTCTGGAAGAAGCAGCCTCTGCAGGAATGGAAATGTTTCTGTCGAGTAGGGTCCTCGTCATTTCTAAGGGGACAATCTGGGAAGTCATAGGCAAGACGCTCATACCAAACTTTGGGTAGCCCTGGGGATTTTTCTAGAGTTTTACAACACTAGAAATTTCTCACTGTCTCAGGGGCTTGCTCACACTCTTTTTTTTTTTTTTTCCTTTTTTTCTTAGAGAATGCCTGTCCAATGCAAGTATCTAGGGAGAGACATATGTCTGCACATTTCTGGCTTCATCCTTGGATGGGCAGACTTGGCATAACGAAAGATGCTAACCTCAGCATGGCTTTGAGTCAGGGGCACAACAAGCTCAGCTTCCAGTCAAGCAGGGTACAGGGTTCCTCCCATTCCCCCTCAGAGCTCCTCATAAGGGTCAAAGAGGAGTAGGTTTTTGCCTTTGCCAATAACCCAAATCTCACTTACACATGAGAGGTGTAATCCTCCTTGTTGTTCTTTGGAAGACATGCTGGCCTCATTCCCCGAGTCCCAGGCTGCCTCAGTCTCTCCTGCAGCTCCTGGGAAGCTTTAGCTCTGTGTTTTATTTCCAGGAGCCGCCTGCTGCGCGGTGACTCCCGGGACCGAACGGTGGCCTCGTCCCATGGTGAGCAGCCTGGTCCTTCTTCCCTCCCGCCTACCCACTTAGAACCTCAGGCCTTTGGCAACAGTTGCTAGAAAGATCTAGCTTCATCCAGGGGTGTGAGCCGCACAGGCTCCGAGGCTGGCCCATAGGTGGCAGCTACATGCTCTGACATTCAGTTTCACAAAGGACAGGAGGACTTCTCTCTCCACCGAGTGCCTTAGGGGAAGGACACAATCTGATTGTGACTTTGGGCTTCTCCAGTTAATAAGAGATACTGTAGGGAAGATTAAGATCACCTTTTCTTTTTTGATGCCGGGTCTCGTGTATCCCAGACTGGTCTCAAACTGGTTATGTAGATGAGGATAGTCTTGAAATCCTGATCCTTCTGCCTTCACCTCCAAGTGTGGGGATTACAGGGGTGTGCCACTACGCCTGTTTTATGCAGTTCTGGGGATTGATCCCATGGCTTTGTGCATGCGAGGTAGGCACTCGTCCAGTAAGACCATAGCCACAACCCCAAGGCAAATGCTTAAAGAAACTGCAGTTCGGATGGGAGAGTTATGGGCTTACTAAACCTAAAGAATCTTGGAAAGCTAGATTGTATCAGAACACTTGAAGATTTTTTTTTTTAAATAAATTGCTTTAATTTTATCATTACATGGTCATCACATCTCTTTGGAGGTGAACAGGACAGGTGTCATTCTTAGTTCAGATGAGGAAACCATTCCAGAGGTTAAATGATTCACTGAGATTCACACGGCACACAAGCAGTAGAGCTAGCCTTGACCTCTTGTCCAAGTGGTTGCTTTCTTGCCTGTCTCAGAGAGAACATCCCAATATTGTCTCACTAGCCTTCCATCAGCAAGGGGTTTCTGGAAACCAAGCAAGTGGAGGCCAGAAACCCGGGTCTCTGCCATGGCAACTCGCTTGAATACAGAGGGGGAGGTAGAGATAGATTGACAAGGTTGAATTTGGAATAACAGCTGTGCGCGTTAAGTACATGCTAAGGATCAAGATGCCAGATCAGACATCTGAGAGGACGTGTTTTGGTTTTTTTTTTTTTCTCTAAGGCCTTGATCTCTGCTCACAATTACTCACTGGAGGAGGCAGGAGGCAAGGTTGAGAGCCAGGCGTGTGGGTTTTTCCCCTCATCTCTGTCCATGAACCAGAGACAGCATCAATATCAACGATGTTGTCTATACTAGCTCTTGTGTGGGATAGGACCAAAATTTTTAGGAGTAGACTTACTGCCTTGCCCTCTAGGGGCAAGGTCTGAAGACCGTGTGGACTCCAGGTCATGAGATATACAGCAGCATTTGAGAACCAGACATACTGCCCCTTGCTTTCAACCTGTGGACATTTCTGAAGTCAGAGATCAGTGGAGGGCTAAACTTGTAGGTGAAGATGTATCTTAAGAACTTGGGTGGGTTTATTCCATGTTAATCTCTCATCCAGATGTGGAACAGCAGGATCTGTCCATGTACCACAGTAGGGGCTGGGAAACACAATCAAGGAAACACATAAAAATGCTCCTGGTCTACAAGGACCCAGATAGTTGTCTAGTGAGCTGGTGTGACATGGCCCCATGGGTGGACACTTGTCACAGAGTGTTGAAGGTGAGCTAGCTGCTTATTCTAGTCCCTCTGGAAAGATCCAAGAACTTGAGGCCTGGTTAGGTAAGGCAGTTAAAGTCACACATTTGGCTGGGGGCGGGAAGGCAGACCCAGTCTTCTGGCTGAATTGCATTACGAAGCAAAGGAAGGTTGTCTTCCAACACAGAAGGGAGTCCACTGTCCAGAGTGAAGCACTATTTCCCAACAGTTCTCTGTTAGTTCTGTGACTTGACAGTCCTCCTCCTTCAGTGTCATCGTGTTAAGATGACACTAAAGAGATGGGAGGGAAGTAACACATCTGTAATGTCCCAAGGGTGCTGGCAAAGGGCGGATTCTTTCCCCATTCCTCCTAAACTGGCTATCCCAAGTGGCTCTTCATATTTACTTGAGTCAAGTGACCACTCCAAGTGCCAGGATGACCAGTGGAGGTAAAGAGAGCCTAGGGTAATCTTAGAGTCACTGTGAGGTGGATCCCCAGCAGGCTGTGGGGAATCACGAGTCCAGGAGCTCTGTGTAATTGCAGGCTTACACTCCCCGCGTCCCGCGTCTTACTTGCCTCCTTCCACGCCTCTCAGGATACCTTCGCTGACAGCTCTGCTCTGCCCGTGGTGACCATCTTTGTGTTCCATTCTCCTGTCCTTTGGTCTTCCCTGGCAGCCTTGTGTGACCTGCCCTTGTCCCTCCCTTCCTTCCCAGGACAAGCACGCAGAGGAGGTGCGGAAAAATAAGGAGCTGAAGGAAGAGGCCTCCAGGTAAAGCCCTGAGGCCAAGAAAGTTTCCAGGACAGCCGGACAGCTCCAGCAGCAACCTGGTTCCAGCAGCCTCGGCCTCTGGCTGCTCTCCCAGCACTGGGATTTGGGGGGAGGGGGGTGGCCAAGGGGGCGTTTCCTCTGCTTTTGGTGTTTGTACATGTAAAGAATGACCAGTGAAGCCATCCTATTTGTTTCTGGGGAACAATTATGGGGTGGGAGAGGGGACAGAAGGAGAGAGTGTGGAAAAGGAGGTGGAGAAGAGCCCGCGGACATTGCGACACTGTCCACTGACTGCAGACTTGGGCCAAGGCCCCCGTTTTTCACGGCTCTGCCTGGACATCCGGCCTCCAGGTTTCGAGTGGAGAGAAGATGAGAATCAGGACAGAAGTTCAGAGTGAAGGGCAGAGTCCTGGTGGGGCAGTGGCTTCAGGGCCAGCAGGACAAGCCCATCCGGAGGGAGTGAGACCCCCCCTGCAGTGGGCGGGATAAGGTCTGTGTGAGTGTGTGTGTTCATTGTCATCTTTTGATCATCATGACCAATGAAACATTTACTTCAAGTCTCCAGTTTTTTGTTTTTAATTTCCTGAATGTGCTCTTCGCGAATGGGTAGAACGGTCTAGAAATTTGGCTTCCCACCTATCTGACAGCAGGTGTCTTTTAAGTTTTCCATCTATGTATCTGATGCACTGGGTGAGGTGGGTTCGTTCGTGCTAGATACTGGAAATAATCAGAGGTTTGCTTTTTTTCTCTCCTTCTAAACCCCTTTTGTGGGTCGTCCCTTAGAGGACGGAGTGCGCTGAAATGATGCAAGAGAAAACAGCACTTTTCCTGTCTATAAGCTCACATCCTATTACAGTCCCAAGGATTCACCGTTAAAAGGAAATTCTTAGCCTATGTAGCTGCTGTAACACAATACCTTAGATGGGGCGCTCTATGGACAATAGGATTTAATGCTTACAGTTCTCCAGGTGGAAAGGCTAAGATCAAGGTTTCTGGTGAAAGGTTACCTTCTGCTAAGAAAACACGTGGCACTTCTTGCCATGTCCTCTTGTGGCATTCATCCCTTTTGTGAGGGAATGGAGGCTCCTCCAGGCTCCTTTCTTGATATTATTTACTGTGGGATAGAGTTTAAATATACGACTTGTGTGGGGGAAATGCAGCATTCTGACATAGCAGAAACCCTCAGCAAGGGCTTGGGAGTCTAGACAGATCACGGAATTTCAGTGAGGAAATGTACTCTCTATTAGAAGAAAGTGGAAAGGCCGTGTTCTCTAGGACACCGGACCAGGGTGACAGAGGACAGTTCTTCTGACACTCTTACAAGCAGCAGTGGGGTGGAGTCGGGCAGAGTCTGTACGAACCGTATCTCAGGGCATCTCCAACATCCCGCCTTAAACACAGTGTGGATTTGTTCAGATCCTCAAATCAACTCTTTAGTGTTGCCTTAATTGTCTCCTGGTAATGCTGCTGTAAGTGAGTTTCAGTTTATGGTAGAATATCTGGAGGACCAAAAGTGGTGGTGATGGTGGAATTGGTGGTGGTGGTAATAATAATGGTGGTAGCAGTGGTAGTGGTGATGGTGGTGGCGAAGGTGATGGTGATGATGATGGCGATAGTAGTGAAGAGGAGGAGGAGGAGGAGAGTAGTGGTGGTGATGGTGATGATGGTGGTGGTCGTGGTGGGTAGTTAGGGTAGCGGTGATGGTGGTGATGAAGTTGCGGAAGCTCATACTTTTAGACAGCAACTCTTAGATGCCTATTTTCTAGACTTTCACATGTATAAGACCTCATTTAATCCTCGTAACAACTGCGGGAGAAAGTTGCTGCTGACATCCCATTATTCAGACGAGAAACTGAGGCACAGAGAGTATAAGTAGCTTGCCCAAGTTCCCACACATAATTAAGTGGGAGAAGAGAGCTTGAATTTGCAGTTTGTCCCCAAAGTCTGTATTTTTAGCCACCTCACAGTACTGCTTTCTGCTGCATCTAAACTAGGCTGCAAGGCCCCAGTCAGGGTTTCTCAGACTGAGTTGTGACTCACTGGATGGTGAGACCAACTTTGTGGTCCCACTCAGTCTTCTTTTTTCTCTCTTTCTCCTTCTGTCATGCTAGGAATGAAGAGCCACAGGATTTGGAGGGGGGAGGAGGAGTATTTTTTGCTCAGAACTGACATAAAAAAAATAAATGCTATAGACAGATGCACAGTGAGCAAATTCTCAGAGAAAGAATCACCCCTTATGGCAAGGGATCCTTATAGGAAAAGATCCTTATAGGAAAGGGGTCCTTATAGAAAAGGGATCCTTACAGGAAGATATCCTTATAAGGAAGAGATCCCTAGAGAAAGGGTATCCTTATATGGAAGGGATCCTTTCTTGCAGTTAAAAAAAGTTACCTCACGCCTCTTCTGGACCATCTGTGTATGGTCTATTTGGATAGATAAGAGCAGGGCAGCTCACTTTCTCATTAGTAGTAATTTTTTATAACATCACTTGTCTTTTCTAAGGCTAGCCATTTGGATGGTGCCAGGGCTCTTGGGAGTTCAGCCTTAACTGAGGCAGAGGGCATCACAAATCATTGTGTCAGACTCCAAGAAGTTAATGTATTCCGGTTTGAGTCTTCTGGTATTTTACTTTTTTTTTATTTTTTGGCTTTTTGGTATCTCTTTTCTCCTTCCTTCTCCTCCTCCCTCCCTCCTTCCCTCTCTTCCTGGTAGAACAGAAAACAGCACATCAAAATTAAATTTTCAGGTATGTTTTCCTGGAAATTGTCAGTTTTTCTTTTGGTGGTCTATTTCTAGGGCCTAGCACAGAACACATTTCTTTCTGAGGTTGACAATCAAAACCCTTTGAAGTTGCTGGTTTGGAATGAGCTTGGAGACAGGTAGTCCTGTCTACCTAGGGGCTTTAGGAAGCTGCTATGATTGCTAGTGTGGAAGGAAAGCTGTGGCCAAGACAGCAGATAGAGCTTCTTCTGGGCAAACAGAGACAAGAGAATAGGCTTCAGGGCCTCAGTTTACAAATTAACTCCATCAGCTTCTTCATCCTCTTCTGTGGACTGAAGGCTGGGAGCTAGCTCCCTCCACCCTCCACCCTCCCCGTACTTAGACAATTGCCCTTCATTCTATGGTCTTGTTCTTCCATAGGCTTCTCCCTCATTTGGGTTGTTCTTCCTTTCCTTGCTTGGTTCCTAACTGTCCCTTTAAACTCAGCTCAGATAATGTGTTCTTGCCAGAGATTCTAGTTTTGCATGCTTTGATATACACACTTGCCTAATCTCACATATTATACACTACCAGGTTTATGAATCTTTGTGTACCCAGCAGTGGTTTAGCTAAACTGGGATTAAGACCATCAAGATGACCTAAATATAGATGAGAGGTAAGGATAAGAAAAGACTCACATGACAGCTTCATTTGGTAGCCTTTTCCTAAAGCCCCCTGTAGAGCTGGCTAATAGCCTTGGTAGATGGCTCAGTTTCTGGATCTGTAAACATAAGGACCCGAGTTTGAATTCCCAGCACTCAGGGTACTGGGGTTTGGAGATAGGGAGTTCTCTGAAGCTTTCTAGCTAGCCAAACTGGTGAGTTGCAAATTCAGTTGGAGCCTGTTTCAAAAAGTAAGTTAGGAGCCAGACACAGTGGCACATGCCTTTACTCTCAGCACTCAGGGAGGCAGAGACAAGTGGATCAATGTGAGTTTGAGGCTAGCCTGGTCTACAAATTGAGTCCAGGATAGCCAAGGCTACACAGAGAAACCTTGTCTCAAAAAACAAACAAATAAACAAGCAAACAAACAAATGAAAAGGTAGTTAGGGAGTAACGGAAGAAAACACCTAGTGCTGACCCCTGGCCTCCAACATGCACGTGCACACACTTGCACAAATATGAACA
The DNA here is from genome assembly GCF_907164565.1 of Psammomys obesus. Taxonomy (NCBI): domain Eukaryota; kingdom Metazoa; phylum Chordata; class Mammalia; order Rodentia; family Muridae; genus Psammomys; species Psammomys obesus. The sequence goes on from NW_026591086.1 coordinate 4,462,035, forward strand.
CATACACCAAAGATTGGAGGTGACTGATCAGGATTATGGAGGAGGAGCTGAAGTTCATCTTCAGGACAGCCTGTGTCCTCAGCCCTTGACAGGAAAAACTGAACACACTACTGATGTGGGCAGCATGGAACTTCCTCCAAGTCCACGCTACCAGTAAGCAATTCTTGCAGTAAGAGTAGACACAAGCCAGATGTGGCAGGAGGTGACGGAGCTAATGGAGGATGAGTTTATGAGAAACATGTGGTTCTGAGGCCCTCAGTCAGTGGCTTTCCAAGGAGAGCACTCCACAATTCTGAAGCAGCAGTTTTGGTTAAAGCAAGGAGAGAATGCAGTGCTTTCTTTGAATGACTGGAGTCTGAGAACCGTAGAGGAGCACCAAGGGGCATCCCATTCAACTCCCAAATATAAATTAGAAAACTGTTCATGATTTCCTGAGGCCGAGCCTAAATTATTGTACATAGAAACAGCTTTCCCACTAAGAATTAAGATATCTTGCTCAGTTCGGAGCCCTCTTCTGATCAAACTTTAGTGAGTACTGGAATCCAAAGATATGGGAGATTAAAACCGTAAGGCAGTGAAAACAGCTTCAAGTGGGCATGAGTAGGAGGAGAGGTGGGCATCCATCCACAGAGCAATAGCAGAGAGAAACATGGAAAGGAATAGATACCCTACCTACAAGAAACTGTGGGTCTCTTCTTCCCTGGGGGGCTGTTGGCTCCCTTCCCATGAGGGTAGGAGGAGGAGAGGCAGTGCACAGGTCTCTGAAGGCCGTGAGCATGATAACACAGCATCCATGAACCACTTTAGTGAGATAGCTCAACTTTATTTGGGATAAACTTAATAGTCCCTAGAGAGAGGGTAGAGGGCTCCCAGGATAGGTGTACATAATTGGTTGGAACTAAGAATTCCAAGGATGCTTGATTTGTATTTGGCAGCATGCTCCTATCATATGAATGAGAACAGAGTACTTGATTATCCTATAGGCATAGGGAGGGGAGAGCTAGCAGGGAACTGTGCCAAAGGCCATATATGAGATATGTCTTCTATGCCTGAAGACACTCTCCAGATGAGGTCAAGCAAAGAGGCCCTTCTGGGGAGAGGGAGTCCTCCATCTGGTGCTGAATTCAGAAAGGCTACCCGGACTGGGAGGACTGCAACCTCAAAGAGCAGAATCCTCCAAAATCTCCCCCTGTTTTATTTTACAATGGAGAAGTGTCATCATGAGTTTAGAAAATCTATCATCTGTATCAGAGGGATCTAGAGTCTGGTAACGTACCAAGGCCTGATTGGTGGTGATTCTAGCAATTCATACTGTACATTATTGACAAGACTAGAGGACTAAGGACAGTGCATAGCCACACATCTTCCTGATCTAGGAGAAATTCCTCTGCTCTTGTGAAATCCACAGAGAGAGCAGGAAGCTCAAGCACCAACACGGTGCACAGTGTTGAAGCAGAAAATTTCTAAAATCTAAGGAAAGGTGTTGTGTGGGGGACATTTATAATCCTAAGCAAATATGACCATATTATAGTTTAAAAGTCAACAGTAATAATGAAAAAAGGTTATTGAAAACTGTGGGAAAGCTTTACTTGTAAAGATGACCCCATCAGAACAACAGCAGAGTTTCTTTATGGAAACTCTAAAGATCGGGAGAGTCTGGGGTGACGTATTTATTGTAGACTCTAAAAGGAAATAACTGCCATGTCTGGATTTCTGTATCCAGAAAAGTTGTTCTTAAGTGGAACTGAAGGATAAGCACCTTCCAAGGTGAACATATGTCACCATAGTTCATTCAACCCACCTCTGTGAAGATATTAAAAGAGTCCTAAGCAGAGGAAGTAGAGAAGCAGGACCACAAAACAAGAAAAGACATTCCAATGTTAGCCCATTAAATATGCAAATAAAAGGTAAGAAGGAATTGATTAGAGAAATAACAAAAATGAGAGGAATCAATACATAGCTCTTGATTGTATCATTCAGTGTAAATGGTCTTATTTCTCCAATTAGAAGCCACAATCTCACTTATTATCATAAGACCCAATGATTGGCTGCCTGCAAGAAACACACCTCACCACCAGAGGTGCACGCAAGATTGAAAGAGAAGGGTGGGAAAGTGATATTATGAACAAATGGAACTCACAAACAAGCAGGCACAGCATTCATTTCTGTCATGGCAGACTTTTCAAAAGTCATCAGAAAAGACAAAGAAGGTCGCTGCACAGAGTAAAGGGACTGATACATCAAGAAGATACTACAATTATAGATACATGCAAAATGAATGCTAATGTAACCACACACAAAGAGTAAGTTCTAGTAAACCTAATGGGACAGAGAGGCCTATATGCAATAATAGTGGGTGACTTTGATAGCTCTCTATCAACAATGTATTGGTCATACAGGCAAAACCCAACAAGGAAACTTCAGAATTACTTTACACTGTAGATTCAATAGAGATAAGAGTCACATAAGAATATTCCATCTAATGATGACATTCTTTTCAGCAGCTGACATGACTTTCTCCACAATAGAAATATTTTAGAACACAAAGCCAGTCTTAACAGATAAAAAACAAACAAACAAACAAACAACAACAAAAACCCCTTCATTTCTGGAATTGTACCAAACTACTACAAAATACAAGCGGCAATAAATATTAGAAACTATAGGAAATATGTAACAATCACACGGAGATTGAATATACATTTTAAAATGGTAAGTGTATCTTTGAAAGAATTGGAGGATACTTAAAAAGAGTCCTGTATACAGACTTAGCATAGCACCCAGGGCACAAGTTCTCCAAAGATCCCCAAGCTGGTGACGGATGCTACTGCTTTCAAGAATGTCTCCAAAGTCTGCTTCTTCTTCCTCAAGATGAAGTCCTAGATGCAGAAGTATTCCTCATAATTTTCCTTCAGGAGAACTGTCCAGGAACTTCCAATAATGAATTGTATATAAGATTCACACATACTCCCAGTTCTAGTCACTGGGTATGGATGCCCTCTGGTCAGCCTGCACAGCCCCCAATATGAGATGCCCAGTTTCACTCCATGTGAATCCAAGTGGGGCTTGCCCTTTTGGAAAGCCATTTGGTCTTAAAGTCTCATGCTCATTGTCAAGTTTTTCTCTCTCTATGAATTTGGCTTCTAGGATCTATTCTAAAGAAGTGCTCTGATAGCTGGGTGGTGGTGGCATACACTTTTGATCCCAGCACTCAGAGACAGAGGCAGGTGGGATCTCTGAGTTTGAAGCCAGCCTGGTCTACAAAGAGAGTTCCAGGACAGCCAGTGCCACACAGAGAAACTCTGTCTTGAAAAGCAAAGGGAAAAAACCAAGCAACCACACAAACAAAAAAAGAAATGCTCTGACACATAGTAGGCAATCATCAAAGTACTAAGAGGGTCTCCTGGAATAAGGAATGTGAAGTGACCCTAAAAGAAAGATAGGCTGTGGAGTAGTCAGAGTCCTCTAGAGTCAAAATAATTAATACATATTATGGGAGAATTTATTAGGTTGGCTTTCCAGACAGGGCCTGGTCTGATGTTGGTGAGGGACAACAGGAGTAGCTGGAGTAGCTGGAGCAGCCACCACCTCAGGATGAAGTTACTGACTTGCATGAGGCGAAGGCAGGGGAGTTCCTGGAAGATGCCACTCACTTAGGGAGGGTCTTCTCCCCTTGGGTAATAGACACACCCTGAAATGTGTCTCCCCTCTGATCCCAGTCAAGAGCCACAGGGCTCTCCAGTGGGTCTTAGGAGGAACAACTGAAAGGGTCATAGGTCCCAGGGCTTTTGCTCTGGCCAGGAGGGGAAGGAGTATGGGATGATGCTATGAGTGCTGAGAGAAGGTCAGAGCCGGGTGGGTGAGCACCACAGCAAAGAGGAGGAGGCCATGATCAGAAGCTGGGCAGCTGGGTAGAAAAGGCACAGGGACCAGGTAGGGTGAGGCAGTAGGGATGAGGTGAAGACAAAGGCCACAGGTTTCTGGTGTAGATGACACGTTGATACTGTAAGGAGGGAGATGTGGTGAGAGAGAGAGCTGCATAGGAAGGGGTCAGCATGGACATGGTTAATTGAAGATGCTTTCTCTATCTCTCTCCCTTCTTTCCCTCTCTCTCTTTCTTTTTTTTTTGTGTGTGGTGTATGTATGCCTCTGATATGTCCCTGTGTGTGCACAGGTATGTGTTCACATATATGAGTGAATGAAAGCCAGAGGTCAGCTTCTGAGTCTTCTTCCGTTGTGTGCACCTTATTTTATTGTTATTTGCAGAAGGCATGAAGGCAGGTATCCTTAGCCTTCAGGGTTGGGATGACATTTGAGCTGAGGTAGCACAAGCAGGCTAGCCCAGCAGTTAGTAAAGAGGGATGTGTCAATGGGCCTTTGCAGGAGATGTATGATGTGAGTAAAGGCAATGGTATGTGTGGATCCTAGGCAAGGTTCTTGGATGGTCGATGTGTTGAGCAAAAAGGATATTAGGGAGAATAAGTGGACAATGGGAACCATGCAGCTGGCAGATAAACATGGATGCTTTCTGGTTGGAAGGACCCTGAACATCAGATTAGAGAATTTGGAATTCATCAACAGTAACCAAGCTGTCCACCACTGGGCCCATCACACGGTTCCATAGGTACAGCCATTCACCAATACAGTACCAAAGGGCTTCTTTGTAAGAGTACATCATCTCAGGCTTCTGCCAGAGGGCTCAGAGAATTGTATGAGCATGAGGCATAGAAGAGAAGGAGAGAAGCAGATCCAGGTGTGTGTGTGTGTGTGTGTGTGTGTGTGTGTGTGAGAGAGAGAGAGAGAGAGAGAGAGAGAGATAAAGAAAAAGAGACCATAGATTTGAGAGGGAGAGGACAATGATATAGGAGGGGTTAGAGGAAAGAGGAGGGAGGGAAGAAATGACGTAAATAGAGTACACGTGTATGAAATTTAATAATAAATTTAATAAAAAGAAAAATAAGGTTCCAGAGGAAAGATGAATTTAAGAAGTTAATTAAGACTTTGGAATACATTTGCTTTAAGGAAGGAGAAAATTCTTCTAAATTTATTGGTAATGAGATTGTCACACTTTTTCCTTGATCTATTTATGTGTCTTCTCCATAAGTTAGCAGTGATAGATATTAAATGCCTTACTTGATTGAGTTTCTAAAAGTGTTACATGTGGTGTTTATTTGAGATTTATGCTTTATATAAAAAAATCAAAGGGAAATTATATAATTTAAAAATTGCATCTCAGCTGGTGTGGTGGCACACACCTGTAATCCCAGCACTCTGGGAGGCAGAGGCAGGAGGATCTCTGTGAGTCTGAGGCCAGCCTGATCTACAAAGAGTCCGGGACAGCCAAGAATACACAGAGAAATTCTGTCTTAAAAACAAACAAAACAGCAAAATGAGTTTCACGCCAGGTGCCAGAGGATGATACAAATAAGTGCCTACTGTGTGCCTGTGGGGTTGGCTGGAACTTAGCCACTATTCTCCCCTCCCCCACCTTTGAAAGAAAGTTGCAGGAACCCCACCTTCCAGTGACCATCTACAAGGCAGGTTAGCTGAGTAGAACTTCAATGACTGGGGAGGACTTGTAGTGTTGCAGGTCCAGGGACTAATTATAATTTTCTTAGGATATTTTTAGCCCCATAGATAGCCATTCCTTGCTTATCTCTCTGTGTCATCCAACACTTTTGAGACACACATATACAGGCACACACACACACACACACACACACACACACACACACATACACACCCCTATATATAACCTTTGAAATGTATTAGCCTTCTTTTGAGTGATTTGTTTATTTTTACTTTATGTGCATTGGTGTTTTGCCTGCAGGTATGTCTGTGTGAGGGTTCTGGATCCCTAGACCTGGAGTTCCAGGCAGTTGTGAGTTGTCACGTAGAACTGGAAATTGAACCCAGGTCCACCGGAAGAGCAGCTAGTGCTCTTAAACTGCTGAGACATCTCTCCAGTTCCCAAATTTATTAACTTTAGACCATCAAAGACATCCCTGCTTTGCTTTAACTCATCCACCTAATGTTTCCACCGATGCATGTAACAAGTGCCTCAAGCTACTCTAAAAACTTCATAGAACCTTTACCACATTGAAACATGGAATTTGAGGTCACCCAAATCTCTGTACCTGGGGCTGTGCTCATTCTTTTGGCTCCAGAATGAACTATCTCTCCCATCCAAGGTGAGAGTTGTATTTGTACGATGTCACAGGTGAATCATCATAGTCACCTAAGAGCTTGGTGGCAATTTCTCCACTTGTCCTTCCTGTCCCCCAAGGCCAGGGCAGGTCAAATGCTCTAATAGATCCTTTTGGTAAATTCTAGGGTCCAAATTAGTATCACCAGGAGGACTCTGTGTTCTACCAAAGATGCAGGCTCCTTTGTGTTCATCACTGCCTTGCTCACAATAGTCACGGCATAGATTCAGCCTCAATGCCCATAAGGAAAGGGGCAGATGATGAAAACATGGTTCACACACAACAGAATTTTATTATGGCATAAAGAAAAGTGAAACCACGACACTTGCTGGAAATAGATGGAGCTATAAATTATTATCATAAGTGGAAGAGCATGTCAGGACCAGAAAGACCTCATAACTTTTATATGTGCGTCTCAGCTTATGGGCGTGTGTATGGGTCATGAGACTAGAATGGGGACTACGAGAGGGAGGAAAGCTATTAATGGAGGATTAGGGAGGAGGAAATGAAGAGGGCAACAGAATATATATATATATATATATATATATATATATATATATATATGAGAAGGAAGTGAGAGGAGGGAGTAAGAGATGGGGGAAGGAAGGAAGGGCTACGGGAAGAGGGTAGGAAATGGGGCCTAAGAGGGATCAGGACGAGGATTAACCCAAAGTATGTCTGAGGATCTCATAGTGAGAACCGCTTTGTATACTAACCAAAACAATCTATTTGAATAAAATTAAACCAATGAAAAAGGCAAGCGAAGGTCATATTTCCTTTCCACGAGAAATCTCATGGGCTGTGACTCTTTCTTGAGTCCCGTTCAAGGTTCCTAGGTGGCTCCCCACTGGGAGCTCAGAGTACCCTTCACTTCACTGGGGCCCTAATGATTGGCCAGACCTTCCTCAGCTTAAGAAAGTTTGAGCCAGAAAGCCGAGGGGAACAGGTTGTGGGGAGGAGGGGGGGAGGATTTGTAGCAAAATGAAAAAAAAAATAAACAACCAAACAAAAATAAGGAAAAGGTTTCAGGCAGCCTTCTGGGAACACTAACCTTTGAAAGGAGCACAGGATCTGCTGGATGAACTGTGTGCTGAATATCACAGCTGATGCCTCAGGAGGGTTTGCCTCTGGGGTTACTCCAGGGCTCTGTTTTTTTTTTTTTTTCCTTTGTGGTTATACCCACCCCCACCCTCCATTTTCGGTCATTTAGGCTGTGTGCATCATTGGGTGGCTGGGCTCATTGTGGCCATCGCTCTTGCAGCTGATGGCCTGTGAAGCTCACTCTTCAGGCACTCAAGGGCACTGAAAAGGGTTGAGGGAGAATTTTCCACCTCAGGGCACAAAAACTGTCCTTGTTCAAGGATGTGTAAAAAAAAGGAAAAACCTGCACAGAGGCCTAATGCCACCTCTCTCTCTCTCTCTCTCTCTCCCTCTCCCTCTTCTCTTCTCCATCGCATCTCCCTCCCCTCCTTCTCTTTCTCCCTGCCCTACATTTCTCTTTCTTTGTGTGTGTGTGTGCCTGTCTGTGATCCCAGAGGCCTGATGCAGCCATGTGCCTCTGTGATCCCAGCACCCAGAAGGCTGGGGACCAGAAGATCACAAGTTCCAGGTCAGCCTGCGTGACAGAGTGAGAACTGGTCCCCCTAAACTCCCAAACAATACCCCCCTCAACCCATAAGAATTGTGAAAAAAGATCAAAGCACCAAAGAGCGGTGCTCATTACACTCAGTTGCACAGGAATGCAAGCTACTGCTGAGAGAAATGGTAATTATCATAAAAAAGAAAGCCACTGTCAATAGGGTCTACTGTGTAAATTCAAGAAACCGTGGCTCAAATCTAAGACAAAGGATAATAAGAAAGCAGACACAACTTGGGCCGAGAGGATGAAAAAGGGAACAGGGAGATGCTGATATTACAGAGAACCAAAGGAAAATGAGATGCACAGAATTCTGACACGACTAAGAATCAAATACAAAAAAAGAAAGAAAGAAAGAAAACAATTTTAGCCAACATGTAATACAAACTCAGAAATGCTTTGACTACAGAGGAAACAGGAGAAAAAAGTTAATAACAAAATAAGTAGAATATATGACGTGTTATTAGTATCCTTTTGCTATAGATGACAGAACTTTATCCCAAGAGAACAAGTATGCACCCCTCTACCTCCAGGGCTCTGGGCTCTGACTTCTAATTTCCCTAAGTTGGTCCATGTCAGTGAATCTTCATACCTTTTTTTTCTAATCTTTAAAACTTTTTTATAATTTTTTAATTTTTATCTTATGTACACTGGTGTTTTGCTTGCATATGTGAAGTGCTCTAATTCTCTGAGGCAGGAGTTACAGACGTTTGAGAGCTGCCATGTGGGTGCTGGGACTTGAACCCAGGTCCTCTGAAAGAGCAGCCAGTGCTCTTTACCACTGAGCCATCTCTCCAGCTATTTTATTCTTATTAATTACAGTGTATTCACTTTGTATCCCAGCTGTAGCCCCCTCCTCCTCCCCTCCCAATCCCACCCTCCCTCCCTCTTCTTCTCCTATGCATCTCCCCCAGTCCAATGATAGGGGAGGTCCTCCTTACCTTCCATCTGACCCTAGTCTATCAGGTCTCATCAGGACTGGCTTCATTGTCTTCTTCTGTGGACTGGACTCCACCTCACGTGGAGGTGATCAAAGAGCCAGCCAGTGAGTTCATGTCAGAGACAGTCCCTGTTCCCATTACTAGGGAACCCACTTGGACACCAAACTGTCATGGGCTACATCTTAGCAGGGGTTCTAGGTTATCTCCATGCATGGTCTTTGTTTGGAGTATCAGTCTCAGAAAAGACCCCTGTGCCCAGATTTGTTGGTTCTGTTGCTCTCCTTGTGGATCTTGTGTCCCCTCCAGTTCTTTCTATCTCCCCCTTCTTTCATAAGAGTCCCTGCACTCTGCTCAAAGTTTAGCTATGAGCTTCAGCATCTGCTTTCATACCCTGCTGGGTAGAGTCTTTCAGAGGCCCTCTGTGGTAGGCTCCTACATCTTATAGTCACACTCACCAGCTTTCTAACTCATTTTTTTTTTTCATTTAAATTTAGGCAATAGGGTCTTGCTACATAGGCCTATGTGGAACTCACTACAAAGCCACTCTGGCTTCCAATGTAAGTTCCTCCTGTCTCAGGCTGCAGAGGGCAGGGATTGCAGGTGTGGGCCCCACACTGAGCTCCTACACTTTCATCTTAAAGCGAGCTCACAGTACTTAATGCATTTTAAAGCAGTCTATGCTAGGAGTCCACATGGAATAAAATTAATTTCTTAAGATCAAAAACACTGATGTTTTTACATTCTTTTTTTTTTAATTCACTTTTTTAATTTTTATTTTTTTAAATAATTTATTCACTTTACACCCCTATTATAGCCTCCTCCCTTATCTCCTCCTGGTCCCACACTCCTTCCTCTTCCCCCCTATCCTTATCCCCTAGTCCTCAGAAAGGGGGAGCCCTCCTCACCTACCATCTGACCCCAGCCTATCAAGTCTCAGTAGTACTGCCTGCATCCTCTTCCTCTCTGGCCCGGCAAGGGCCCTCCCCAGGGGGAGGTGATCAAAGAACTGGCAACAGAGTCCATGGCAAACACCTGCTCCCCTTACTAGGGAATCCACATGGAGACTGAGCTGCCTATGGACTACATCTGAGCAGGTGGTCTAGGTCCTCTCCATGCATGGTCCTTGGTTGTCACATCAGTCTCTGAAGACCCCCCCCCCCGGGTCCAGATTTGCTAGCTCTGTTGGTCTTTTTACAGAGCTCCTGTCTCCTCAGGGTCCTTCTGTGCCCCCACTCTTCCCTAAGACTCCCTGTGCTCTGCCCAAAGTTTCCCCGTGAGTCTTAGCATCTGCTTTGATCCTCTGCTGGGTGGAGTCTTTCTATGGTAGGCTTCTATCCTGTTCCCTCTCTTAAACTGCTTCTGGTGTCTATCCTACTTGCCTTTCTGAATGAGAATTATACATCTTTCCTAGGGTCCTCCTTGTCGTTTAGCTTCTTTAGGTCTGTGGATTGTAGTATGGGTATACTGTATTATATGGCTAATATCCGCTTATGAGTGAGTATATACCATGTGCATCTTTCTGGTTCTGGGTTACCTCACTCAGGATGATCTTTTCTAGATCCATCCATTTGCCTGCAAATTTCACTGTTTTTTTGTTTTTTAAAAAGCTGAGTAGTATTCCATTGTGTAAATATACCACAATTTCTGTATCTATTCTTCAGCTGAGGCTCCCTCTAGGTTTCCAGATTCTGGTAATTAGGAATAAAGCTGTTATGAACACAGGTGAGCAAATGTTCTTGTTGTATGGTGGAGCATCTTTCGAGGATATGCCCAGGAGTGGTATAGCTGGGTCTTAAAGAAATGCTCAAAGTCCTTAGTCATCAGGGAAATGCAAATCACAAGGACTCTGTGATTCCATCTTACACTCATCAGAATGGCTAAGATCAAAAACTCAAGTGACAGCACATGCTGATGAGGATGTGGAGAAAGGGGGACATTCCTCCATTGCAGGTGGGAGTGAAAAACTTGTACAACCGCTTTGGAAATCAATCTGGCAATTTCTCAGACAATTGGGAATAGCTCTACCCCAAGACCCAGCTATACCACTCCTGTTTTCACATTCTAATTCTTTCCCCTCCCTCAGCTTTCTATCATGCTTTGAATATTTGTCACTGTTTTTAGGACTCGTATTTTATGAAGATAAAAACGGAAATTTATTTTCATGAAAATTCCACATAGTCACCTGCTCCGAGCCAACACCCCTTTTCTGGAAACTGAAATTGGTCTTTGCCCCGCTGTGTCTTGGCTTTGGCTTTGGGCCTGAGAATTCACAGGGAGCTCACGCAGTACAAGGATGTGACCAGCAGGTGGTGCTCGTGCTGTTTTTACTTTGGGAGCTGCAGCAAGAGTTCTGCAAAAAGACACATTTGCACAAAAGAGGCTTCTGCAACCATAGCTGTTACAGTTGGTAATTAGGGATAAGGTTGCCATGGTGATGAGGGGTCTTGGGATGTTTATAGCTTTGCAAGCAGCAATGCCAATGAGCTATCGGATTGCTTCCTTTAATGGTAATGGCTGGCATACTGAGGTCATGCAAAGACTCTAGCATGGTGCAACCTGCAAGGGAAGCTATTCTCCTGCTGCTGTAATTTATGGGGTAAAAAGCATGTTGTTGAGAGAGCGTACACACATGTATCTGTATGCACACAAGTAAGCCATATTTATCTTATTTCACATTGGTTTGTTTCCATTTGTTTTTTAATGCTTTATCTCCATTCCCTGCGTTTCTCAATGTGGTTTTCATTAAAATTCCCCAAGAAGAAAGATTCCATTCATCTAGCAAGCTTGGGAAATATTGCATGCTCATGCTCATGGAGATTCACAGTGCGTGCAACCCAGAAAGCCTACAGAAGTCCTATTTCACCTCCGCACGCTCATTTAACTCGTGAACCCATTTAAAGGGAATACTCATTAACTCTTAGGTAATCATTCCTTATCGGCTCCCCAAGGCATTAATAGATATTCACTGAGTGCAGATTTAGTTGTAATCTCTCATGTTTATGTAGGTCTCCCTGGCAAGGCGCTGAGCTCTGTTAAGCTAGCCTGTCAAAGGCTGAGTGTGTGGCCAAGACTCAACAGCTATTAATGGCTGTTTATGCATTCCCAAGAAATGGTTTCAAATTGAGCTATCTGTCCACTGATACCGCCAATTGAAATTTCTCTTTGTTAATATCTTCATCCACAACTTTCATTGGGGAAGCAAGGCCATAGCACAGAATCGGCCCACAGAATTAATAAGTCATCTGTAGCTTAGCATACAATTATTTATATCTTGTCACATTGTCTCTGGTGCTTTAAATTCAATCTGCTGCTAGTGTTTTTTTCTTTCCCCCCAGAGGGGCAACCCCCCTCTCATGAATAAACAATATGTGATTGATCATAAAATATAACTGATTAAAAGTAGTTGTTGCTGTTTTTTTTTTTTTGTTTTGTTTTTTGTTTTTGTTTTTAACAAAGAGAAGCACTGAATATTCCGAATATTTACTCATGCACGCTTTGTCTCCCAGGGGAGTCACCCTCACCAGCGTTTCATTGCAAAAAGGGAGGTCTCATGACTACCACAAGGAAGGAGGCCTGGTCCTCTCAAACTATGGAAAGAAGAGTTGCCTTGGAGCTTTAGGAGCAGAGCCAGTCAAGGGCCTGGGCTATGTTCAGATAGTGTTTTGAGTCTAAAATGCCCTAGACCCATTGCAGGTATTGAAGTCTTTCCCTGTGACTTGGCCCTCCCTACAGCCCAGAAGGTCAGTGGATTTTATTGCTAGGGACACGGAGAGAAGCAGGAACGTATAAAGGACAGGCGATAGTAACCACGTGTCCGGCTCCTTATCGGCCACTTTGCTGTTTGTTGAATCCTTGATCGGGTTTGAGCCTTAAAGCCTACCGGGGGTGGTTGTACTGACCCCACTGCAAAAAGAGATGAAGGCTGGGGGTGTCTTGCCTCATATTAGACAGCCCGTAGGGCACAAGGAAACCTTTTGAAATCGAGGTTTGTCCAGATCTAAGTCAGACAGAGGCGGCAATATTTGTAGAAGCATCCAATTCGCCTCAAAAGAAGAAGGGAGAGGAGGGGAAAAGAGAGAAAGAGGAGGAAGAAGAGGAGGAGGAGATCGAGGAGGAAGAGAACAAAGACAAGGAGGTAGTTCGTTTTCTCCATGGAAGGTGCAGAAAGTTAGTCAGTGGGGAGGGGTCCCTGGCCTTCTGTCCAGCCCTGACTTAGTCTTCCACGATCACCGATCACCGTCCTGATTCCAGTCTCAGATTCCATCAGGGCATGGCTCCACCCACTGTGGGCGTGTCTTCCCACCTCACGTATGCAATAATTAGCTCCTAAGGATGCTCAGAGGTCTAGTTTCCAGGTGACTTTAGATTGTCACACTGACAATAAACGCTAGCGCACCTGCTCTTTTCCAAGCCCTGACTCAGCTCCCAACTTGCCTGGCTTCTATTGTGTGGGCTGAACGTGTATCGGCATTTGTTCATACTTTCTTAAAACCCCCTTCAGCCAATTTTCCACTCACGGGTTCCTTTCGATCAAGCCTCCAGTTATTTTAAAAGCTGGCAATTGCCTTCTACTTAGGATCTTTTCATTACCCGTGACAATTTGTCTTAGACTTCAGTGATAATCAATGCACTACTCTAAAAAAAAAAATGCTTAGAGGATCAACTTAATGACTTTAATTAACAACATACATGAAAATCAATGACCTACATTTTCAGCTATTCCAACAGTTTATCTAACTTGCTAGTCATATGATAAGACTTTTTGTTTTGTTTTATAACTCATAGTCCTCTGAGTCAGTGATTCTCAACCTTCCTAACACTGTGACCCCCTTAATACAGTTCTTCATGTCGTGGTGACCCCCAACCATAAAATTATTTCATTGCTATTCCATAACTGTAATTTTGCTACTCTTATGAATCATAATGTAGATACCTGAGATGCAGACGGTCTTAGGCTACCCCTGTGAAAAGGTCGTTCGACCATCAGGGGGTCGAGACTCACAGGTTGAGAACCTCTGTGTTAGATGCAGCCTTCGGATTTGATCCAAGCAACTTCCCACGTGAATCAGGAAGAGATCCGGGGTCTCATACATTTGGTTGGCTGCTGCCAGGCCACTGAAGTCTGACAGAGTTGGAGGCTCCAGACGACAAGAAGTTGGATGTGTGTGGTACTCCAGTGTCACTTGTCCTAAGCAGTTCTCTGTGACGATGAGGTCCTTCATCTCAGTCCCTAATCAGGTGCACTGCCCACGCAGCTCCTTCTGCAGGAAGACACCCAGTTCCTGCTGTCACAAGCAGGTAAGTATTGAGCAAATAAACCACTGCGTCTGTTACCTAGTTCTGTTCGTTTCTGCTGTCTGGTCTCAGGTTGGGATCCTTAGCTCCTTTGGTCTCTGGAAAAGGAATGGGACACCCTTTATACACTTAATTTGCTCCTCCCTTCTGCCAAAACATCTTGCGGGAGGTGACCCTGTTCTAGCTCAGGGGCTCTGGGCGCTCAGTCATGGCTTCTGGGTACACAGTGCCCGCTGACAGTACTGTCATAGTAGCTTCTCTCCATTCCTCTTTTCTGAAAGTTCCCAAGAGTCATCACACCTCTTAGACCTTCCATGTTCTCCAGCCCAGAGTTAAATGTTCAGCTGCCAAAGGACTACTGGCTTTCCCAAGTGCGTATCCGTACACTCCCTTCTGGTCACTGCCTGGCTTTAGGCAAACATCACCTGCCATCAGGAGCACAGCTATTGCTTTCTTTGGCAGCAGCTGTTGATTGAAGGTGCTTCCTTATAAGTTCAGAAGTGCTCCACAAGCAATGGGCACAAAGCTCCCGGCTTGCTTGAGAGGGACAACGATACCCTGTCTTTCCCCCTCCATTTTCTTTCCTTCCTCTTTCCCTAATTTTCTTGGTGTTCACACTTGTGCTGAGCAAAACTCTTTTATTTTCTTTACAATCTAGGGAACCATCACTTTTAAAAACATAGATTCTGGGAACAGAATTCCATTGCTCTGACTCACGTTTTTCATTATTACAGTGTTAAGCACACAAAACACAATTTTTAGCATCATGTCCCTTTGAGAACTCTCCATTAATACTTCTTACTTATTAAGCTCTGGGCTTGGTTCTTTTGTCCTTATTCTCTTTCTCTTAATGTTGTGAAGTTTTGGCTTTTGGAGTAGATTTGAAAGGCACATGGCCCATTTTCTCTATTTCTTTGCTGTTTTCAGGCACGTATATTTAATATTCTCACATAGTGGGGTAGATTGCTGCCTCCCTTTAAGGCCTTTGCCATTCAGATACTATTGGGAAAGTTTTCTGCTATCAGGAAATTGCCCAAATACTAATCTAGCCTTTCTTCTGATTCTTCTGCATGCTATTCTTGCCCTACATTTAATTATTATATGTGGACATAATCTGTAGGGTGCTAATTTGGATGCATGGTTTGAGGTAGGCTACTGATTTGAAGTTATTTGTGATTTTAAGTTTTTTTTTTTGTTTGCTTATTTGGTTTCGGTTTTCTTTCTTTCTTTTTAAAAAAGAGATATGTATTTATTATTTATACAGTATTCTGCATGAATGTGATCCAGCTGGTCAGAAGAGGGCACCAGATCTCATTATAGATGGTTATGAGCCACCATGTACTTGAAGTCAGGCTCTTTGGAAGAACAACTAGTGCTATTAACCTCTGAGCTATCTCTCCAGCCCCCTTGTTTTGGATTTTTAAGAAAGGATTTCTCTGTGTAGCCTTGGCTCTTTCTGGAACTAGCTCTGTAGACCTGGCTGGCCTCCAACTCACAGAAATACACCTGCCTCTGCCTCCCAAGTGCTGGGATCAAAAGCGTGTGATACCATTGTGACTAGTTGTTTTTATACTCTTCTTTTCCTTCCCCTCCCCCTCTGTGTGTGCGTGTATGTGTGTGTGTAGATAGGCAGTGCATTCACATGTAGAGGTCAGAGGAGGCCTGGTGTCTTCCTCTCCTTACTGTTTTGAGACAGGGTTTCTCACTGAACCCAAAGTTTGCTATTCCAGTTATGCTGTCTGGATGGGGTGTTTCAGGGGTCTGCCTATCTCCACCGCTGGCCCACAGTGCTGGGATGACACTATGTGAAGCCATTCCTGGCATTTACGAGGGTGCTCGTGTTTGATGCTCAGGCTCTCTGCCTTTTCTGTAAGCATGCTTACCCACCGAGCCATCCTGCCAGCCTTCATACTAAAGTTGAATAGTCGACTTTCCACACTGAGCTGTCTGACACATCTTTAACACACGATGTGTTTTTGTTCCATAGTCCTGTTCTTGGGTTGCCTTTCTGCTCCATTAATCAATATTTCTAACCTTGCTTTGCTGCTATTTTAGTGGGCACCACTTTTATATTGTAGGCAAAAATAGAATATTCTAGAAGGATTTCTATCTGGCTCAAGTTTATCATAGCTAACTCATAAAGTTTTTCTTCCAGAAGGATTAAAAAAAAACTTTGGACATTATTTTCCATAGTGTGTTGAAATTGGATAAAATAAATCAAATTGGGGCAAACGGAAATCTTGGCACAGTGAATACTTTTATCTATAAACAATTTGGCTTTTTTTCTCTGGTTAGTCAAGTCTACTTGCATTCCTCAATAAAGCTTTATGGTTCTTCAAATAGTTTTCACAAATATTTTTCCAGTGTACTTGAATATTTTGTATTTTATGTAATTTTTATTTCTATCTTGTTCCTTATACTTTGGAAAATCATATATTTTGCAACTGGTCATAAATTCTCACTTTTTCATAAAAATGTTTAGTTAGTTTGGCTAGAGATGGGTACTTTTAGTTAGACACCTGCCTCAGCTGAATTTCTCCTGCATGTTTCACCTTATCTGCAATGTCACTGCCCTCTGCGGAGAACCAAGTGAAACAGGGAAGCCAGGTGCTTGCCTGTGGGAAATCCTCGACAAGTGTCGCAGAAGATGTGGGCATCTTGGGGTCACTTGTGACTATGAATTTAGGCACGTTCTCTTCTTTGGTTACAGAATTGTAACGCTGTTTGTGTTTTTCTTACTTTCTCTTTCCTGTAGACATGCCAGAAATGTCTTTCCCGTGCTTAGTTTTCAAAGAGCTTGAGCTTGGATTTACCTCTGACTTCACCTCTTGCAAGACTAGCTCTTTAAACCTGTCAACTCACCCACTTTGCTAACCCATGCTGCTGACTCTATACTCTGCACCAAGGGCTCAGGAAGGAAGGAAGGCAGGAAGGAAGGAAGGCAGGAAGGAAGGAAGGAAGGAAGGAAGGAAGGAAGGAAGGAAGGAAGGAAGGAAGAAAGGATTACTAATGATAAAACAAACTTTCAGTTTCCCCTCACGTTTGTTTGAGACTCCGAAGCTTTGAACTGCCTTACCCTGAGTATTTACCTATCAGATTATTTATTTATTTTTGTCTGCCTCCTCTGACACTCGGTTTTGCTGTGGCAGCCTGGGGTTTTGAGTGCCAACCCCCACATTCAATTTTGTTAATAACGGAGACCTGCAGCTTTCTCTCATAATTTATTTGTGGGAGGATATTTTCATTTATCTATTGGTTATTGTTTTTTTTTCCTCCTGGGTTATAACATTTAGTACAGTAGTTTCAGTATCATTAGTATGAGTTTTAAAAAAACTCTTGGAATGTATTGAATATTTCTGTGGTCTAACACGTGACCAGGTGCTGTAACTCTTCCATGGTTGACTAACAACCATGACAGAAAAAAGACAGTTTCTACTGAGAGATTTGATATGCAGGATAGCTTCTGAGTTAGTTTTACCGATAATATTACCCGCTGTAATCTTTTTCAGTTTCTAGTTCTAGTTATATTAAATTTATCATTCTGTTTAAAACTTACTTTATTTTTATTTATGTGTATGTATGTGCATGTATGTGCTTGTGTGTCTCTGTGAGTGTTTATTGGTGGAGGCAACAGGGCTTCGGATGCACTGGAGTTGAAGTTACAAGCAGTTGTGAACTCTCACGTGGGTGCTAGGAACTGTATTTAGGTCTTCTGTAAGAGTAGTCCACGCTCTTAACAATCTCTTCAGCTCTCATTGTATTATTTTTCTATGAACTTCTCTTTGTGCCTCTAATGTAATTCAGTTGGCTCATCCACCCATATGTCCACTTCAAATACTTCATCAGGTAACTAGGAGGTGTCAGGAACTCGATGCAATTAGTCTCTTAGCAACGCAGACTTGAGAACAGTCTTGCTGCCTCTGGACTTGGATTTGTATTCCAGTGGAGTAGATAGACAGTAAGTAAGACAAAACAAAAACAAAACCACAATAAAGAGCATAGTGTGGTAGATGGAATCAAGGATAAAAAAACCAACACTAAAGAAAGAGGACAGGAGGGGTTGGAGAGATGGCTCAGTGGTTGAGAGCTCTGGCTGCTCTTCCAGAGGACCTGAGTTCAATTCCCAGTTCCTATGCCAGGCGATTCATAACCACCTGTATCTCTAACCCTAGAGAATCTGATGCCCTCTTCTTCCCTTTGAGGACACCCACACTCACACAGAATGCGCGCGCGTGCGCGAGCGCGCACACAGACACACACACACACACACACACAAATTAACAAAAACAAAATGAGGATGTGAAATTGGGAGGAAAATGTATTAAGGGGCAGCCTAGGGAGGGAATGAGGGTAGATGTGTTCATGGTACATTTAAAAAAAAATCATCAAGTAAGAAATAGAGAAGTCTC
This sequence comes from Psammomys obesus, assembly GCF_907164565.1. Lineage (NCBI taxonomy): Eukaryota > Metazoa > Chordata > Mammalia > Rodentia > Muridae > Psammomys > Psammomys obesus. The sequence continues at coordinate 4,480,522 of NW_026591086.1, forward strand.
CGTTGCCAGGGAGAAGTCACAGTGAGTGGACAAGCTGGAGGAAGCCTCCCTGACTGTAATAGATTTGAAGGGGCTAAAGGAGGCAGGATTACCATCATCTCAGGGAGCAGCACGCTCACTAAAAGGCTAAGAAGTGCACAGTCCCTGAGGTGGGATCATGACTGGATATCCTTTCCTGCTCTTACTTTGATCACCCTTAATGATACCCTGTGCTCCTGTCCCTGAACGCATCAAACTGGGATCACAGCATTTTCTTACTTCAATTTGCCATAGACCCAACCAGGCATTCTCAGGTGTTTCCAGAAGCTTCAATTCAGTATTTTAGTAGAGGGGAAGTGAGATGATGCAGGCCCAGGGTTAAGGAGACCTTCACCAACAGAAGGCAAGCTTTTTGGTCTGAACAGTGCTGTATGCATCAAATTATCCATTGATGTCAAAATGCTATTCTTTTGCTCTTTTAGTTTACCTTGGAAGCGTGACTCCTACGTGATCATTGACTTCTGACATTAAATGTCATTCCGTGTCAAATACATATTTTAAACAAATCACAGTTCAAATTTATCTTCGGTGGGGATCTACCTATTTAATTTCTCAAAATTTCCGTTAACTGTTGAAGTGGAGCAAAATGATATCTTACGGGTATCATATCCCTCTCTATCACTGAGTCTCTACATCCAATCAATAGACGGAGCTTGGGGAGTTTTGAAAGAGTGGGAGGAAGGATTGAGGGATCTGGAGGGGTCAAGGACAGCACAAAAAGACCTACAGAGTCAACCAACCTGGGCCCATGGGGGTGCCCAGAGATTTGAACCACCAACCAAAGAGCATGCATGGGCTGGACCTAGTCTCTCTACACATATGTAGAGGATGTGCAGCTTGATCTTCATGTGGGGCCCCTAACAATTGGAGCACGGGCTGTCTCTACCTCTGTTGCCTGAGTTTGGAGCCCTTTCTCCTAGCTGGGCTGCCTTGTCTGACCTCATACTTCGACTTAATGTGCCAGGGTGGGTTGGTACTCATGGGGGTAGGAGAGCTCCCCTTCTCTGAGGAGAAAGAGAGGGGGGAAATGGAGTGAGGGGTGGAGGTGGGACTGGCAGGAAAGAGGCTGGTGTTCTGGGTTCTAGAAGAAAGCAGACTGAGCAAGCCGTGAGAACAAGCCAGGAAGGAGCACTCCTCCGTGGCCTCTGCATCAGCTCCTGCCTCAAGTTCCTGCCCTGTTTGAGCTTTTCCCCTCACTGCTTTTGATGATGAATGTCACATGGAACTGTGAGTGAAATAAATCCTTTTCTTCATAAGTTGCTTTTGGTCACGGCGTTTCGTCACAGCAATAGAAACCCTGAGACAGGAGAGTTGTCAAATCTAACCTTTTGAAACCCAGGCTTAATACTGGATAAATTCTCATTAGTTTGTTCTTCTTCAGCCTTACTTGCTACAACTTTTTAAGAAAAAAGTGTGTGTGTGTGTGTGTGTGTGTGTGTGTGTGTGTGTGTGTTGCTATGTGTGCACACAGAGGTCAGAGGTCAATTTCACCTACCATTCCTCAGCAGTGCTACCCATTGGTTCTTTGTTTGTTTTTGTTTTGTTTTGTTTTTTTTGAGATGGGTCTCTTACTTGCCTGGAACTTGCCAACTAAACAAGGCTGGTTGGTCACAGAACACCATGAGTCCACCTGACTCTGCCTCCCCAGCTCTGGGATCACAACCGCTGGCCACCACCCTCAGCTTTTTCACATGGTTTCTGGAGACTGACTCCGGGCCCTGTGTTTACAGGGCAAGCACTTCACTGACTGAGCCGTTTGTGCAGCCCTACCATTCTAAAGCTACCTGTTCTATCCACCACTTTACACACATACACAAGCCACACCCTGACTATGCACACACACTAATGGGAATTTATATGCAGACTTCATGAAACAGCAAGAAGAGCAAGGTACGCTTACAATATAGTGTATGTTTACACCCTGTAAAGAGTCTAAAGATAGAACCTGGGAAATGTTTATGTAAAATAGCTCCTTGTAGAACCTAAAATGTAGTTGGAGAAATGAGATGTCACATGATTTGAAAAGTATAAAAAGCATCGAGGCTATCAAATGAAGTTTAGAATAGTAACGGAGCAGAAAACACAGGCAATGACTAGTAATGAGCAGTGTGGGATTTCACACAGGCAGAAATGGGTGGAGCCTTGGCTCTGTCTTTGACTAGCTGTGCAATCTTGGGTCTGTTATTTAATATTTCTACAAGTTAATTTCCTTAACTTCTTATTGAGGTAATTGCAATATTCCCTTCTTAGAGCTGCCGAGAGACTGGAACTTAATAGAACAGACATTTTATACCACAGACATTTCGGTGTTGGAGACAGCTGTGCAATTTAAACACGCCTATGTTTGGGTCTTTTTGGGTAACAGGGTAGAAAAACACAACGCAGGGAATGGTTTGTCCATGTGCTTCTTGGTCTGATGTATAACAAAGTCTGGGGATTAAGTACAATTAGACTCCTCAGGAGAACTTCCAGAAAACTGCAAGCAGTGTAAATAGAAGTCACAGGAAAAAAGGGCATTTAGCATAAAGATATAAATAACATTCAGCCTTATTCATAAGAAGTGACAGGAAGTGCTGGGACGAAGCTTGGTTGGCAGAGCGCATGCTTATCATGCAGGAAGGCTTAGGTTGGATTAACCAGGTACAGGGCACATCCCTGGAATCCCAGCTCTTGGGAGGTGGAACAGGATGGAGGAAGTTCAAGTTGATTGTTACCTACATCTCCAGGTTAAGGCCACCCAAGGATAGGTGAGACTCAAAGACAAACGAAAGAGAAACGCAATAAACGAAAGGAAGTAATTAATGAGACCACACTTCCCATCAAGAAGACAGAAAAGCCCAAATGTTTTCAACAAGGTGTGTGGCAAGCTTTAGGAGACACACACTGCTGTCTGTCTATCAACTGACCATCTATCTGTCTGTCTAAGACTGCTGTGAGCCTGCTGCATAGTCATGAGCTCTGGGGAAGGGGATTTTGGCAGGCTCTAGCAAAGCATCATAGGTGCTGTTCAGTTGATTCACAAATCCACTTCCAAGAATCCATTACAAGGATAAGCTATGAAGTCATCAGTGTTTGAGGCTGCACACTATGGTGACATTAGTAGCACCAAAAGTTTGAACATAAATGATTAAGCCAACCAAACACAACACAGTCAGAAAAGGAAAAACTGCGAAACTATATAAAAAAAAGAATTAAAGACACTTTCTATAAACAAATATAAGGTATTGTCTAAGATTCACAGATGAAAAATACAAGGTAAAGAAGTCAACCTCTAGGATATCTTTTGAGTGGGAAAAGAAGATACAAACATGTTCATTTGTCATTTAAGCCACTTTTGTCCCTGTGACAAGATACCTGAGGAATGGGTCCCAGTTCCAGAGGCTTTAAGTCTGCAGCTTCATTGCTGTGGGTCTGTGGGAAGGCAGACCACAATGGTGGGGGAGAATGGGTCAGAGGAGGTTTCTGGTGAGGAGAGAGACAGACAAGGCCAGGGACTAAGTTTATTTCTGAAGACACATTTCTAGCATTGGCTTCTTCATTCTTAGTTCCCCTTTCTCAATAGCCCATTCAACTGTGACATCATCAGTTAGAGCCCTCATGATACAATCATACCTCAGTAGCCCCAACTGGGGTCAACCAATAACCCCAAAAGTTGGGGGGTGGGGCTAGGGGGGGGAGGTATATACACTTCACAACCAAATGACAGCACTGAAAGTATAAAAAGAGAAACCAAAAACTAAGAAAACCTGCAGGGGACTTGAGAACACTTGAATGAGGAAATCCAGGACAAAAAACTTTAAATCTGTCCTTTTAAATGTTTTTTTTTTTTTTTAAGGTTCAAAAGACTACAAATCTATTGCAAACTTAAAAACCATCTGAAAAAAAAAAAAACCACACGTACAAGAAAACAATTTAAAAATGAATGCTAACAGGAATAAAACCATATAGTGAAAAGAATTATCTAAGTGATTTTCAAACTAGATATTTGAGTGCACATTTGTAATGAGGTATGTAATAAAGAGACGTAGAAACAAATAATTTTAAATACTCTTCACAAGCTCATTATTAGAAAAAATATAAACAAATAATTATGATTATAGTGTTTGAAAGCAACATTTCAAGTATAGGAAAATCGATCCAGTATGAAAATTAAAGAATACATAAAAAACTATCATATCTCAATAAAAATATTAGCATGAACCTTTTAAAAATCAAATATACTGACTTTTTAGATTTATCCAGTGAAAAGGCTAAAAGAAGAGAAATAACAGGTAGCAAAGAGGTGGCTCAGTGGTTATGAGTCACAAGGGATGGCTGTTCTTGAGGAGGACCAGAGTTTGGATCCTAGCATCCACGTCAGGTGTAACTCCAGATCCGTGGGATAGGCCACTCTCTTCTGACCTCAGTGGGAACCCACATGCACACAGACACGTAATAAAATAACTATTATTATCAATAAATAAAATTAAACTACTGATGATCCCAGTCAGTGAGCACCTGCTGTGGAGATAGTGGTGTCTTGTCTAGAAGCAAGGCCCTAGAAGATCACTTGTACTCAGCTGTGGAGAAGATCCTGGAATTCAGACTCTGGAATGTTCCATTTTATTATGAAAGCTCTGAAAGACACAGTACATATTTAAAATAAAACCAAACCCCAAAGAAGTGTTCCTGATAGCCAAAGTGGAGGCCATGTAAATGGTACTAACAATAATAGATGCAATTGCTAAAACCCATTGATTTCACAAAAGCCAAGTAATCCCTAAAAAGAAAACAACTCATTGGACACTATTGAAAAGAACTAAGGCAAAAAATACCACAGAACTGAAAACTGGAATGAAGGCATTAAGGATTAAACACTGATTCCATCTCTCCCCACATACCGTATTTCAGGTTATCAGAAGACCGTAGATGATGAAAGGGTAGAATTGTAAAATCATCATTTCCACAGTTAACGGTGTCTGTAGATGAAGAACCAGGTCAAAAGTGGGTGGGGAGCTCAGAATATGGCAGGCAGGGCGGGGAGATCAGACTGTCCCCTTCTGAATCCACTGACACATTACTGTCAACTGTGGGATAGCCACACTTCACGCACCTTCTGCCTTGGGCTGGCACGAAGCTCACGGCACTGCATGAAATCTTAGCTTAAAAAAGCGAAACTTTATCAAATGTAGTTTCAGGAAACATATGGACACACAGGGGGCAAATTAAGACCGTGGGCTTTACATACAGCTGCTTTGGCCTCTGGAACATGCCAGTGACTGTCTTAAACTTAAAAATTACCTTTAATTATAAAATGTGTGTGTGTGTGTGTATGTAGGGTTTCCTCTAATCTGGCAAATCACTCATCGAATGGAACCAGGGGCATGCTTGGTTGAACTTGGACCTCACTACACATTCTATGAAGAAACACATTGACTATGCTTTGCATTACATAAGCAAAAGCAACTTGGGGAGAAAAGGGCTTCTTTCAGTTTATAGCTTACAGTCCACTATGAAAGAAAGTCAGGTAATCAAGGCCGGAACTTGGAAGCAGAACGTGAAACAGGCATGAAGGAGGGCTGCTTACTGGCTCACTCCCCACGGCTTGTCAATCTGCTTTCTCAGAAACCCAGTATTTCTTACCAGGGGCCAGTACCACTCACAGGAAGATGGACCCTTCCACATCAATCTTAATTAAAGAAAAAGACCCCTTCCCCCAAGGCTTGCCTATAGAGCAATCTGATGCAGGAAATTTATTCATTGAGGTTTCCTCTTCCCAGATGACTCTGTATCAAGTTGACAAAAACAAAGGAACAAACAAAATTCCTAACCATCAAGGTTTTCAAGATTTATTTGTCCATCACTCGACTTCAGGAAAGATTTGCTTGCATCTGTCCATGGTGTGGTAATCCCAGAACTAGGCTGGGTGGCTTGAATGTTCCTCTTCCCCCAAGGCTTGCTTCCTTGGCTTTTAGAATCCCACAGCACATTTGGTGCTTGTGGAGGCCAGAGGAGTTGGATAACCCTAGAGCTGGAGTAACACACATTTGTGAGCTGCCTGATGTGGTCACTAAGAACCCAGTTCAGGTCCTCTAGAAAAACAGTGTGCTGGTTGACTTTTGTCAACCGAACACTAGCTAGGGTTATCTGGGAAATCAATTGAGAAATGCCTCCATTAGAATGGCATATGTTCAAATTCTGTGGGACATTCTCTTGGCTGATAATTGATGTGGGAGGGCACAGCTCATTGTGGGCAGGTGGTCCATGGAGAACAAGGTAGTAAAAGCAGTCATTTTCCCGTGGCCTCTGCTTGAGTTCCTGCCTTGGCTTCCCAGGAGCATGGACTGTAAGTTAAATAAATCCTTTCTTCCCCGGGTAGATTTTGGTCTTGGTGTTTATCATAGAAACAAAAGCTTGGCTAATACAAGCAGTGAGCTCTCTTACCACGGAACCACCTCTCCAATCACTTGCTCTCTCTAACTAGGGTGTGGTTAATTCCTTCATGGTGTCCTGAGCTGGAGAACCTGAGATGAAATAGGCTTTTTTTTTTTTTTAAGGCTAAAGATGGTTCTTCTGAGGGAGAGCTGGAATTAGGGCTGAATCTGATATGTAAAATTGGATCAAAACATTTAATTCCTGCCTCTAATTGTTTTAATGGATCTATTATTTTTAAAAGAGTATTAAAACAGCTGTTGCTATGCAAATGCCTTTCAAAAGTCAGACCATGGGCTCCAAATTTAGACTTGAACCCTACCTCCCCTATCTTGGCTTGATGATCTGTAAAGGGTCTGTGAAAGTCCAGTCACAACCAGACCAGTGGGTACTGAAGAACTTTCCAAAGCACAGTGTCCCTGGGCACTTACTGCTGTGTTTTCTTTGTGGGGGCAAAGTCTGTAAATAAATATTTCTGTTCATTGTCACTTGAGAGCACCCAGAGGGGAAACATGATGTACCCCCAGAGGCTGGAAAAAAAATAGTCATCCAACCCTCGTGTGAAACATATCAGAGTGAGCCATTGGCTGGGTCACAGAGCAGAGGGGTCTGACGGGAAGTTCTGGGAAAGATAGGGGCTCCCTGAGGGTTAAACTAATTGGAGGTGGAAACTCCCTCTGGCTTCCTCTCTCTCTCTCTCTCAATTGTGTCTGCTCTTGAACTTGGAGTTGCTGAAATGCTAAAAACAGCAGAGGTGATGTGTGTCACCAGGCTACCCGAAGGGATTCTGTGTCTCCAAACTCACACCCAGGATATGAGAGGACTGGGGAGTCCTCCAGAGTCCTTCAGGCTCTTACATCGATAGATAGACCTTCCACAAAGATCTTGGTCTAGTAAGAGGGAGCTAGAGGGAGACAAAATGGTTGAATCTAAGAATCACGAATGAATCTATACACTGGGGACTGCTCAGCTCTTTTGTTATCCATGCAGATAGAATTAGCTTACAAGTAGAATTAGCTCTGACCTGCCCAGATATGAGCAAGCAGGCTTATATTCCCTCCCTCAACCATAGCCAGGAGCTACCCCCACTACCATGCTTCCCTCAACCCCCGCCGTGGTGGACTATCCCTCAAATGGTGAGCTTGAGTAAGTCCTTCCTTTTTAAAGTAGCTCTCATCGGGCATTTGGCTGGGCCTGCAGGTCTGTGAGAAGCCATGGTTACGGGTGTCTGTTCTGCAGGATGGGGTTCATGAAAGCAGACAGGATGAAGGCCTACTTTAAGAGATACCAAGTGAGATTTAGAAGGTGGCGAGAGGGTAAAACTGACTACTATGCTGGGAAATGACTGGTGATCCATGACAAAAATAAGTACAACACACCCATATACAGGTAGTATTTGGTAGTCCATGAGACTAACAGAGACATCATCTGCCAGATTGTTTATGCCCATAGGAAAGGGATATGGTAGTCTTCACAGCCTATGCACATGAACTGCCAAAATACTGTGTGAAAGTTGGCCTGACCAATTATGCTGCAGCCTATTGTACTGGCCTGCTGCTGGCCCACAGGCTTCTCAATAGGTTTGGCATGAACAAGATCTACGAAGGCCAAGTGGAGGGGACTGGAGATGAATACAAGGTGGAAAGCATTGATAATCAGCCTGGGGCCTTCACTAGCTATTTGCATGCAGGTCTTGAACAAACTACAACTGCCAATAATGTTTTTGGGGGCCCTGAAGGGAGCTGTGGATGGAGGCTTGTCTATCCCGCATAGTACCAAATGATTCCCTGGTTATGACTCTGAAAGCAAGGAGTTCAAAGCAGAAGTACATCGGAAGGACATCATGGGTCAGGATGTTGCAGACTACATGTGGTACCTAATGGAGGAAGGTGAAGATGCATACAAGCAACTGTTCTCTCAGTACATAAAGAGCAACATCACTGCAGACATAATGGAGGAGATGTACATGAAAGCTCGTGCTGCTATCCAAGATGGTTCAGTCTATGAGAAGAAGCTCAAGAGAGAAGTGAAAAAGAAGAGGTGGAACCATCCCAAAATGTCCCTTGCCCAGTAGAAACATTGGGTTGCTCAAAAGACAGCAAGCTTCTTCACAGCTCAGGAATGGGCTGCTGAGAGCTAAAGCAATTGTATATGAAGATTTTTTTTCATAAAGACAATAAAATTATTGACCAAGCAGCTAAAAAAATGCTTTTTAGTTTTTAATTTATTACTGGTGTGTGTGTGTGTGTGTGTTTGTGTGTGTGTGTGCGCGCAAATGTGGTGCATAGCACACATATGTAGAGGTCAGAGGACAACTTTTGGAAGTAGGTAATAGAACTCAGGCTTTTAGCAGCTGCTATCTCCCCTGCTCACTTGATTTTTTTTTAACATAGAAATTGGTATTTTCCTCATTGTTTATCCTTCCTCCCTTTGAGATAGGCTCTCGCTGTGTTTCCCTGGCTTCCCTGGACCTTGATTTGTAGCCCAGGTTGGCCTCAAACTCACAGATCCACCTGCCTCTGCTTCAGGACTGCTGGGATTAAAAGGTGGGTACTACCGTACCTGGCCTCATTGTCTCATTTTTTTTTTTATTATCATTCCCTGATGACTAATGATGTACAACATTTTCTAAAATGAAAGTTGGTGGTCATTTATTCGCATGTATTTTTGGGGATTGCATATTTAGTTTCACCGTCCATTTTCTAATTGAATTGTCTTTTTAATTTCTAGGCTGTTGGACATCTTTCCACATTTTTGGCCCAGTGTTCCTTCCGGATATATGATTGACGAAAAGAAACATTCTTCCTTTTTTTAGTGGAATCATTTGAAGCACAAAGCTCTAACTCTTTGTTATGGAAAACTGGTGCTCACCCACTCCATTCTACCCCTCTCTCTAATGCTAACATGAGCTCTGCCAGAGGTCAGGCCCAACGGGCAGCTTATTTAGTTTGATCCCAAATCAATGTCCCAGATATCTGCTGAGATCTCAAAGTTCACACAAATATGAGACCTCTGTATACGTAATGATGTTATTCATATTCTTCCATCTGTGAATGGTTTTGATTTAAGCAAGCTTCTTTTGCTCCCTTGCTACATCTTCATTCTTACTAAACCTTGAGCGAGGAGTTGTTAGAACTCATGTGGAGTTGGCATTATCACATTCCCATTATGCGTTTGCATTTTGGAAACATGGAAAGCTTGGTCGTGTCTTTGCAGAAGTGCAAAGGCAGGAAGAAAGAAAAAGAAATCCACTGTTACTGAGCACGCTAGGGCAGTGGGAAGTGAGACTGGAGTCCAAGGAGAAGAAAGGCAGTGAGAGAAGAGAGGAGGCATGGCAGACAAGAGGGGGAAGAAACAGAAATAGAAAAGAAAGAAGGATCTATTGTGAAGGACCCAGGCATCATGAAGAATGGCCCATGGCACCCTGGATCTGTATCAGCATTTCCGTCCCAGCCTTATGCAGAGAGGAGACCCATCTCACGGGTCAGTGGGTGTCGGAGGTGGACTACGGCTGGGATACCTTGTCTCAGTCTTAGAACAGCGTCAGCCCAGCGTGCCTGAGGACCTGACTGAAGTCCGTCTCTTTTAACTTTACTTAAGACACCACTAGGACAGGACTCTCAGTCTTATTTGAGGTGGAGGCAGCTTTGGAGCTGAACAGATCCTCAGGCAGCTGTGTCCTGAGTGGATTTGTTCTTTGAGTCACACCTGAACTTTCAGTGGGATGTTAGTGTGAATTTAAGATTAGAGTTTATGTGGCCAGGTGGTGGTGGTGCATGCCTTTAACCCCAGCACTTGAAAGACAGAGGCGGGTGGATCTCTGTGAGTTTCGAGGCCAGCCTGGTCTGCAGAGCTAGTTCTAGTTCTAGGACTGCCAAGGTGATGCAAAAAAAAAAAAATCTTGTCTCAAAAAAGAAAAACTAGAGCATAACTGAAATGAAAGGGTCTGTGAATGTGTTTAGGAAAGTCAGGGATTGTGACGGTAGGTAAAATAGGACATCAATCACAATTTTCTTGTGTTTAATGGTATAAGTAACTGCAGTCATACTAAGAGTTAGCAATCTTTGATAAACAACAAAGATATTACATTTTATGGACAGATAAAAAATATAGGAAAATTGGGGACGATTTTACTGATCATTTACACTTTTATAAGTATCATGGGTTTTAAGCCCCTTAACCTATTAAGTGTTTGGCAGCACTGAGTAGCTTTCATTTATAGGCTACCTGATATTCTTTAATGCTTTACAATTATCCCATGAGGCCTTCAGAGTCTTTCTTTATGCACGTCTTATTGGAAAATGGTGATGTTGAAACAGACTCAGCAAACCAACTCCCCCAGGAACAGATTCCTGGGAAAGAGGCTGACATCCCCATTTAAGAGAACGTAAGAGTGTGGGAAGTCCCTCCATGGGAACGTTCCCACATGAGGTTAGTCACTAGACATGCATTTTTTGCTTTGCTTTTTTACCAATATTTCCCATGCGCCTAGAAGGTGACTGCTAATTTCTGCCCTTCGCTCTCAAGCATCATTTTCTACAGTGGAAGACTAATAAGATGACAGCTTGGACAACTTGTGATGAAGTCTAGATTCTGCCATCTATACATATCTCGCCTTGGAAACATCATGGTCACCTTTACGCATGAAGTTCTCAACTGTTTCGTGTCTAAATTCTCCTCCACCTAGTCAATGAGAAGAGCTGTTACTATGCCTTGTGAGATGGTCTCTTTCTTTCCAGTGTGATGCCCTTCTTCATTGCTCTGTCGATCGGTCAACTGCTAAGTGTCCTGGTAATCACAGCTCTCTTCCACAAATCAAGGGCCTATTTTCAGGTTAATTAGAATTCTGTTTGCCTTATGTGTAAGCCAATGACTTGTTATTTTACTTCCACTTAAACAACGAAACTTGCCATAAAAAATGATGCCAGTTTCATGGGCTTCATAGACACAGACAGATATTAGGGCTCCACAGAGAAATGAAAGCAATAGGGCATTATTAGTATATATGGGTGTATACACTATAAGTTCTATAGTATGTGTTCAATGTATTTTTCAAAATATATACTTCAAATGCCACATACACATTTTTTTTTGAGAGAAGTCTTTCTCTGAAACCTGGAATGCACCAACCTGGCTAGGTGTGCCGGCTAGCAAGCTTCAGGGAGCTACCTGTCTCTATATCCCCAGCATGGGGACTACAGGTGCTCATCACAATGCCTGGCTTTTTATGTATGTGCTGGGGATCTGAACTCAGGTCCCTGGGCTTATGCAGTAAATCTTTTACCAACAGAGCCTTTTCCTCAGCCTCCTTCATTTGTTCGTGGGTGGAGGTTCAGTTGGGTTTGTTTCTCCAGAAGGGCCTGGGGACTTGCTTTGAGTGCCGTTCTTTCTTCCTAAACCACCAACTCTGCTGAGATATGGGAGAAGCTATTTTCCTGGAAGGTTTAGTCTCTTTAATACTATTTACATTTCTTGGCCCAAACCTCTTCATGTACCCACGTAATCACCTCTCTCTCGCAGTGGATAGCTTACTGTTGTCTCTCGGTTCCATGTTATCAGCCAGGGCATGTGTTCTGTGCTCTCCTTTTATCACAAACCTTTCCATCTAACCAAACATTTCTGCCTTGACCATAACTTTTCTTTTTTTCACTTGAAAGCTCAGCAGCAAAATTAATGCTGTTCCCCCCATCTTTCTTACAAGTTTCACTGACAAATAGTGATTCCTACCACAAGTCTTAGCAAAGACGATGTACACCTTTAAGTACCTTAGTCCTTACTAAGTAGATAACTGTTTACCTTTCCAGTGGGTTCTTTGCACCACATATGGAAGTGCTAGCACCACTTACTCTTGTGTTACTGGACCGTTACTGAGTAAAACACAGGTTCCTTAAATGCACAGAGACAGAGCAATAGCTGACTTGATAACTTAGATCTCTGTCTACCAAGTGCCCAGTCAGTTGGAGGGTAGTGTATACAGGATGGACACGCTGGAAGAAAGGGTGGTGCATTTCCTGGGCAGGGCAGGAGGGGTGACATGGAATTTCATCACGTTACTCAGAACAGGGTGCAGTGGAAAACATAAAAATTGTTGAACTCTGGAATTTTCTCTTTAATATTTTTGGTGAGTAGCTAGCCATGAAGAATTGAAAGCACTGAGGCTATGGCATGCTCATAACTTTATTTAATAACTAGTGCTTTAGGAATTCTTTCAAATCCTTTGGAAAATACTGATATTAACTGATGCCAACCTTTTCCTTACCTGTTGAAACTTAGTCACCGCAATGAAATTACTAGATCTCTAGAGTGTAGTCATAAAACATTTGAGTTAGAGCAAACCCACCCCCTCTTTCTATCTCACAGAACATGATTCTCCCAGAGTCATCTAACAAAGCAAAGCAGAGTGAAGGTCTCTATTAAAAGAAAGATATATTGAAGGTTAGTTATATTCAGCCATTGAAATACTAATTTAAGAATTATACCAGCTAAATATAGGGGGTGGTGTTATTACAAAGAAAAAAAAAAGAGCTGGAGCAGAAAAACTCTGAAAAGGGAAGGCAGATCTGGAACAGGAAAGCACTCAGAGAACAGGTCCAAGATGAGGCAGAGCTGAAGGTCTGGGCAGTGGAGACAGCAGGAATCTGGGCTTCTCTTCTAGAAGGCACAGGCCCTGGATGTCCAGAGACTCCAAAGGATGAAGCTGCTTTTTAGAAGAGGGAGAACAGACTGGAAGAGGACCAACTCAAAAGGAACCTTGAATCATCCCAATCCCTGCTTAGATGGAGGTGATCTCTCCCATCTAACTGTCAGAAGATGATGAGATAATTCTTAAAGTACAGAAAGATCAACCAGAGCCCAGTGTTCAGCAAACACACACACACACACACACACACACATACACACACAGAAACAAAAACAATAGCAAGATAAGAACAACAAGAATAATATATATATTATTATATATATATATAAACACAGAACAGTACATCTGCAAAATGGGAGCTAGTTCACAGAAAACCTAGGTGTGATGGTTGGAATAAAAATGGTCCACATAGGCTCATAGGAATGGCTTCGCTGGGATAGATATGTCCTTGTTGGAGGATGAGTGTCACCGGGGGTGGGCTTTGAGGTTTCAGATGCCCAAGCCAGGCCCTGTGCCTCACCCTTTTACTGCTGCCTGCTAGTTCAGATGCAGAATTCTCAGCTCCTTCTTCAGTCCCATGTCTGCCTGTGCTCTGCCATGCTTTCTGCCATGACAAAAATGGACTAAACCTCTGGACCTGTAAGCCAGCCCCAATAAAATGGTTTCCTTTATAAGAGTTGCCGTAGTCGTGGTGTCTCCTCACAGCAAGAGAGACCCTAACTAAGGGATTAAGGCATTAAAATAAAAATAAGGCATGATTTTATAGTAATCATGACTAATATATTCAAGCAGAGAGATGGAATATCTTGCTAGAGAACAAGACCTATAAGGGAATTTGGAACTTAAAAATACTGCAACTGAAATTAGAAACTGAATAGTGAGTTTAAAACAGATTAGTCATATCTGAGATGAGAAGTAGATAATTGGCCAATATAAAATGTCTAGACTGAAATTGTGAGAGGCAAAAGCTTGGGAGAAAGGAAAGAAGATGATGGCATAGGGCAAGGTGCAAAGAGCATAGGTGCAAAGCATGATGGGTATGTCATACGGAAAGGAGGACAATAGGGCAGAGGCAGTATCTCATGATGAACAAGCTGACAGAGTCCCCAAATTGGTGAAACTTGATGAGGGCAACCAACCCACCGACCACCAAGAGCAAAACTGTTGAAGGTCAAAAACAGAGGAAATGCCAGTAGAAGACAGAACAGTGATATCTACATCTTGAAGATTTTTCAACAACCACAGTTCCAGCCAGGAGGAAAGAGAATGACTTGTCCACACTGAAGGGAAGAACTGCTCACAGGGCGTTGCATGTAGTCAAAATGCCTCACAAGGGTGGGGCAAAGCACAGTTCAGATGAGCAGTGCTAGGGACTACGCAACCCTGTCACTAGCGACCACACTGGGAAGAGACCCCCCCCCAAGCCAGGAAGATGGCTTAGTGGGTAAGAATGATTGTGCTGTCGGCATGAGGAGCGGAGGACCTGAGTTCTAACTCCTAACATCTATGTAAAGTGCCAGCATGTCGACACATTCCTGAACCTCCAACACAGTCTAGGCACTCAGCTCATGAGATACCCTGTCTCAAGGCAACAGGCAGAGAGAAACAGAACAAGACAACTGGCCTCTTGCTTTGTCCTCCGAATGTATGCACACAGGTATGTGTACTTACACACTTACCTGCATATACCAGATACACACACAGACACACACACACATGCAGACACATGCACACACAAAGGCACACCCTGACATAGACACAAACACAAAATGTATTGAAAGAAAAAAATATATCTTGTCCTCATGCTTTCTCAGTAGACGTTTTGAAAACTTAGGAGGAATAAAGAGCAATTACTACGCAGGTACTTATAAATGAATATTTATTATAGGAGACTAATTAATAATGTCTTACGGGCTTTGACTATATGCAAAATAAAATACAGTATCAACAGTACAGAAAGGCAAGGTTGTGATAAAATGAGACAAAGTTTCAAGATCTTTTAATTCAAAGAAATGATAAACGTGCAAATATCTATGAGTCTGTTAATTTAAGGACACACATTATATTCTTCGGGGTAGACATCAAAAGAATATACAATTAATAGGCTAGGGGAGGGAAGATAGGATAATGAAAGTAATTAAGTACTCCAAGAAAGAAAGAAAACCCCAAAGGGATAAAGGACAAAAGTGAGAACTGGGTAAATTGGAAGATTTTACTCTAATTATTCATTTTGTTGAGACTGGCAGATAAAACTCTTAATATGGATACACTGTCAAAGTGGATTAAAAAAAACCATTAGTATTTTACATGCTGTTTATGAGACTGCCCTTAAAAATGAAGATGCTGGAGAGATAGTTCTGCAGTTAAGAGCATTTTGGGTTGGGGGAAATACGTGACCAAAATATACTGCATGAAAAAAAAATATACATATATGGACAGTTTCTACTGCAAAGTACCTGAGTTTGCTTTCTAGCACCCACATGGCAGCTCAGAACAATCTGCAACTCCATTTCCATCTGACTCCATGTTCTTACCTCCTCAGGTACCAGACACACACGTGATTCACATATACATGCAGACAAAATACTTGTGCACCTAAAACAAACAAACAAACAAACAAAGATAGGGAAGCAGGGAAGTTTAAGATATTAGTGAAAGTGACTCAAAAGGCAGTCTGGGGAATCCAAGCAGAGAGAAGGAATTACATGCAAAAGTCTGTGGGTAAGGAGAGGTCATCAGGTCAGGCCAACTCAGCCTTGGTTGCATATTAAAATCACCGGGGAGAGGTTTATATTAAAATTAAACTTCATATTTTGAGTTTCTGTAGAGTCACAGACAGTTGCAATAATTAATACAAAGTGATTCAGTGCCCTTTTCTGTTTTCTCTAGTATAACATCCTTCAAAAGGATATTAAATACTGAGCCAGAGCTACCAACATGGCTGTACTGAAAGTGGTGGAGAGCCCCACTACCTTGTGGGCCTCCCAAGTTACCCTTTTATGGCCACACTCAACTTCCTGGCTGTCCCCAACCAATCTTTAATCCCCTGCTCATTTGCTCTCCATTTCTACAGTTTTGTCTTTTAAATAATCCAACATGCGACTATTAGTCTTGATTGTCAACCTGATGTGGGGAAGGTGGAGAGTCACCATGACAATATACCTCCTGGCATGCAGTGGTGGGGTAGAGGAGGACTTTCTACAATGGGTTAACTGTGGTGGGGAGATTCACTCTGAATGCGGGCAGCACGAGCTGAAGTCTCTGGCTGAATAACAAGACGAGATGGAGCCTAGCGCTGGAAGTCATCTCCCTCTGCTTCTTAACTGCATAGTGTAACTATCTATCCCTCCCCTAAGCTGCCATGAATGGACGGTGTCCTGCAACTGAGAGCCAAAATAATCCCTTTCTTCCCTGAGTGGCTTTTGTCAGTGATTCTGAACCAATAAAACAAGTGATACAGCATGTGGGCAGAACCATGGCTGTGCAGTCTCCCATGGTCAGCTTTTGTGCATGGCCCAGTTTCCAGTGCTTTATTTCATGTTTTCTTCCTTACTTGCTCTGTGTTGAGACTTTGTGGACTTGTGACATTTTGGTTAAAATAGTTACCCACTGGAAGATAGGCACACCTGTGTCGCTTCCAGTTTGGGATTAATATGAGCAGAATTCTCCACAGATGTTTGCATACAAGTTTTTATGTGAACAGTTTTCATTTCACCCAGGATGGTTGCCCGTACTTGCTACACATCACGAGGTAGTTTCATGGTTAAGGAAAATGAAAAATTCTCACAGAGTCACTGTGGCATTTCACTATTTCTCTGCTTTCTAGGGACTAATAACCATGGCCAAATGAGTGGATGCTATGGTTGACAACTGTGCCCCAGAAGGAGGACATTCAGTCCTTTTGGATCCACATAGCCCAAGGCTTCCCAATTGGTATTGGGAACTATTGTAAAATAAGCCCCAAGGCCAATCCTTGATCATCTACTGTGTACTGTTCTGAACACTTATATGCTAACCACACAGCAACACAGACACCCTCGTTCTACTTTATAGGTGAAGCACCCAAGGCCCAAAGATGAGATTAACTTCCTTAACCTTTTTAGTAGCAGAGAACCACGATCCTGCCTCAACTACAGAACCTGTGTTTGATTGAACCTCCCCATACCTGGGGGTGGTAGGTGAATTGTCCAGATGATGGCTTGCACAGAAAGACAATTCTATGCCTAGAGGCATCTTTCCTCATTATTAGCTGTTTGTACTCCCCTCTCTAAGCACTTCCTGTACCCCTACTTTCTATGGATGTCACAGAATCTTCCTCCATGAAGCTATGGATACTGATGACATCACACTCCCAGGGGAGGGTATGGAAAGAGCATGCAGAAGATTCCACACCCCACTAACTCATCTAAAAGTCTTAGCTTTCAAGGTTCAGGAGGGACACTGTCCTTTGGGAGAAGAGATTTATTAGAAAGTTATTAATGCCATGGGAAGACACAGCATAGTAAGGGCTCAGAGCAGAGTCCATGCCCCTGAGGCAGTGTGGGGGTTCCCCCTTAGAGGTTTTAAAGAGATGGGGAGGGGAAGGTCTCTTGGCATGTAGTAGATGAGTAGCTCATAGTCAGGTCATCTTGGATTGTGGAGCAGGACTGGAAAGGAGAAGGGTTGGGCCCTTTAATTAATGTGGGCACATCATATGTAGTGTTCCACTTAACAGGTGAAGCCCCTGATCTGGAGGGTTTGATGAATCTTCATGGAGGTGAGGAATATAGCTCCACAGTGCCAGTTCTTCTGTAGTAGCTGTGAGGGCGAGAGAGGAGCTGCTGCTGGTGCACATGGCCTGAGTAGCCTCCGGTGAAACTGACACTCACCACTGTAGATGTAAAGATGAAGAGACAGGTGCAAAAGGGCCCAGTGGGCTGGCTCAGAAGATGGAGGTCCTTGTGGCACAAATCCAAAGACCTGAATTCAAGTCCTGGGACCCATAAAAGGCAGGAGCTAGCCGGGCAATGGTGGTGTACTTTAATCCCTGAGTTTGAGGCCAGCCTCGTCTACAGAGCAAATTCCAGGACAGCCAGGAGTACATGGGAAAACCCTGTCTCAAAACGAACTACTACAACAGCAAAACACAGAAGAGAACTAACTCCCGAAATTGTCCTCTGACTTCTATACATATTCTGTAGCAACAAACACCCCAGAGAGGTGTTGCTCACTCCAGGGTCTCTGAATTAATGCAGCCTCTTATCCCAGCAAAGACAGATCTTTGTCTTCCAAGGTGGCTGTGGTCTCATTTCCAGTATGTGTACTTTTATCTGTTGAGCCATTTTGCTGTCCCTTTATTACTATTATTAAATTTTTTTTAAATCAAAGGTTTTTTTGTTTTGTTTTGTTTTTTTGGAGGGTGGGGATGTTAGGTGTTGCAGGATATTTGATCCTGTTGTGAACCCTGAGATTGTGAACTGTAAAAACCTGTTTGTGGTATGGGCTCAGTCTTTGATCCTAAAACTTTCTGCTTAGTGTCAACAAGTACTTGTGGTGTGACTCAGCCCTAGCACACACCTTTAATCCAAGAGCTTTCTGTAAACAGGATTAAACGAAGTTAACCTTAAATCAAGAGGCACAGCAACCAAACTGACCAGAAGTGAACATGGGGAAAAAAAAAAAAAAAAGAAACATAGAGAGTGAGAGGAAGTCTGGAGGTTGGATAGAGAGATGCACCGGAAGTAGAAAGGAGGGACCTTGAGTTGAAGGGTATTTAAGACAGTGTGGAGGAGGAGAAAGGACTTTTTCCTTCTGGGACACTGGCTGAGTAGGAAGGTCAGTGGGGCGCTTTCTTTGCCTCTCTGAGCTAGCAGACTTTCACCCAGCATCTGGCTTCTGAGTTTGTATTGTTATTTTATTTTAAAACCAATAGTTGGGGTCTAATGTAGCCCAGGGTTGCCTCACACTTTCAAATCCAGAATGCCTTTGAATTTCTGCTCCTCCTGCCTCTATTTCCCAAGTGATGAGACTATAGGGTTGTGCCACCTGCTTTATGTGAAAACACTGAAAAATCAAAGGGCGATATTTTGTTTCCAATACCCCCTGAGCATTCTTCCCTCCCCCACCATCACAGGGAACTATGGAAAAAAAAATTTTTGTCTTCTGCTGCTTGCTTTGAGTATTCTAAACATGAGGGTATGAATTTTTTAAACTTCAGTTTTCTGTCTTCTTGATATTATTTTTTAACTTCTTACAAGGGAAGCTGAGGAGTCAGTGTCCTTACAAATTCTCTTTGTCTCTCTCTGTCTCTCTCTCTCTCTCTCTCTCTCTCTCTCACACACACACACACACACACACACACATACATCTTCTCACAGCAGAACTTCTGTGAGTCTTGCTTAGACTTGGACTCAAGCACATGCAACATTGTCACTGTGTAAATACTGTCCCTGATGACCCTGGTGGGATTTTTATGTGTATGTTTTTTGTGTCATTTTTTCCTATTTCCCAAAGTAAATTTCCTTGCTTGTTTTCCTTCCCGGTTTCTCATTTGGTTTTTTAGATTGCCAGACCTGTTCCCATGCAGGCATTAGAACTCACAGCATTATTATTTGGTGACACTCGAATCATACCAGGATCTTTATGGCATCTACAGCAGGGCACAAAAATCACATGTTGGCACCACCAATTTCTGGAAATGTCTTGCTTGCAGAACGTGTTATTTCTTAAAGCCACTCATAGGTCCATATACTGTGACTGTGACTACATTAAGGTTTGTATTGCAAGGATGCTGACACCCTGACCGTGGACATGACTCCAAGCCCAGCTACCAGGTGGGAAGATGACTTGTTTCCTCCTGCACACTACTGTCTGGTTCTTGGATGCTTGGCCCTTAGCCTTTTGCTAGACTCTTATTCTGGCCTTCAAGTTGAATCAGCAGATTCCCTTCACACACCAAAGTCTGTCTGTAAATCAGAACACTCATTCTTTCCTCATCAAAAATGGAATGGGAAAGATTCATTTTCTTGTAAATGACAAGAAGGAAGTCTGAAGGGACACATCAGTCCTTGGATATTAACACAGGCCAATTTCTCTGGAGTCTGTGCTCAGGGCTGAAATGTGGGGCTGTATGTAGGCTTTGCTTTAAACCCCAACAATTTCCATAGATGGCATTTCAGTTTAGATTCTCATCAGTTGTAGATGGGAGCTTTATAGACCTATAGTCTTAAAAAGTACAATATGTGTCAGTTTAATTTAAAAAATCACAGTTTACCCTTTTGGGTGGGCGAGCTCCTGATTTTAAAAATAAATAATTATATC
Source organism: Psammomys obesus (assembly GCF_907164565.1). Lineage (NCBI taxonomy): Eukaryota > Metazoa > Chordata > Mammalia > Rodentia > Muridae > Psammomys > Psammomys obesus. The sequence goes on from NW_026591086.1 coordinate 4,500,911, forward strand.
CTTATAATATCAAATATTGCCTGGTAGTGCTTGAATAACTGCTGGGTCCCAGAGGTATTCTAAATGACTGAAATAGCGGCAGATAGACAAATCACAGCTTATTCTTTTTATAGAATAAATAATGTTAGTTTTTCTTTTAAAATTCAAAAGGAAGCTCAAGCAGCCCTTTCATTGAGCATCCCGCTGAGATCTGATGACTTCAGTGTCTCTGGATCTTTGGGTAGCCGTCTTCCGTGGTCCTGACTGCTGCCTCTCCTAACAGCCACATTCCATGTTCCACGCTTTGCTGCCGGTTTCTCATCAGTTCTGTCACAGGCTCAAATGGAAATGACCTCTTTCCTTGCTGTCTAAGCCTTTCTGTGTCACATCATGGGAGCCAGAGAGTGCCATTTCAAACCACAAATGACTTAAAGAAAAATAAAACAACAACAACAAAACCCTAAAGATTCCCAGTTTTAGAAGAAAATTAAACATTCCCATCCTCAAAGCCCTTTGGTTTTTCTGCCTCTCTGCTCTGCTTTTTTTCCTGCTCCCTTTTCTCCTAGAAACCAAAAACCGAAAACAAAAACACTCTCATTTTCTTGTGCATAAGAATTCTGCCCCCTCCTGCTCTTTCCACAAAGCACATTTCTAAGCACCCCTCTGCAAACTAAACATTTGGCTAAATTTTGGAAATTGCTTTATATGTGTAGGGACCTGATTTAGCAGACACAATGCATTCTATTTTCTTTTTCAGTCTCCCGTCTGAAGCAGATGGCAGTTCCATTTTCCTAGTTTAGCGGACATTGAAACAGAAAATTGGAAGAATATTTGCAAATATTAGGATGCTTATCTCAGAATATGATTCAAGCTATTTTTATTTCATTTTTTTTTTTGCTTTCTACAGAAAGCAATGCTGTATTTTCTAAAGCATGTGATGCTGTCTTCTCTTAGAGATAAGTAACTTGGAAGAAAATTTTATCTATTTATGGGAACAACAATATCAGGATATGGTGTGACACAGAGGGCAATATTTGGGAATAAAATAAACATGGGCTCCAATTCTGCTTCTACTCCTTGTAAACAGGATCTCCTTGGAAGGTCAAACCGTTTATCCCTCACTTCGACGAGGAAGTGTTGTGTTCATACCTCCACTTTTTGTAAACAAACATCTACTTATCTCAGATATGGGAGCAACAAGCAAGCAAAAAAGTACAGCGTGGTGAGCCAATGAGTTACTGGGGTTACTTACAGGACTGTGGGCGGGGTGAGGGACTACTTAGAGAAGCCGTAATAATGCGAAGATGGCTGCCCATCAAAAGCCCACCCTATCATGGGTGGCAGATTACCCAGGGGAGCCTGGGAAGAACACTGCTCAGCCTGCAGGCAGCTGGACAACTTGGGACGCGTCCTTTCCAAAGGATAGGGTAGCCTTTGCTTCTCCTAGGCTGCTGAACCCCTCCTGGCAGCGAAGCTTGTCTCAGAGTGTCTCTCAGCAATACTTCCTCTACAGAAGCTTGGGGAGGAAGGGGCAGAGTGTTATCCTGTCAGTTTCAGGAATCACGGAACTGAGTTGTTTCCTTCCTTAGCTTAATGAACCTGCAGGATGGAAGGTTTAACATCCCTTTAGAAAACAGGAATGCTTTCTTTTTTTTTTTCTCTAAAGAAAAAGATGCTGCCAGCAATAAACTACATGTTTTAAAACAAAATTTAAATAACGTGCTTGTACGTGTATGTGTGTATTGTGGTTAAGTGCAAGTATGTAAGTGTCTCAGTGCCTGTGTGGAGGTCAGAGGGCAACTTTGGGGAGTTGGTTCTCCTTCTACCAGGTGGGTCTTAAGGGTCACATTCAAGTTACTGGGACTAGGGGCAAGCTTCTTTACAACTGAGACATCTCACTAGATCCCGGATGTTATATTTGAACTGTTCTCATAACGACTGGTAAGTCCAGGAACCGTAGCCCCTGGAGCTGAAGTTACAGGTTGCAGGTCACCTGGCATGGGTGCTGGGAACTGAACTCAGGTTCCTGCGAGAGCAGCAAGGGATCCTAATTGCCAAACTGTCTCTGGAGCTCTACCTCGGAGGTTTGGAAGGAGTGACATTCTGGCGTTCTAGCTATAATTAAAGCACTAGTGCTTACAGATTACCGACTGAAATATCTGTGACCGGTTCAATGCATGTTTTATACACATACATGTAGAATATTACACCAATCCCTATTGCTCCATAACTTTTCCACGCCCAATTTCAGAACAGCTTCTTGGTAGACAGGAAGCGGTAGAGCTGTCCTAAAAGCCTCACAGAAATACACCATCCACTTTCATTTCATTTAGCACACTCATTGGCCGGAATGATCATGAACGATTAAACAGCTCATGACTGGCAATTGTGTAATTATTGCAGCTTTTAATTGATTTTTTTTTATTCTCGGAGTTAAATTTTAGTAAGAAAGAGCGAATTAATTAATACATCTCAAGTACTTCAACGTATTGCTTACGGGAGAGTGTTGCAGCTGTGTCACTGGAATACGAGGTGGCAGTACCCTCGGTGGTAATGGCTGGATGCCTCTACAGCAGAGCTCCGTATTAAGAGTTCATTAAAAGTCACCGGTTTCGTCATGTTTCCCAGAGACAGTTTGCGTCAAGAATTAATTTCTTTCTGCCTAACCTACGAGGCTGCAATGGGATGATTCTAACTCATGTTTTGAGGGGGAAATCTGCACACACACACAAATGCTCTCCCTCTAAGATGTCTCTAGGCTGTTTCTTTTGAGATCCCAAATTATAGGAACCCCAAGAACGGCAGTGGGGGCTCTAGATTGTGTTTTCTGTGCTTACCCTTTGCTCTTTACCTTGACTTCTTTCAGCCAGTGAGAAGGGGCTCATTATGGCATTCACAGTGCTCAGCCAGTTACAGAGCAAGGAAACTGATTAGCAGCCATAAACGTCCTCCTGGGAAGGAAGGGTGGGGAGGACACCTGCTCGGAGGGCAGCCTCACAGGAGGTCCCAGGCTGACTGGCATCCTTGAAAATGTCATTTTCTACGGACCTGCCAGATGATTCTTAATTGATGTGATGACATTTAATTTTGTTTTTCTACATAGAAAGAATAGGAAAAAAAAAAAAAAGATTCGCGAGGAGGTTTTTTAAAGGGTGTTCAAAGCCACGCCTGCTTCCTAGCACATCTCTTCCTTGAAAATGTCACTTAATGTGTTGAGATGGCGCTGATTAGGGTTGTTCGAGAGCCTCCAAATCAGCTCCCTGTGAGTCCCCAGCAGGGAGTGTGGCCATTGTCACACTAATTAGGAATCGAAAATGGAGAACCTAATGAATGCATTATCTGCTTCTTACTTGAGTAGAGAGAGCCCTGAAGAATTGGCCTCTTTACTGAGGCTCGTGGCACTGGAAGTAGAATTCACGAGAGTCTAGGACCTGATAAAACACACATTAATCAAAAAGGGGGCTTTACTAGAATGGTTTCATGCCACCATAGAGGCTGGATTGTCCCACGAAGGCTGCCTGCACACTGTCAAAAGCTCAGAACCTTGCAGCTGCTCAGTCCCCAAATAGGTCAGCAGTGTCACTCCAGTGCTGAAGATTTCGAAGATCCCTGGAGAGCTGCTGTCTTCCGTTGACAGTAGAAGGCTGGCGAATTTGGAGTTTGACATCAGTGCAGGATGGTAGCTGCAGCAGCAGCAACTGTAGGGTAGATGCACTCATTAGCAAGAAGTGAAGGCAGGCAGGCAGCAGGCAACTCTGCTTTCTAGTCTGACCTCCTTGTACCTGGGATGCCTGTCAGAAGGTGCCACTCACTCTCAGGAATGACCCTTCCAGCCCCACATCAGTCCTCGCAGGACAGACTAGTTTCAGAGCTATCAGGTTGACAATCTGATACCACAGAAGGCGGCGGAGTAATGACTGCTGTGAATTTAACATTAGGGTATGTGGAAGATGCTCAGTAACAGCATGTGTTGTCCTGCGACAACTTCACTCTGTACGTCCCTAAGGCAATAGACATCAGTGGCTGATTTCTAGGGTACCAGGAACGGCTCCTTCTCATTAACCAGCAGTGTAGTGGAAAGACCCCTTCAGATGGCTGTGTTAAAAAGATGTGCCCTGAGGTAGGAAAGAAACTGTCTTACCTGAAGTTTTGCTCTGAAAGAAAGAAGTATCTGATGCGGTTGCCCTTCTCTTAGGCTCAACAAAACAGGACACTTTTCCTGTTCCAGCCTACAGTCTTGTGTGGAATGCTTTGCTGTGTTTGCTGGACACAGATCTGCTTTACTGATGTGCTTTTGCCTCCAGATGGTTCTGTGATGGAGATCTACTTTTAGGCCTTTGCTCTTCTGTGCCTAATGAGGAAGCAGAGCCCATGCTTTGCTTATTCAATAACCACAAGTTGAATCTTGTCTGTGACCATCTGCCAGGGGCACTGGCTTTAATGTTTTCAGCCACAGATTCTGCTACTAACATCTACTCTTCTGGCCACATTATTGTGAAAATTTAACTACCTGATAGGGTGTGTATCAGTGTGACATTTTATCCATTCAAAACGGAAACCATTTAGAATGGACCATCCCAGTTCCTGATGAGTCAGCTATGATACCAGCCCAAATGAAGAGAGCTAGTGATGGAATTTACTTTTTTTTTCTGTGCTATATTATGAGGAAGCCTTCTGTTGCCATTAGAGTTGTTTAACCAAAATAATTTCAAACTTTCAGTGAGCTTATAAGAAAGCACAGTGCCATATTATATCTTTTGTTTTTTTTTCCATGCCTAGTTCATTGATCTTGAATCCTTCTAATAACCACTTCTGGAATGAAGAGGGGGCTATAATTACCTTCAGTTTCCACACCAATGGAATGAATAATTCCAGAAAATTCTGTTTTCAAAAGTCTTCATCATTTTGTCTTTCTGAAATACCGAAGATAGTTTCAGTTAATCTATTGCTACAGTTTGAAGGTTGCTTAGGAGTACAGAGACTCTAAGGCAAGGAATTGTGAGATATTCTTTGCTTTAAGATGCCAGTTATACTGTTGTTCATGGCGCTTTCTGCTTTGACTATGTTACGAGATACTTAGAGAAACTTGGTAATCATTGTGAATCTATTGTGAAGATGCTCATGGAAAATGGTTTACCCAACCAGGAAAGAAATACCCTGGAAAACTCAGTGAGCCATGTTCTTATTTGGCCATGGGCCAAGGAGTTTGGCCATATCACCTGGCTGATTCAGGAACACTTTCATTCAAAAATGATAGCTAGCAGAAGAAGGGCAGGGGGAGGGATGTTCTCAAAACTGTTTTGTTTTATTTTGTTTTGGGGGGGGCTCTTTTTGTTTTTGATTTGTATGTTTTTGCTTGAAGCTATAGGTTTTGCTGAAGCTTGAAACCTTACTCACTCCACTCCATCCTCATTTCCAAAGCACAGTTCTGACTTACCCAGTGACCCTCTGGGAACAAGTAACATTTGGCTAATGATTTGAAAATGTTTATAATAGAAGTAATGCCCCCCCTCACCAGAGAAGCACCTCAGGGCATCAAAATGATGAGCTGTAGATGCTGTGCAAATTAGCCTCTGACAGAACTGAACACATGTTGAGTGTCTCATGTAGGGTAGGAGTTCAGGCACACAGGCAGTTCCCTGTTGCTTCTCTGTCCTCCAGGGAAACGAGAAGACATGGCTTATACACAGAGAGGTCAATAGTCATGTCAAGATTTCCGATGACAGAATGTAGACCACCAGATCTCAGCATTGCCTCCTCCTAAAGATAATTACCACTCAACTTTGGACACAGATGTTCAATGTCAGCCATTTCCAGGAGGGATGCACTTGGCAGCCATGATGGTATTTGAGAGATCTAAGCATAACATGTAAATCAGTCCCACAATTAACCAGAAAAGCTGGAAAGAAGCACCTGGACCAGGGAAGAAGCATAATAAAAATGATCTAACCACACATGCTATGAAATATCCTCTGCTGAGATGAATTTTCTGGCTCGGAGAACTGGATATGTCTGCCTGAGGATTTTGGCTTTCCTCTTAGACTTCTGACTTCACTGCTAACAAGAGTTGATGAAGTCCACTGTTTTTCTCTCCATAGCACTGGTTAACTGCACATACAAAGAAAACAAATCCCAGAGCATTTGTGTTTTAGCACAGAGCAATTCCCAAAGCTCAAAGGCTCTTTTACTGCAGGAGGTGCTTGTCACAGTTCATTTTCTTAGAACAAATTGCTAAGGATATACTGTACGCTGGGACACTGAGAGAACATTATGAAGGGCTTCTCGACTATAGAAATGGTCTACTAATGGGAATAGTGTTTACTAGTCAGGTGTTTGTCCAGCAGCATGCTAAGAGATGCATACACATTATCATTAATCTCATAAAACCCTGGGTGGCTAGTATAAGTTCTTAGACTTTATACAAGCAAATGGATGTTAAGAGGACAGTGCAGGGAATCTTATGAAAGAAGGGGGGAGAGAGAAAGACCTAGAGGGGACTGGAGCTCCACAAGGAGAACAACAGAACCAAAAAATCTGGGCTCGGAGGTCTTCTCTGAGGCTGATACTCCAACCAAGGGCCATGCATGAAGATAACCTAGAACCCCTGCACAGATGTAGCCCATGGTAGCTCAGCATCCAAGTGGGCTCTCTAGTAATGGGAACAGGGACTGTCTCTGACATGAACTCAGTGGCTGGCTCTTTAACCACCTCGCCCTGAGGGTTAGGGCAGTTTTACCAAGCCACAGAGGAGGACAATGCAGCCAGTGCTGATGAGACCTGACAGGCTAGGGTCAGAGGGAAGGGGAGGAGGACCTCCCCTATCAGTGGACTGGGAGAGGAGGATGGGAGGAGAAGAGAGAGGGAGAGATTGGGAGGGGATGAGGAAGGGGGCTACAGCTGGGATACAAAATTAATAAATAAAAAATTAATTAAAAAAATTAAAAAAAGAGGACAGGAAATGTATCTCAGAGGCCACATCATGATTGTGTGACCAAGCCATCAACAGCACTACAAACCCTCTTGGGGCACTCTTGAGTATGCACACATTTGATTGGCACTTAGCCAACCATAAGATGAAACACAGGGGAGGTATCCTTCAGAATGCCAACCGTGCTTCCCGGAGACTCTCCCACCTCCCCGCCAAGGAAGACGCCATTAAGTGATAAAGGTGCTCCGCAGATGAATGATTTCAGTCTTCTAGTCAAGGGTTAGAAAGAGCTTTCGTCAAGCCTAACAGTGAGCAGGCCGAAGTCTTTGATTCCTGAGAAGCCAAGTAGCATCTCAGTTTGAGACCACAGGCATGAATGATGTGCCAAGGAACACACGGATCTTCTGAGGCATTCTGGGAGTTACTTTTAAGACTAAAAAAAGATTTATTTATTATGTATACGGTGTTCTGCCTGCATGTACACCTGCACGCTAGAAGAGGGCACCAGATCTCATTGTAGATGGTTGTGAGCCATCCTGTGGGTGCTGGGAATCAAACTCAGGACCTTTGGAAGAGCAGTCAGTGCTCTTAACCTCTGAGCCATCTCTCCAGCCCCAACTTCTAAGATTATTTGTGTTTTGTTTTTAAATATATTTTATACACAGGTCAGGTCACAGGAACTTTTAATATCTCTGATGTAGAAGACTGAGGAGCAAGTCTTTAGTGTGACGTCCAAGGCCCTTCATGTGAGAGCTTGAGTGTATTATCAGTCTTAAGGTGAGCTGTGTCCTTTCACCACCAGGAGTAAACAAAAGGCCATAAGTTCAAGGACTGACCCCTACCTCACAAATGCCTTAGAAGTAACCTTAGATGTGGAATCTCAGTTTCAGCTTTCTCCCTCTAAGATTTCTCTCTCTCTCTCTCTCTCTCTCTCTCTCTCTCTCTCTCTCTCTGCCCCTTTCTAGTCTCCATGGGCATCTGTACAAAAATAGCATATATCCCCCCCCTCACGTGCGCATGCATGCACACACACATGATATCATGTGGCAGATGGAATATTGCAAATGTCTTTAAGTTACAGACTCTGATGTGAGGACATAATCCCAAATCATCTGGGTCAGCCAGATTTAATTCTTTGGGCTCTTGGAATAGAGAGAAATTTCTGAAAGTGGAGCAGAGATGCAGTAGAAGAGAAAAAAAATAGTGGGTCATATGTGAGATCAGAGGGTTAGAAGGAGACCACAAACCAAGAAACATGGGTGGCCTCGTGATGCCGAAAATTCACCCACACCCGGCAAGGACACTGGGATATTGTACCCCCACCCCCATGCCAACAGCAAGGAAACCGGTTCTGCTGGTGACTTGCAAGAGTCTGGGGCATGAATCAGGATCCATAGTCAGGGATGGGGACCGCTGGCACTTTTTAATTAAAATTTTTATTTTTTTGAAAATCTCGTATACAGGTACTGTATTGCTTCATTTCTACCCTTCCCCCCACCTCCTCTAACTCCTCCTGTGTTCCAACCCTGTGCCTCTCAAATTCATGCCCTCTGATTATTGTTGCTTCATACATGCATATGTATGAACCTCCTGAACCCAATTAGCATTGATTGCATGTGGTGGGGGGGGGGGGGGAGGGCTGGTGAGGCGGCCTTGGCAGGGGAAGTTCTCAAAGCAGGCAACAGAGTCCATGTCACATACAGCCCTCTCTCCCCTTACTAGGGAACCTACGTAATGACAGAGCTGCCCTTCAGCTACACCTGTGTAGCAAGCCTAGGTTCAGTCCATACCTGGTCCTCGGTTGATGCTTTAGTCTCTGCAAGCCCCTCTGGGCCCTGGTTAGTTGGCTCTGTTGGTTTTCTTGTGGAGCTCCTGTTCCCTCCTGGTCCTTCTATCCTTCTTTCCACTCTTCCTCAAAACTTCCTGTGCTCCACCCAGTGTTTGGCTGTGAGTCTCAACATCTGTTTCAATCCGCTGCTGGGTGGGGCCTCTCAGAGGACAGTTGCTCTAAGATCCCTTTTGCAAGAATAGCGGAGTATCCTTTGTAGTGTCAGGGGTTGGCTCCCTCCCATGGGGTGAGTTTTAGGTTGGGCCAGACATCGGTTGGACATTCCTTCAGTCTCCACGGTATTTTTATACCTGCACATCTTGTAGTCAAGGTAAATTTTGGGTCAGGTTTTTGTGGGTGGGTTGGCATTCCCCTCACTCCACTAGGAGGACCGTCTAGTTAGAGGATGACCTCTTCAGTTGCCCATAACTCTTCATCCAGGTATTTCTCCATTCATGTTGGCATGTCAACTGGTGTTCTTATGCAGGTGTTATGTAGGCAGCCACGTTGTTGAGATTTCATGGGTGTGGCTTCCCTGTCATGTCTAGGAGATCCTGTCTTTCATCAGGTGTGTGGTCCTCCGGCTCTTATAATCCTTCTGCCCTTTGTTCCACACTTTTCCCTGAGACTTAGGTTTATGGGCTGCATTGTAGATGTATCAACTGGGATTGGGCTCCCACAATCATCCTGCTGTATCATTTTAGTGCAGTGACATCAGTGTTGGGCTTCTTTACTGTATAAGGGCTGGGGAAATACATTTGGGGTGTTTTATGAAGCCAGGTTTGTTATAGCCTGTTTACACAGCCATAGAAAATGAACTTACTAAAGACATTTTGTAAATTAAAACCTTGTTACTAAGATCCTTCCAATTCCTGTTGCTATAATCACTCCAGTATCAAGTGTAAAATATAGCTCTATGTATTGGATTTGTTTTATCTCCTCTAGAATTGATTTTGAATGTTTCTGCATGAAAGACATTAAGGGCACACTTATGTCACATGCAAAGTGACCTGGGGTTGTCTTCCCAAGTGAACCTGGGTTCTCTTTTCAGCTGGATGAGGCTGCACATTGACCAGAGATTTGAAGTCAGAAAGCTTTGGAGCCTGCGCTCCAGACACAGGTGTCTAGTCTGAAGTCTTTGTATTAGCTCCAGGGCACCTGGAGACCTCAACCCCTACCCTGTCAACTGTACTGGCTTCACAACGGGCATCTCCAGAGCCTAGGATAAGCTCCTGTCTAATTAACCTTTATCTCCAGATCAGTGCTGGTGTAGCTCTGAGCAGCCAGACCTGCTTCTTCACTGCTAGACTGGAACAAACCGATCGATAAATGGCTTCGTTCTCTGAGTCCTTACAGATTCTATCTGGGGGAACCACAACCCTTCCATTTAAATGACAGTGAAGTGTGTTCTGAGCATCTGTCATGGCTGGGGTACTCAGCAGTGGCTGGACTTCAGGACTGTGGGTGATGGAGTTCCGCTCTAATACCTTCTCACCACTTCAGAATCTTTTATAACCATTAGAGTTGTGACTTTAAGAAATAATGATACAATGCTGATGCTCTTGAAGAAAAATTGGTATTTCACAAGGCTATTTTAACAGCTCCAAATTTTCCCTTTTCATAGGGAGTGGGGGTAATTTATTTCATCCACCCTATGTCCTTTTTTTTTTTAATTTTATACAATACATCCTGGCCAGAGCCTCCCCATCCTCCACTCCTCCTATTCCCTCCCCCAGATCCACTCCTCCTCAGTTTTTCTTCAGAGAAGAACAGGCTTTTCAGGGATATCAACCAAACACGGCATAACAAGTTACAATAAGAGTATGCAAAGACCCTAATATCAGGGCTGGGCGAGGCAAACCAAAAGGAGGAAAAGGGTTCCAAGGGCAGGCAAAAGAGTCAGAGACACCCCCCCCCAAACACACACTGTGAGGAGTCCCATAAGAACACCAAGCTAACAAACTGTGACATACTTGCAGAGGACCTAGTGCAGAACCATACAGGCTCCATGACCGCGGCTCTAGTCTCTGCGAGCCTGTATGAGCAATGTTCTGCTCAGAAAGCAAAGGTGTCAGTTGTAGGCTATCTCCGCTTGAGTATGTCAGTTAGGGATGCCCTGGAGAATCCCCTCAACAATCCATACCTTTGATGTTGTTCTTACTTGCCCAGTATAACTTGATGTTAAGACTGTATGACTGAAAAGATCACACATTTTGGCAGCAGAACATGGATAAAAGAAGAGGATACTGACCAGGAAGCTTCTTGCCTCTTGGGTGCTTCCATATTCTGGAAGGTGTTACATAGGCTGCTGAGGGTGGGAATTAATCAATAATCTTACCCATTGGTGAACCCTGTGGGCTATATTAATGATCAGTTTGGCAAGATTCAAATAGTTGCAATGGTGTAACACTTACAAAGAAAAATGTTTAATTGGGACTGGCTTACAGTTCAGAGGTTTAGTCCATTATTGCCATATCAGGGAGTATGGTGGGCCTGTAGGCAGGTATGGTGCTGGAGAAGGAGCTGAGAGTTCTACATCCAGATTGTCAGGCAGCAGGAAGAGAGTGCCACACTGAGCATGGCTTGAGCATCTGAGATCTCAAAGCCCTCCCCCAGTGACCACTTTCTCCAACAAGGCCACACCTCCTAAGAGGGCCACTTCCTATGTGGCTATGGGAGTATAGCAGTGGGGGCATTTTCATTCAAACCACTACAGAAAGTAAGAGTCTCTATATATGTTTAATCTATCTATCTATCTATCTATCTATCTATCTATCTATCTATCTATCTATCTATATGCATATACATATACATATACATATACATATACATATACATGTATAATTTTTTTTTAAAGAATGTAATCCCTGGTAGGTTAAGCACCTTATGCTCCTTTGGATGTTATCACATCCAAGAATATGTACACAACACAACTTGAACTTGGTGGGTTATTAAAAAAATGAAGTTGAGAGGGGATGGGTAAAACTTTGAAAAAACTGAGGGAGTAAGAAGAATGAATATGATCAAAACACATTATATGACTATATGAAATTCTCAAGAATTAGTAAAACTACTATATTAAAATGTAACCACAAATTCATATGGGACGCCCAAGCTTTCATTTCAGAAGAAAATGAACTGGAGAGTCTTGCTATAAAATACTTGCACTTATCAAAATTCAGTCATGTGGAAACAGTACTGCTTGCTGTTATAGTGAATACAATAGTATAAACAGCAAAACAAAGCCATAACAGTACATAAATAATTCAAGGACTAGAAAAGCACAAGAGAGAGAGATGGCTGTACGAACAATAGAGACTGCGGAAACAATAGAAGGTATTCAGAAACCGTACTCAGGGTTGAAAGGAAGGCAAAGAGGGAAGGTGGAATGTCATGGAGATTTTCAAATGTTTTAAATATATATAAAAGGGCACAGGAAAACCAGAAGGACATTACAGGCTTTTCTAGAAACACACACACTTGGAAAATGTTTTTCATTTCAGGATCTTTTGTTGCCATTACTATTACTTTTCTTTTTTCATTGTGTGCGTGTATGTGTGTGTGTTTTACATCCACCCTTTCATGTGTGTGGGCACACACCTGTCTGTGAGGGAGCATGTGCATTGAAGCCTGAGGTTGATGTTGGGGGTCGTCTTTGATCCCTCTTCCACCTCATTCAACGTGGCAGGGTCTCTCTATAAGACCCAGAATTACCAATATGGCTCATCTAGATAGCCTGTTCTGGGGTCACCCCCGGTCTCTGTTTTCTGAGGCTGGAGTTGCAGGCAGACTGGCCATGACACCCTGGCATTTAAACGGGTCCTGTAGATCTGAACTCTGGTCCTCATGCTTGCCATGGTAAATGCTTAACCAAGGAGCCATCTCCTCAGCCACTCCAACTTGATTGTAACAATCAAGCTGCTGGAGAAAAAAAAAATATGTTGCTCAAAAAAGCTCTAGCCCATCCAATTTGCACCATCATCATTCTCCTTGTCAAAACGTCAGTACGTTGTAAAAAGAACGAATTGTGAATGTGTGTTAATTTCATTAATAAACATGAAGGGCACAGGTGCAAATGGTAGAAATTAGGAAGGCATCTTCAAGAAGCAAAGGGACAAATGTGACACAAGTTTTGGTAAGAGTTCACTCCCAAGAGCCTAAGAACCTCCAGGCATGCGAAAATAGAAAGTCCATATTATGTGGGCAATTTCTAGGAGAACTATAAGTAATTGAATCTTAAAGTGATTGATTAAAATTATTGTAAGTAGCAAATTAGTTCAGATATGCTCTTAAAATGATTTCAAATGACTAAGTTTAAGTACAAATGTTTAGGTAAATCGGCCATTAGTCAAGGTAAAGTAATTTCCAGGTAATCCCTTTTATGTGTAATGGATATCCCCACTCTCCGTGGGGAGCCTGGCAGGGAATGATGCTTTCAGGGGACAAAATGAATCTTTCCAGAAACTAGCATATTGAAGTATGAAGACACTGAGACTGGAGTGTGTGTGTGTGTGTGTGTGTGTGTTTGTGTGTATGTGTCAAGTGCGTCCTCACGCAGAGGCATTTTGGAATCAGTCAACGAAGGACTTGTTTCAAAGGGTAACAGTAACAGGAAACCCCTTGGTCCTCCTCCACCTCTAGAAGACATACTGCGTGTGGGAAGGTTAGGATGAAGCTTATTCAGTTTGGAGGTAAAGTTATGTTGACCCGAGATGCGCTTGATTGGCTGTCAGCAGAGCTGCAGTGCTGGGCTGAGTTCACAGGAATGGTCTCCCCAGCTTTCAGGGGGCCCCTGTGACCTTCATCTTCTTCATGGTTTAGGCTGAGAGGATTTCTGCCTCCCACCTCTCGCCACTTGTACAAATGCGTGTACAAGGCATCTATTATAGAAGGATGGAAACTTCGGGAAGTATAAAGACTGATGGTTTACAATCTCTTGACACACACACACACACACACACACACACACACACACGTTCCCAGTTTCCAGTGCTGAACATATACTTCATGTTTGACTTACGGCCGCTTTTGGACTATCATGTCGTGCTGGCCATCTTGAAATTTTTTTGATGTTACGGTTGGGTGGAGCTCTTTACTGCTTTTCTCCATTGGCAACTTACATGGCTTCTTTGAAACTGAGAGTGAGTTCTCAGCGAGGAAGCTTCTAGCTCGGGCGGATGTTGCTTCCCTCACATCCTGTATCTAAAGTGTGTGGTGTCCTCAGCAACAGGGAAAGAACTTTGCCACTTTATGAGCTAAAACTACAACAAGAGTAATTCACCTTCCCTGTGACTCAAAACACAAAGCATCGCAGAACACGTTACTTCCACTTCTTCACTACAGCCTGCTCTCATCTTCTAAAGACTAATTAAGATGCTTCTTTAACAGACTGTCCCCTCTGCTACACAAAATCCACTCTAGAACAAAGCTGCATAGACGTAGCACCTCCTTAGAGTCATCCAGAACAGATCCAGACCTCCGAGAAGCCCACTGCTCATCCTGGCTGAGGTATCCCATGGGTTCTGTGAGGAATGTTCCAGCTCCTTACAGAAAAACCAATGCGCTGACCTTTTCCTCAATGGGAAGACGATTCGTTCTGTGCAGTGTCATTTTGGCTACTCTATGTCTGTTTTGTTTCTTACAACACATTTGTTCTGGCCCAGTCTTCTTGTCAGCCACCCAGTTCCTCTATCTCATTAGGCTCTCTTCATCTCCAGCAGAGCTAGCTGGGGAATTTCCACAGTAAGCCAAAGAGACTTCTAGTACTAAGCAACCTGGCAATCAACTCCCAGCAAGCATTTCCTAACACCTCCCTGAGATGACCACAAAGTTACAGCAAAGCCACTTACAAATGAGGACTGACAATTCAATGCCAGAATGTCAGAAGAAGGGCGCTAATTACACAGCAGATGGAACATGAATGAAAGCAATCCCCTGTACTCTAATCCATGGAAAACCCAGGACTGGCTCATGAAAACAGAGATGGGAGCGGCGGGGGGGGGGGGGGGGGCTTAGTACCTTTTAAACAAACATTCCTTGGCTCAGAGACCAAGACTGAAAGCGATGCTAAAACAAGACAGACAGAAAACGTAGGATTCTGTTCCCATCCCACCTACTTCCAGCCCATCACTCTGCTGTGTTCAGGTTAAGATGAAACACTCTAGAATTTCGAGGAGGTGAGGAGATGGTGAAAACAGTAAGAGAAATTCCAAGTGCATATAGGAAGGTCAAGGAAGGCGACAGAGGGTCTTATCAGCAGTGCATTCTGGGAGTTGCAGTTTTAATATATTATATCAACAGTAAGGTGGAAACCTATTATAATACAGGCAGAAAAAAAGCTTTTATATTTCTATTCAATTTTTGCTTAAAATATTTTAAGAAAAATTAATGTAGCTAAAAATAACAGTACAATATTGGTCTATTAATTATAGTGACTAAGTAATGATCAAAGATAATACTGTGGGATACAGGAATTCTCCATAATCATTTCTGGATTTTTATGTAAATCTAAAAGTACCTTTACAATAAAACCTATTAAAATAATTGAAAATGAAGGAATTAAGATTTAAACACTTAATGTGCAGTGGTACTCAAGTCCCAGCTTGTAGCTTATGTCAGATGGTCATTGTCCGACTCTCCTGTAAAGGAGGGAAAACCTGCATTCCCCAGCACAGAGGACTGGCCGGGGCACTTTCATGGGTCACTCATTCCCAGTCACCGGTGACACTTTTCAGTTTGGAGACTTAAGACCATTCAAAGTATGACTAGCGATGAATTTTTCCCATTGTCTTCTCTCTCCTCTGTGTGTGTGTTCTTTGTGAACACTTGTGTGGGGGTGTGCCTATCTATCACTGTCTACCTCACTGCTTTGAGGCAGTGTCTCTCACTGAATCTGGAGTTAGGCTGGCGATTATGGAAGCCACACAATCCTGTCTCTGCTCCCCACAGCTCAGAGGTCACAGGTTCAAGTGAGGCTACACTAGCTTTTTATGACTATGCTGGGGGTTTGAAAACAAAGGTCCTTCTGCTTGAACAATAAGTGTTCTTCCTCACTTAGCCACCTCCCCCAGCACCTTGCTTACACGACCCTTTCTTTTTATTGCATCTACACTGTTTTCTTGTTAAATATGAAGCTATCATCATTGATAGGTCATTTAAGAACCTGTGTTAACCTACCCATGAGAAAAAAAGGTGTACAGTTTGCATGTCATACAGAATCTAGGACCTCATAAAACTTATAAGTGGCTTATAAACATTTCACATCTTGCTCTGAGGTTTCTGACTGAAAATATAAAGGTAAAAAGTTCTGTGTTGTTGGAGATCATATGTCATCGGTTTCCTGTTCCAGTAAAAGCAGCTGAGATAGTAACTGGAAAATATGTGAACCAAATAAACCAAAATGTGCTTATCTGACAGGACATATGAGCATTAGTAGAATATGCCCAAATAGTAGAATAAATGACAAATATTAGGAAGTTTGTTATGCCATGTCACCATGCATCATGGAATGTCCTCAATTCCACCATGGCAATGAAAGGAAGGGAGAGCGTCCACTGAAGGGCACTCTGAAGGTAATTGGGCCTCAGGAGGGAATTTCTTCCTGAGTCTGCTCTTCATGGAGAGTCTGCTCAGGTGCTACTACGAGAGGAGAACCGGGCTTCTGAGAGAATGTTGTAGAGACGACATCACTTCTCTAAGTCACTCCCTGTGCCATTCACTGGCAAACAGACTCATGCAGTGAAGAAGTTGGTGCTTGAAATCCACAAAGGACTGAAATTCTTCAACACAATTTCATTTATGTGTGTAATGTGTAAAATCAGTCCATTGACATGGCTCAGCCAGTAACGGTGCCTGCAATCAAGCCTGACCACCTAAGTTTGATCCCTGAGACCTATATAATGAGAGAAAAGGGAAAATATGAAGAAAAGCATGCAGGCCGACCGTGTGCACTTACACGCATGCACACAGGCAAGCACACACACACACACACACACACACACACAAATAAAAATTTAAATAAATATGTGAAGCCATGGTTTCTTAAAATAACATTCCTTTAATGAGATGGGGTATAATTATACAAATCTTTTGAGCCATATGGTTGCTGTTGATCATGAGTGAAGTACATGAAGGAACTGTTGCGTGTAAAAAATGGACTGATGGGTTTTCTTTTCTGAAGTACTTGTTCTGATAGGTTTCTGCTATATGCTCTCTCTCTGTGTGTGTGTGTGTGTGTGTGTGTGTGTGTGTATGTGTGTGTGTGTGTGCATGAGTGCCTGCCAGATGTCAATCTCAGGCTTCGTTCCTCAGCTGTGATCCTCCTTGATTTTTGCAGCAGGGTCTCTCATTGACCTGGACTTTTCTGGCTAGGCTAGGCTGGCCAGCCAGCAAGCACCAGAGATGCACGTGTCTCTATCTGCTCAGCACTGCGATAGCAAATGTGAGCAACCACGACTGGCTTTCCACATGGGTCCTGGGGACTGAGCTCCTGTTTCATCAGCTGCACCCAAAGCTGTCTTCCGCACACCCAGCACAGCTTCCTGGAGGAACAAATAATCCGCCTCTTGAGGGTAAAGTTGGTATTTGTGAATTTGGAACACAGCTGTTCTTTGGAAGGACGGAGGAATGGATGGTGCACTTTTGAGAATTTGAATGATGGTTGGAATTACACAAACTCTAAGATGCAGCCTCGTTGCCAGTTCAGTAGATTTAAATGCACTCACAGCAGATCTTGGAATACAGATATTCAAAGATAATCTCTGAATGGTGGGGTTTTTTTTTTCCTTTTCTTTTCAATATTTTTCCTCAATGGCCATGTTTATATTATGATGTTACAAAATCAAATTACTTTTAAAACATGCTTGCATAGAAGTTGGCACTTCAACAAAACAAAGGGGGGAAAAAAGACACAACACAGCACAACAGTGGAGTGAAATTTAAATGCAGCAAGAAATGTCCAAGAGAGGAGCAGACGCTTCCCCCAGAGCCGACTGGGCAGCTACTCTTTGCTTGCTTTTTCCTTGGTAACCGTGCGCTGCGTGGGAACAAATGTGGAGTAATTCTTCCGCCTGGATCCGAGGCTCGGCTGCCTTTGCTGTCCCCTCAAGCTTCAATTGACTAACGTCCAGGGAGGAACTAGAGCATATGGAGTACGTTCCCCCCACTCAACCACAGCGAGCTCAAGGTCAGCCGTGATGTTTCTGGCCATTGGGAGCTTGGGTTTTGCTGGCCTTGAGATGCGAGGCTGTCTGGAAGGCTTTGGCTAACACGATGTGCTGCCAATTCCTCCCATCCTGGGACTCACAATGCGGAAATGGAAGCATCCCCCTCGGGTCCTGGACACTCACCTCACATCTTTGGACTTCAAAGTGGAGATACAGGCTAACACAGTTGAGTTAAGATCTCGGCAAGACCAAGTCAGAGGGGACCATTCCCTCCTGGTCCTGTCGCAGACCTTACGTCAGTGAGATGCAAACGTAGGGCATGTTGAATATCCGTTTCACCGACAATTTTTTTTTTGTTCTCATTTTTGTTCTCGAAAGAGGTGATGCCCCAAATCTTCAGAAGGAAAGAATATCGCTGCTGTGAGTTTGAATCAAATCGTCATCACTTGATAGTCACCCTCAGCCCCAGCACCCTCGTGTGTAAATATCTTCCTGAAAAACTGCTTTTAGGTATGAAGTAAGACAAAAATCCACAGCATGGACTCTGGCCTATAGCGGCTTCTCAAAGGGCTCTCTCTCTCTCTCTCTCTCTCTCTCTGTGTGTGTGTGTGTGTGCGTGTGTGTGTGTGTGCGTGTGCGTGTGTGCGTGCGCTGCTGCTGCACTCTCAGGGATTACACTCAGTCCTCAGCAGGATTGGTGGCAGAGCCTTTCCCCAGCGAGCCCTCTCCCTAGCCCTTACTGTTATTTTCTCTAGCACTTGTTATCATGACCTGCTTTGTCCTTGGCGCATCTAGCCTGGCTGGGTTTTGTCTCTAACCAGATGTCCCCATCTTGATACAAATTCCTCTCTCCCTGGAAGACATAAATGCCTAAATTCCCACTGTGCTCCTGGGAACTGGAACTGCTCAGGGCCGAGCCCCGTGGTTACTGAGACTGTTTGATGGGTTTGTTTTTAGTGTAAACTTAACTAACAGGTGTTCACAATTATCTGGCTAAGAGTGGCGTGTGTCTACATAAGGGTTTCCAAAAAAAAAGATTAGCTTTTAGATTTGTGGACTGAGTTGAAGATGCTCCACTCCCACCCAGGTGTCATCTTCCCAGCCCCGCCCCCTTCTCTCTGTCCCTCTGACTCATTTCCTAACTCCCACCTTCCCTCTTTGAGTTGGATATTCATCTCCTCCTGTCCTTGAACTGTAACATCCATTACCGACTTCTGGTTCATAAGTCGTTGAACTGGGAGTGATAGATGATTCCATCCGTTATTCTGGTCTGCAGACTTCTGTATTTGAGCTTGAACCACACCATCACCTCTCTGTGTTTCCATCTTGCAAGTGGCAGAATGTGGAACTTCTCAGCTTCCACAGTCCGAGGAACCATTTCTGCATAACAGAGTTCTACCTGTCTACCTATTATCTGTCTCTCATTATCACCTATCTGTCTGTCTGTTACCAATCACATGTCTATCTGTCTGCCCATCTTTTAGGCTTTGTTTCTCTGGAGAACTTTGATTGATATACTGTTGTTCAGGCTCAGAGGTCTCAGCCCAGGGATTAGAATAGCAGAGGCTGAAGCAGACACAATCAATGATTTATATTTCTTTGGTCCATGGCATCCAGACATGCCATCATTTTTAGCATTCATTTAGCAATAAAAAACAGTGACAGCAATGACGCCTACGTTGAGAATCTCATGAGCACACGAGGGGTGTCACAAGATATCAAAAGTCCTCCTGAGTGGGCATACAGCTGTGTATATGTGAGATGGGCTATCATACTCTGGTCCTGGGATGTTTTGAGGCATGGGGGTTACAGGTTGTGGTGGTTTGAATAAAAATGGCTCCCGTAAACCCACTTTTTAGAGGTTTGGCCTTGTTAGAGTAGATGTGAACTTGTTGGAGTAGGTATGGCCTTTTTGGAGGAAGTGTGTCATGGGGTCTGGGGGGGGGGAGCTTTGATCTCCTAGAAGCTTAAGCCAGGCCTGGCGGCTCACTGTCTCTTCCTGCTGCCTGTGGATCAAGATGTAGAATTCTCAGCTACTGCTCCAGCACCGTGTCTGCCTGTGTGCCACTGTGCTTCCTGACGTAAAGATAAAGAACTAAGCCTCTCAACTGTAAGGCAGCCCCAGTGAAATGTTTTCCTTTGTGCGAGTTGCCGTGGTCATGGCGTCTCTTCACAGCAGAAACCCTAGCTAAGACACAGTTGTTATCCCTGATCTCCCTTACGTGTGCACAGGAAGAGCTTCTACATCCTTAACCTAGACTGTCAACGATCCCAGGGACCCAGGCTTCCTTAGAGAGAGGAGGTATGGCAGCGCTCTTCCTTTTTCTTTTCTTTTCTTTTTGAGACAGGGTTTCACTGTGTAGCCCTGTAGCCTTGAACTCACAGTAATACCCCTGATTCTGCCTTCACAGTGGTGAGATCAAATGTTTATGGCACTACACCTGGAAAGAGACAGGAGCTCCATCTACTGGGCCAGTTTTCCTTTTATTCTTGCCCTTATCTGCATACATCTTACTTTTGGTAAATTTAATTAGTTCTGCTCTTTGGCTGTAAATGCTAACACTACAGTGTTGCGTGGGATTTAAAAATGCAGTTAAAGAAATAATTTGGCTCATCCCCTATCTCTAAGCATGAGTGAGTCTTTATTTTTATGATTAAACCAGAAAGCAAGATAATTGATATTATCAAATAAACTTGCAATTCTTCTAGTTGATGTGGACAGTTTTATATGTGGTGCCAGCCATGAATGTGTAGCAATCTTCAATGGCTAGATCCTTTCTCTGTAACAGTACCTCAGGCTTCTCTTCTGATGCTCACATATATTCACACCCGAGGATCATTCTGTCATGGTTTGGGGTATTTTAACCATGTTGTATAATGGGGCAGTGGGGACACCATGGTGGACCATGCCAAGTGTAACCCCCCCCCCCCCAATCTGGTATAAAGGAGGAAAGGGAGAGGGGAGCTGGGGAAGGAATAGAGTGAGTAGGCTGTGAGGGTAGAGAGAGGAAGGATAGGAAGGGAGACAAAGAGGGCACCCATGAGTGAGGGGGGAGAGAAGGAGTGGGGAGAGAGAGAGGGTGGGGAAGAGAAGGAGGGAGGGAGAGAACATGGTAACAGAGAGAGAACAGAGAGATCCAGTGAGCTGGGGTGGTGGGTAGGACCTTTTATCCCAAATACACTGTATGAAGTCTCTAGGTTCCTGAAGGCAGGCAAGCTGAATCGCCTGTACACTAAGAAACCATCT
The DNA here is from genome assembly GCF_907164565.1 of Psammomys obesus. Classification (NCBI taxonomy): domain Eukaryota; kingdom Metazoa; phylum Chordata; class Mammalia; order Rodentia; family Muridae; genus Psammomys; species Psammomys obesus. The sequence continues at coordinate 4,522,057 of NW_026591086.1, forward strand.
GAGAGTTTCTTGAGAAATCAATCTTTCTTTCTTTCTTTCTTTCTTTCTTTCTTTCTTTCTTTCTTTCTTTCTTTCTTTCTTTCTTTCTCTTTCTTTCTTTCTTTCTTTCTTTCTTTCATTAAATTATTTTTTATATTAATTACAGTTTATTTACTTTGTATCCCAGCTGTAGCCTCCTCCCTCAATCCCTCCTAATCCCATCCTCCCTCTCTCTTTTCTGGCCCTCTCTAAGTCCACTGACAGGGGAGGTCCTCCTCCCCTTCTATCTGACCTTAGCTTATCAGGTCTCTTCAGACTGGCTGCAATGTCTTCCTCTGGCAAAGCTACTCCTCCCTTGGGAGTGGAAAGGTCAAAGAGCCAGCCACTGAGTTCATGTCAGAGACAGTCCCTGTTCTCCTTACTAGGGAATCCACTTGGATACTGAGCTGCCACGGGCTCCATCTGAGCAGGAGTTCTAGGTTATATCCATGAGGAAATCTTTTAATCTCAGTGTGTATACTTTGGGAAACTGGTAGTGGCAAAGATAGCTGCTGTGCACAGGGTTCTGGGGGTGAGCTGGTACACAGCTTCTATGCAGAACACCTGGACAGAGAATAGGCTTATACCCCTTTGTAGAGATTGACCTTTGACAAACCAACAGCAACAGCCTCCTGGTCATCCCAGGAGACATGCGAACAGCATCTCCAGATGTGGGCAACATCTGCTTCCATGAGCTTGTCTTGATTAGTAAGTGACAAAATGAAGGCAGCCTGCTCCAGGATCATTGTTGGACCACCATGTGGAGCGGGTTTTGGCCCTGGACCTTTAGCACTTTCTCAAATGTTTGTGTTTTTCCCTGCAGACACTGCAAAGAGGAAAGGGCCCTGGCAGTCCTTAAGGCAGCAGGGCAACAATTCCTGCAGCCCAGGCATGATGTAGAAGTAGAGCTGCAGGCTGCAGGACTGTGGCTCGGATGGGGTATCTTTGGAAAGAAGTACAAAGCCTGAGAATTTCCCAGTGTAGAAAGCCACGGCCTTCACCCCAGAGCCACCCCAGGGGCCAGCACTAGGTACTTTTCTCACTATGGATACAATACCCGACAAAAACAAAATTTAAGGGACGAAGGGTTTAATGGTATAGTCCACCATGATGAAGCAGTCACAACAGCGGGATTTCAGGGAAGACGGTCACAATGAGTCCACAGCCAGGAAGCAGGGAAGAACGGACACTGTTACTGAGTTTCCTCCTTTTTATTCACTTGGATTCAGGTGCCTCAGACAAACTTCCCCAGAGGTACCGTCACAGATGCTCCCGAAGGTTTGCTTTCTAGGTGATTCTAAATCCTGTCAGACTGACTGTCAAGGTTAACTATGGGAGGACCATGTTGATGGTCCCCACTCCAGGAAGAGTGCCTTCCCAGACCTCAAGCCTCAGCTCAAGCTGCTGCCTCCTCAGGCTATCCTCTATGCACCAGGAATCACCTGACAGTGTCAGATTATTTTGTGGGTTCTTCTGCTCTAGAGTTTTATACATTTCACTTGATACACAGAGTACATTTACTACTTTTGTTTGCTTCTTCTGTTTTTCCAAAGGTATCGGGAAATTTGCTGTAGCCTTGGCGAGGGTGTGTTTTATTCCTTTAAATTCATGTTGAAACTTAGTTAAAAGTTAATAGTATTTGGTAGGTATTCTTTGCCTACAAAATGGCCAGTTCAAGCCAAATTAAAGTATAAAGGCAGGTTTATTGGGGCTGCTCTTGGGCAGGTTGCTGGGTCCCAAGGAATGAAGCCAGAGAAGTCTCCATGCAGAAGGAGATAGAGGGGAAGGGGAAGAGAAAGTGAGAGAAATTCAGAAAGAGAGACCCAAAGAGTCTTGATTATATATTGAAGAGCCTCTTGGTGGGAAGAGGAAGCCCAACCCCTGGGCTGATAACGTAGGCACTGAGGGATGCTGGAAGAACCTGGAGACCAGGTCCACTTTTGTATGTTAAATAGGCACCTCAGCTGCTTGTTTGGGGTCTGAATCCCAACAATATTCAGAATTAGGCCAGTGGGAAAGTGATCAGTATTAGATGAAGCCATGAGACTGGCATTATTGGTTACATAAGACGGCAGAGAAAGTCCTGAACTCTCAGCACTCTTTTCATGGGACCCTATCAGCTATGCTGTGATGCATCCAAAGACCCTCGTCAGATGCCAGCAACATACCCAATGACTTCCCAGCCCCCAGAACTGTGAGCCAAATACAGTTTATTCTTTATAAATTATTCAGTCTGCGCTGTTCATCCATGGTAACAGAAAATAGATCAATATATTATTTTTTTCTATTTTTGATAAACAACAATTCATTTTTATCTCTAGATTCAAAATGACTGCTTTCTCAGAAAACAGAAAACAGACTCAAGAAGAAAATTTAAACCACCCCAAGTTCCAGGATGCAGAGACTGGAGTCCATTGCTGTTACTCAAGATCTCAAACGGCATGTTCCCAGGAGGCTGTACCAAGTGCCTCATATCGCTTGCTCCACTCCCACCTCCACTCCCCTTTCCCATGCTTCCTCCACACAGAACCTTCTGATGCACATACTCTCCAGCCAGCTGTGCCTTCCCGTGAACCTCGCTCGGTCAGGGACAGAGGTTTCTATCATAAGGAAAGAATCAAAATAGATAAAGTCTCCTGTGGATGAACATGGGGCCCTGCATGGTGGGTGCATGCCTGTAATCCAAACCCTTGGGAGACAGAGGCAGAAGGATCACCTGTGGCTTGAAGCCAGCTTGTGTTTTGTAAGTGAGTTCCAGGCCAGGTTGGGCTATACTGCAAGACCCTGTCTAAAAACAAACGGACAAAGAAGCAAACAAGGAAACAAACAAGATTTTGGAGATAGATAAAATATTCAGCTTTGAAGAACACAAACCCTTCTTGAAGTTCAAGGGTAATTAGACTTTTGAGGAGGATGGAGGGATGAGTGGGATGGAAAAGGAGAGGGTAATGGGGTAGAGTGGCCCTTGAGCTTCTGGGGACTGTTAAAGTACAGGTTATACTTGAATAAAAAAAAAATACCATCAAGAAACTCATCACTCTGTATAATGTATATATACTAGTAAGACTTTTAAAAGGCTCCATCAGGGTTCAGCGACCCTTCCCCACCGACTTCACCCCATGCTTTTGTATCTCTGACTGTCCCTGAGTGATTGCCTTTGCCTTTCCATCACCATTATCTTCTGTAGTTGCGTCCTCGGGTGAAGCTCGGCTTCTTTTTTTTTTTTTTTTTTTTTTAGGGTTCAGACTTTATTGGTTCAACCAATAAAGGCAACGTAACTACTATTCCGGGGGTGTCATCCACAGACGTGAAAGCCACCTTTCAACTAAGCTCGGCTTCTTTTTTTCTCTGGTTTACCCAGCCCAGTGGACTGGAACAGCAGTGTCTGGAACAGGGAAAACGAGACTAGCTCCATGGGACCTCTATGGAAGTGAGCCAACTTCTCTCCATGTTGTTGAGAATGACAGGTGTTTAAAAAAAATGGGGGTGGCTGTAGATGTGTCAAGACACACCAACACTGAGACATGGCGAGGCCTCACTACCTAGGATAAACTAGCATAACCACAGCCATTTTGTTCTTAAGTCACCATTTTGATCATAAGGTGAAATTAATTTCAAGTTCTCAGGGTCTGCCTCCCTGAGGACTTGAATAGCCTTTTATTTACAATTTAATACTTACTGAATGTTCTGCTTGAATTAATGATATATGTTTTACTTAAACAAAATCACAATGCCCTACTATGTCCCTTTCTCCCAGAATGGTGGGGAACTGGAAAGTCCCCAACTCCCCTACCCTATATCCTAGCCAGTCATCTTAAAATGCTTTGTTTAGTTAGTCAAAATGATGTAATTAGGGTTATACCTTGCTTTTTACACCTGGTTACCTGGTTACGGTTTGTTTTTCTATAAAAAGCCTGCCGTAGAAACAGACCAGTGTCACTGTTTGGCTCCTGAGTCCCCTTGCGTCACTGACCAATCAGTCTTTCTTCAGCGTTCAATAAACTCTCATCATTCTGAGTCTGGTGTCCGAGTGGTCAGTGGGGGTTATTCTCAAACCCCAACATATAGATGTCAAAGTGGAGATATTTCTCAAACAAACGATCTTATTCTTTTTATGGCTATGTAGCATTATACCATACACGTCTGCACAGTGAAATTTAACTCAACTTGACACAACCTAGGATCAGCACCCCAGGGAGCCTCAGTTGAGTGATTGTCTTTATCAGACTAGCCTGTGGGCATGCCTGTGGAGTACTGTCTTGATTGTTAATTGAGTAGGAAGGCTCAGCCTATGGTGGGTGGCATCATTCCCTAGCCAGAGGAGCTGGAATCTTACAGAACAAGAGCAAGATAGAGACAGGGAAGCCAGCAATATTGGTGTATCTGTCTCTCTCTGCCATTGATTGTGGATGCGACATGTTGTTTATGTTTATGCCTCCTCTTCCTCATCTTCTCCTCAGGATGGACTGTAAACCGGAATGGTAAGCTGAAACAAACACTTTGCCCTCACAAGCTGCTCATGGCCAGGGTGTTTAATCGCAGCAGCAGAAGGGAAGTAAGCCAGACACAGAAAATGAACGCTGCGTGAGCGACTAACACATGAACCCTCTAAGAGTTTATCTCAGACAAGCAGCATGGGGGAGCAGCTTCCAGAGACTGGGGGGAAAGTGAGAAGAGGAGTGCGGTGAGGGCAGTGACAGACTAAGAGGTAGGAGGGCGAGGTTCCGTGCCCCATTGTGCCGGAGGGTGACTGCAGTGCCACAGGCTGCATGTTGAGGGTACCTGGAAGGATCTCCGATACGCCCACCTTGAGAAAGTGATGAATGTTTGAAGTGACGGTGATTGTCCTGATTTGGTGTCTGCATGATTGATTGTACCTATGTCAAAGTATAACACTGCATCTTATTAATATGTATAACTATTAGTTGTCATTTAAAATAGACAACATGCAAACAAGAGCAGAGCACATGCCCTAAGGGATGCCAGGTGGCCTGTGCGACACAGAGACTAGGTAGCATATGGAAGCTACACATCTCACCAAGAACCTAGGCCCACACTAAGCGGCGCTGTTCCCTGAGGCTTCACTGACTCCACAGGCCAAGTAACCCTTATTCTTTTGCTTTATTTTGTTGTTGTTGTTTGTTTGCATGTTTGTGTGTATGGGTATACATGTATGTACATATGTATGTATGCATTTATGTATGAGGAAACTTTGATAACTGTTCCACAGGTGCTGAGACAAGGTCTCCAACTGGCCTGGAACTTGCCCAATAGGCTAGACAGGCTGGCTGGCGAGCCCCAGGGATCCGCTTGTCTCATTTCTCAGGCCTGGGATTATAGGCATACACCACCATGTATAACTTTTTTTTTCCTTTTACATGGTTTCTAGGGATTGAACTCAGATCTTCATGCTTGCATGGTGAGCTCTTTGCCAACTAGTTGTCTCTCAACCTCTTCTTCCTTTCTTTAATTTCTTCACTGATTTACACCTGGAACACATCTAAATCTTTTCTGTGTAAGCTGCACCATAAATAACGAATTGCTACAAGGCAGAAAAGCATCCTGTTTATCTCTACATTGCCACCCCTATGTACCTGACATATATCAGGTTCTGGAAAAATGTTGTGGACTAAAAATGCTGAAAAAAATAGGATGGGGAAAACAAATTAGAGAGCGTCTTAATTAGGATTACTGTTGCTGTGATAAAACAGAATGATTGAAAGCAGGTTGTGGAGGAAAGCATTTATTTGGTTCATGCTTCCACATTTACAGTCCATCACTAAGGGAAGTAAGGAGAGGAACTCAAGCAGGCAGGATCTGATGCAGAGGCCACGGAGGAGCGCTGAGCCTGCTTTCTTATAGAATTCAAGACCATCATCCCAGGGGTGGCTCCACCCACAATGGGCTGATCCGTCCCCCAGTGCTCACTAATTAAGACAATCCCCTACAGTCAGATCTCATGTCGCCATTTTCTCAATTGAGGTTCCCTCCTTCCACATAACTCTAGCCTGGGTTAAGGTGTCAACTAGGAGTGAGAGAGAGAGAGAGAGAGAGAGAGAGAGAGAGAGAGAGAGAATTTAAGGCTATAAGTGATCTCTAAACAGAGAGTTCTCAAATAAATAGGTGCTCTCGTTTTTAGATGGATAATGGTTGATGCTGTTTGGAGAAGTAAGTCCCTTTGATTAAAGTAACAATTTCCTTGTGCCTGGCTGCTCTATGGTCCTTCCTGTGGGCTTTGCACATGATGTATACAGGGAAGCCTGGGGGGTCTGAGCTTCCCACACTCTTTTTCCAAAAACAGATCCTGAACCTGAAGGGTGAAGTGATGGCTCCAAGACTTCCTGGGCATGTGATGGGCTGAGGATCTGGTTAGACCAGGCTGTCTCTTCATTTATGGTTAGGAAATGTGAGTGCTTTACTGGATGCAGGGCAAGGAAGGCCAAAACTACCTCCAGCCTGCTTGAGCCCTCACCAGAGGAGACCCAGCCCTGTAGTTATATCGATACTGGCTTTTAAGTTTCGCCTTTATTTTCTCCAATGGTCCCACTAACTTGGCAGATAATCAGACATTAAAGATCAGAGACATGATTCATGAAAGAATGCTGGTAAGGTTCCGGAAGGATCATATTTTATAAGCTTTACGGTACAGGTTTGGAGCTAGCCTAGAAGACATGAGAACCCCACTTGGAGGCCTCTAGATATTAGCTGTGGAATTCTGTTAATCGTTCCCAAACACAATACTGAAATCTTAAGCCTGAAGGGGAAAAGTTAGCTAAAAGATTCAGCTCAAACTGGTAGTGTCTGCCTAGCATGAATGTATGTATGCAGTGCTTGGTTTGTCCCTAAGACAACATAAAATCAGACATGGTGGCACATATCTATAATTCTAGTACATGGAGAGATAGAGGCAGAAATATCAGAAGTCCACCATCTTTTTCAGGTACATTAGCAAACTGGAGGCCATGACACCCAAATACTACTACTATTGCGAATACCAAATCATGCCATTCCTTATAGCCTGATTTAGACCTCCATGCGACAGTCCCCCATCTCCTGTGGGAATATTCTAAGACCTTCAGTGGATTTATGAAACCACAGGTAGTACTGATCCCTATACAACACAGATGCGGCCACAGTTGATCCGGTAATTGTGATTGCCAGGTGGGTAGTGAATACAGAAAGAATACATTGGACAAGTAAGGTCCATGCTCATACCCTGAACATGGCAGAGTAGGATACTGTGAGGCTTTTTCCTGCTGTGAAGAATAGTGTGCAATTAACTTTTAAAAATATTTTTGTTTGATCTATAATTAGTATGTAGAGGCATGCCACGGTCCACCTGTGGAGACTGGACAGCTCTGTGGAGTTGGTTCTCTCTTTCCACCTTTACAGAGGGTTCCAGGAACCACACTCAGGCCATCAGGCTGATGTAGCGGGTACCTTTGCCTGCCGGGCCATCTCACCAGCTCCTAGTGCACAGTGTAAAATTCAGGCACTAGTCCTGGGATTTCCACTTAGTGTCTTCGGAACACAGGTGACCTTAGTCTCGTGAAAACTGGTAAGTCAGACCACAGATGAAGAGCAGGGGTTACTACAGTGTACATTTGTAGAGGTGACTATAGAAAAAGTTGTAAGTGGCTGCGGTCTGCTTCTGCTACCCACCCACCCATCAGTCCACGAGCACAGTCCTCTTCCGAGGTCTCTTAGGCTTTTCCTTGTCCATCCCCATAACACGTCTTTGTTCTCTCATTCTCAAACTGTGGAATAAAATTCCTGTCATAGAAGTCCATACATGCTCCCTAATTCTATGTTTCTCATAGACAAATTTATCTTTTGTGCCCCATTGTAGCCTCATGAGACCCTCTACTACTTCAGTTTACTTTATGTTAGCTATATACTAGAGAATATTAAGGATGCATAAGCTAGTTCATGTAGGGCCTAGGACTGCTAGTCACCTGCTCCATGTTCGGGAAGACTTGGGTGGTCTTAACAAGAGCCCACCTGTGGTGTGAATGAAAGTCTAGTTGGTCAGAACCCTAGCAGAGGTGGAGCTGAGCTGTCTGTCTGGTCCTATACAGTGTTTGAGAGTTAGAGAAGAAAGATTTTCCCCGAGTCCCTTCAAATTTCACCACACGTACTATAAGCCATTCCATCTCTACATATGTTTGGCTCAGATAGGATGACTCAAAATCAACTTCAGTTCAATGCTACGATACTCCTCCGGCTTCCACAACAGCCTCTGAAATGACGGATTTCATTCCCCGGGAAGGTGTGTTTGACTTTGATAACAGAAGTTCATTAAGCGCCCCTATCACTACCTTCAAAGATTCATCCCAGATCACCACCCTGTCAAGCTCTCTTCTCTAAACACACCACACTCCCACCCCTGCCAAACAGTAACGCTCTTGCTACCTACTTGATTCGTCCTCCATTTTAAATACACTCATTTACCGTCCTCTCCCTCTGCCCTCAACAGTCCACACATTAGCGTAGTCTGTCAATAAGCTTCCTGTCGCAGATGGGCGTGTTCTCTGTGGGGGGAATCTAACTGTCTTTCAAACGTCAAGGTATGCTTTCCATTTCTTTATACCATATTGGTGAACAGGCTTTTGGAGAAGAGCTTGAACCCTGCACCTAGGAGTCAGCAAGAGCTTTTGGCCCCTATCATATGTTGCTTCCAGAGGCTAAACAGTTTCATTCGCCAGATCCTCAGTATCCTACACCCTGGAGAGGCCCTTTAATAGCCTTCTCCAGTAAATTAGACAATTAAGATTCAGTTCCGTTTTGTCGCCAAGGTGCAGGGCAGATGCTGATGCTTCAATCGAGTTGATCTGTAGTCTCGGAGCAGGATGCCACTCACGGAACACTCTCTGTGGCTGTTTATCTGTCGAGCTCCTTCACTCAGACATATTTTGAGGAGACTTTCCAGCTGCAGAGACCTCAGACAGCTCTTCTTCCTGAAGCCAGTGCTGTCAGAGCTCCAGTGGGAGACGGTGATGCGATCTAAATGACATTCTCTCATTATTGATTTGATGTGAACACCTGGGCCGTGTCTGCAAGACATAGAAATGGGCTGCAATTAGTTTCTGATGTTCAGCAAAAGCCTGGAAAATTCTTGCTTATGTTTAGGCTCATTAACACTTTCTTTTCAATAAATTCATTATTTTATGGTTAGTCTTTCTCTCACAAGGAAATTTAATCTGAAACCCATTTGTTCTTTAATGTTTTAAAGGACAAGATGCGTTCTTTATCCCTTCCTCTAGTTCACACATTGCTAGGTGATAACACACACTTGGATAAATTATTTGTTTATAGGTGATAATATTGCAGGCCCCTAGCTATTTTTAGAAATCTTGGGGAGACATTATTTAGCATTTGAGAGAAAAATTAAGCAATTTTTGACCCCCTAGCAGAGGTCTGTCAGTGAGACATAGAAGATGGATGGAGCTAGGATCTCTGTTGTCCTTTGTAGGTCCTGAAGAACAATCCAATAATACAGCCTTCTGAGGAAAGGAGATGATATTAGAGCTTTGGACAAGGAAGCACAAGGAGATTCAATAAACAGCTTGCCTAAGAAACAAGCCATGGGGGGAGCACATCTGAGCAGTGAATGCAGATGAAGAACCTGGGCCCCTAATTGTTCCACTAGTTGGGTGGTGAGCGAGGCCGATTGCCTAACGGGCAGAGACAGAGGCACAAGAAAGCCTAACAGGATAAAGGATATCAATAAAAAAACATCAGGGCCAAGAAACTACAGGGTAGTCAGGCCCGTAAAATTGCTCAGGAATGAGAGTACAGGCACATGTCATGGTTACATACAATCTGCAATACATATGACACATGCTGTGCTAGCCATTGATTCCCACCAACAATTATGTCATTCTAAGGAGAAAGGAAGTATGGAACCAGGGGAACACACAGAGGACAGGCTGTTGTACATTTGCTGGTGAAAGTAGCCAGTCTGAAGAGGCAACGTTGGTGTGGAGTTCCTGCCATTTCACCTTCTGGAACAGAAAAATTGCTGGTTTTCTACCATCAGATGGGGAAGGGAGTTGAAGAGGCGGAGTGAGGAGGAGGGCTGTTCGCTGTGGCTTAGTAATAATGACTGTGTGTGTGTGTGTGTAGTGTGCACCGAGCAGGAGTGTCAAGTTACTTTTTCCTGTGCTTTGACAAAATACCCAATATAAGCAAGATGAGGAGGAGGAGGAGGAGGAGGAGGAGTGGTTTATTGTGACCTGTGGCTTAAGGGTGCAGCCACCATGGCTAGGAAGACATGGCGGCTGGAGTGTGAGGTGCCCGGTCACAATGCAGCTTCAGCTAGGAGGCAGAGAGACCAGAGCTGGGGCTTGACTGGCTGGCTCCTTTTCATTGAGCAGGGGACCCCCAGCCCGCGGAATGGCCCCGCCCACATTTACAATAGGCTTTTCCACTTCGATTCACCTAGTTTAGAAAATTCCCCATAGACATTGCCCGAGGCCTATGGCCATGGCCATTCCAGAACCTGTCAAGCTGACCTCTAACACTGACTATCCCAGCAGGCAAGGCCAAAAGTGAACACAGTGATAACGTGGGCCAGTGACCTCGGGTGATGGCACGACCATGAGTTTGTAACAGATGTGCTGCTCTGGGGGGCTTGAGGGATGCCTCGGTGGGGTTAGGAGCACTTGCTGCTCTTGCAGAGGATCCTTGTTCCATCTCTAGAAGCCACATGATGGCTCCCAATTGACCGTACCTCAAGGTTCTGGGGATCCAATGCCCTCTCTGGCCTCTTCAGGTAGTGCATTCATGTGGTGTGCAAATAATGATACACACAAAACAGAAGTAAAGAAGATCTTGTTAAAAAATGTGACACTCTTGATGCGTGACGCACAGAGAAGACTCCCTGTGCGTGAATGTGTGGTGGAGGGTGAATGGGAACTCTACGTTTAGCCGAAGTTTGCTGCTCACCTAAAACTATTCTGGAACATCTTCTTTTATTATTTTTTTCAACTGGACATACTTAGCGAAGACTGTATAAAAGTTTGTAAAATAAAATTTAATTTTGCGTGTAACACAAGAGAAGAAAAAGGCATCTGGGTAAGAATAAAAGATGCAACAATGGGGGGGGGGCGGCTAGGAAGAGGTTTCAAGCTGCCGAACACTAAGAGGAATGGAAGAGCGGAAGTATGGGCTGTACCAGGAACAGATTAGGCACCACCTCTCCCTTCCGGTTCTCCTGTCTCCCGGACCACTCCCACTTTCATTTGAAGAACAAGATTGCTGCTACTGTTACAGACCTCTGCTCCTGCCTCATCTATCACCTCTGCTCACTGCTCAGCTGTGCCCAGAAGAGATCAAGGTCTCCCAGACTCCATCATCCTCGTCACTTTAGGAAAGGTTGCCAAGCCAGACTTACATGAGCTCCAGCTTCTTCCAGCACAGCCAGGCACATGGCAGAGGCCCTGGCTCTGGCTTCTCCCATGGTGTTCTCCTCCGAGGAGCCAGGGTCCTTATGGATAGATGAAATAAATCCCTAGAGTGCCTAGAGCCATACACCAGGGATCTCAAAGCACCAAAACCCCACTATCTCTTAGATCTAAAGGTTGTGAATCCAAAATAGGCTCCAGCAAGGGTGGGGAGAATCTTTCTGCATCTTCCTGCCTCCAGCTCCCAACTGCTGGGGTTGCAGCCATGCACCACCACGATGGGTTTATGCAGTGCTAGGCATCCAACCCAGGGCTTCTTACACACTAGGCAAACACTCTGCCAGCTCAGTGCCATCCTCAGACCAAGAATTGTTCTTCTTATATTCTGATGGTGGTCACAATTCTTGGCAATCCTTTGTTTGCAGACATGTGACTCCAATCTACTTCTTGTCCCCTGGCATTCTCTCCGAGCCCGTGTCTCTGTTTCCCCTTCTTATAAAAGCACCAATATCACTGAACTTTGATCTCATTACAATTGGATTATGTCTACTGACACCTTATTTCCAAATGTAGTCACACTGGGTCTAGAAGGTACGTCTTCAGTACATTTTGGGCAAGATTTTCAATTCATCTAAAACACTCCAACTGGATGAACTTTGATCATAGTCTCCTCACACATCTCTTCTTGATTCTGTTATCTTAAGAATAATAACAAGCATAAGCTAAGATCAAACATTTTCCTTAAGATTTATCTCAAGATATCCCTACCTTTCTATTAGCATATCATTGTGTCTTTAGGAGGCAACACAATGGATTACCTTGAACAAAGTTGTTGCTTTTGTTTTCAGTGGAGATGTTCTGTTATTTTTGTTAATTTATGTTTCTTCCTTGTGGGTACATAGTCTGATATGTTCGTTGATTGTTTCCCCTTGCCACTCATTTAGAAAGTCTTAGCACTGGAGTGAGAACTACTCCGACAATAAAGGTTTCCTTTGTCTATTGTCTTCTTCTTCTTTCTCTAGAGGATCATAGTGGGATAGAGGAACACTTTCCAAATGGATGTTCCTTTGTTCAAAGTTATAATTTTAACAATGCATCTACTCTCTATGAGAATAGGGTTTTGTTCAGAGAGCATTTTCATGTTAGAAACTCCAAGGCAGCAGTTGTGGTAAAGTTATGACATTTCATAAGTATAGATTCTTCCTCTGGCCTTATGGGAGTTATTGCCCAAACACTGTCAAAGGAGAGGTATTTGCTCAGGGGATTACATGGGCATGCATCTGTCCAGGCCTTGAGAGTTCAAATTACTCCACTCTTACCTAACTTGAGTCTTTGATCTTCATTTCAAGACAGAAATGTTCTGAAGTTAAAAAGTACCAAGATGACTCCATCAACATAATAAAAATGTGTGTTTATTCTTACTTAAGGTTAGTGAGCCACAAGGAGAGCAACAGAACAAGAAAATTTGAACACAGGGAACTTCCCAGAGACTCATACTCCAACCAAGGACTATCCATGGAGATAACCTAGAACCCTGACAATGCAGCCACTTCTGATGAGAACTGATAGACTAAGATCAGAAGGAAGGAGAGGAGGACCTCCCCTATCAGTGGACTTGAGGAGGGGCATGCATGCAGAAAGGGGGGGAGGGTGGGGCTTATGGGGGGATACAAAATGAATAAAGTGTAATTAATAAAAGTTTAAAAAATGGAAAAAAATAAAAATAAAAAAAAAGGTTAGTGAGGCTGGGCACGTGGTGGTGCATGCCAGTAATCCTAGCACTCTGGGAGGCAGAGGCAAGCAGATCCCTGTGAGTTCAAGGCCAGCCTGGTCTACAAATCTAGGGTAGCCAGGGCTACACAGAGAAACCCCTTCTCAAAATAAACAAACACACACAACAAGAAAGACAGACATTATTTTTTCACTCACAGTCATAATCTTTGAAATGAGTGGATAAACTTTCCCATCCGTGAATTCTTTACTTGTGACAGATTTCATGCAGAAAATTTAATTTTAGTAAAATTTTATTTTATAGTTTTATTTAAAAACAACACTTATTTGTTGCCGTAGGATAGGAGTATATCACACCACACACACACACACACACACACACACACACACACACACACAGGTCAGAGGACAAGTTACAGGAGTCTGTTCTTTTCTTTCTCTATATGGATTTTGAGGGAAAAAAAAACCCAGTCACAGAGTCAGAAATCCCTAAACTGAGCACAATGTTGTGTCAAGTGAAGGTAGGCAGAGAGGGGGTCCCAGACATCAGGCAGCATTTGAAGATCTTTTCTCCACTGAGATCCCTGGCTAAAAGAGAAGGCTGCCTTAACCCTAATGAAGGCCTTACCTGTACAAGGGTGTAACCATCTTGGGCCATGGAGGCCCAGTCCTTTGTTCTACCTCTCCTGACCCTATGAAATAGTTCTGAAGTTCTCCTGCCTCCATCCAGACATTGTTTCATGTTTCCTGCCTGTACTAATGAGTTTTAACTGTGAACTTGACACAACCAAGACTCACCTAGAAGAAATTTTTTTTTTTTTTTTAGAGAGAGAGAAAAGAGTTTATTGTAACTTAAAGATTGCAGTCCATCATTGAGGGAAGTCAGGGGAAACTCAAGTAGGAATTTGAAGCAGAAACCGTGGAGGAATGCTTTTTGGCTGGCTCACACCCGGGCTTAAGCTGAGCAAGCTTGGTTATACATCCCAGGATCACCTGCCCAAAGAATGGTATCACCCAGAGTGACCTGGGCCCGCCTACATCACTTAGCAATCGAGACAGCTCACCACAGACATACCTTCAGGGCATGTTTGATCTGGGCAATTCTTCAATTGAGACTCCTTTCTCAGATGACTCTAGGCTTTACAAGTAAAGAATAAACTAAGTAGGACAGTGACAGCGCCTAACTTCAAAAAGGATAAAAAAATGTAAAGTCATATTTTTTCTTTATTATTTTTTATTTTTTACTTTCTATCCCAGCTGTAGCCCTCTCCTTCATTCCCTCCCAATCCCACCCTCCCTCCCTCATCTCCTTCCTGTCCCTCTCTAAGTCTACTGATGGGGGAGGTCCTCCTCCCCTTGAAGAGATTCTTAAGGAGGCATTTTTTAGCTCAGGTTGGCCTTTGGGGATCATCTTGACTGTGACGCTGGAAGCTGCGTCCCAGTGTAAGTGGTACCAGTCCTTAAGCTGGGAGTCCTGATGGTATAAGAGAGGAGAAAGCCAGTGGAGAGCAAGCTCGACAGTAAGGATCCACACATCTGTCCTCGCTCTGGTCTGATGGTCTATGTGATTAAAATCTTGATGTATCGATGTAAACATTGAATATTTCCTGTTGTAAGACTTGGACAAAGCTCTTATATTCATGTTTTAAATGTTAGCTAATGACAACACATGAAATATTAGCTTTAAGCTGCATAGAGATGAACAAAAAGGAAAAAATTTCCTTATGAAGTTTGCTGCTAAGTCAAGATTCATTTATAAAATGCGGTCTTAGGAATGATAATTATATATGCAATCCGCTGAACAATTGTGGTCACTTAATCACAGTGGTGAAACTGGATAAGAGAGAAGTCACAACAGAGAAGACAGACAAAACAGGTGTTTCCAGATCAATAGAAAGAATGTGTGAAGTAGCAGCAACAAGCTTCTACCCTCTGGTAATCACAAAAACAGGGTACAGCTTAACAACAAAGGGTTTACAACGACATAACTTATATTTACGAAATAACATCCCAAGAATTCTCAGTCTTTTAGGTTATTATCATAATGAGCTACCATGTCTCACTTGATAAAAATATCAACAAAACCAAAATGCAAAATTATTGTAGAAGAAAGACAGAAGACATCTGCCTCACTGAAGTTCTGGATCATGCGCATGGATCTGGTAGCAATATAAAATCATGACAACGAACAGCAAAGGAGATGAACCAACAAGACTCACCTTTCAGTGATCCACAAAACTGGGGACTCATCCTCAGGATTGTGATTCCACTAGACTCTCAGTCATCTTAGAAAGATGAGGAAGACTAATAAGGTGAAATAGACAGGAGTCGAATGACAGAATGGGCATAGTGGGTACAGCAGGGACTTCTGATTTTGAAAAGCCGAGTCTCAACTTTGTAACCCAGTCTGGCTTCAAACTCACAGTTTTTCAGCCGGAAACCTCACCAGATTATGGAATTACCGATGTTCTGTGCCCCACTAAGCTGGCTTTGGCTTTCAGTGAGGATACAAGGTATTGGAAAGTTTTGAGCCCTGTGATCATTTTCAAAGGTCAGTTTGATGAGGTGAGTGTCACTGAGGGGTCAATTACCAGACAGAAAGTGACTTCATGTAGACTATCCCAATTTACAATTCTGAAATATATTAAAATATTATCTACTTATATATGTATATATAAAATACACATATATAGAAAGTTTTCCTCCATATTAGTTATGTAATTTACATAATCTCTAGAAACTGAAAGTGATTTATGGACCATAAAAATAGTAAAATAAGCTACTAATGTAAAAAAAAAACCTCAGTTTTGAATTCTGTACCTGGCGGCAATACTTTGAAGAATACATGTAAAATGAAAGACAGCTTTTGGAGGAGCCAGGGCTAAGTCTTTACCACTAAGAAATCATCACCCCAAACTCTGAAAATGCTCTTTATAAAGATGACTGACTCTTAGTAAGGAATTAAGAAATGCTGGCTGGGGGGTGTTTCACATACACCAAACTCTGAGTTTGACCTCCAGCACTGCTTGACCCTGGACCCTGGGTGTAATGCTGTACACCTGCCCCATGGCACACGAGGATTAAAAGGGCTAATCCTCGGCTTTAGAACAGGTTCAAGGTCAGCCTGGACTCTCTCTCTAAATTTTTTTTTCAATTAAAAAAATGTTAAAGAAGACTTAAAATGCCAAATAATAACCATATGAGCCAACTACAAGGAGCATCGACTCCAGGACAAAAATAACAGTGATAGTTGGATGATAATTAGATGATAGAGATAACGAAGAGTGTGGAGCTATAAAACCAAGTATTAGCATAGTTTATATTGTTGGTCATGAAGAACCTTGAGGATGGGGTGGGCTGGAGACTTGAAATGTTCTAAAGTCTGTTTTCCAGGCATACTAAAGATGCTGATTTGATTAAACCAGATTAAAATACTAGATGCATGAAAAGGACTGAACACCTGCTGAAAAATACTTAGCTCCAAACCTGATAAGGGTGGTAGAATTGTTTCATGTCCCTGTATCTTTGGAGGTGGCCAGCAAATGTCCTTGGTTAGTGTCAAGGACAGCACCATTTTCTAGGCCTTGGGTATGTGTGCTTTCATTTCTCTCTGCCCTTAACTGTTAGTGTTACAGGACTATCTGAAATTACTGCCTTGACTTCATAATAATCCCCATAGTACATTTCTCCATGATAATCTGGAAATGTGAACTGAAAAAAAAAAAAAAAACTCTGTTCCCCGATAAGCTGCTTCTTGTTGGGTTATTTTATCACAGCAACAGAGCTGAAGCCAGAATAATATGTCTTGGCTCATTCAGAAAATCCTACTTTGAAATTCTATAGTAGTACAGAGGTGCAGAATGGCCCTAATGAGCATGACTGGTGTACAGGCAAGTCATTTCCTCCATTTTTACAGACAAATAGCTCTTATACCCAGCTCAGACCCTCCAGAGATTCTGTATCAAGTGATTTGGGGCCAGATTCTATTTTCTCAATTGAGGAAGAAGAAGAAGGAGAAGAAGAAGCCAAGAGTTGTACTGTATAGCTATAATTTAAAACAGCTCGGCTACTGAGTAACACCCAAACATATTGAGAAGGCCTCCCAGACTCCCTCTGTACAGATGAAAGTGGCAGAATCCTTTCAAATAGAGAGCAAAGATGCCTTGCAGATGAACACACTACCTCTAAATCTGGTATCAGACACTTGGGCAGACTCTCTGCTTTGGTTAACAAAGTCCACTAATGTAGAAGTATAGCCGTAGCTTGGACTGAACCTTTCCAACAAGCAGACGCTGAATGGGAAGGGGGGACTCACACTGAAGCCCCTCCCTCCCTGAAACTCACTTTTCTCTCCGCAGAAAACAAAGTGAGCCCAAGTGGCCCTTCCTCTGGTTGCTTCCCAGGAGGCTGCTTTCTTCTCATCCTTTTACAGCTTTGCAAACATGAAGCTTTGGCACCGGCACACTGCTGGCATCTGCTTTGGAAATATTTCCGTAAGCTGAAGACAGAGAGGAGGACATCTGTTATGAAAGGTAGGCCACAGGTATGGTTTGGTTGCAGCTGTCAGGAATAAATACCAACAGAGTGCACTGGTTTTGACGTGTAGTTTTAATCCTCTGGAGAGAGATGTCCCTTTGGTCTCAGCAAGAGTTGCCTCTCCTGCGTGGGTGAGAGAATGGTGTTTCTTGGCAGGCAGATGGCTCACTGATGGAGAATTAGGGATTCTCCAAGCAGGTTTCTGAGCTGCACTCCTGCACCAAGCCTTTATTCTACTCCTTCCCATATAAGATAAGCCACATTGAACTGTGGACAAATTAGCTGGCTGAAGAGCCAGGTGAGGACAGTAGTTTAACTTAGTTCCGTTACAATTCCCAGGCTTGTTTCAAGATATTTCTGTTGAAAAATACTCCGAGAATGGCCGCTAGCATTTCAGAAGCCAGTTTCTATCAACTGGCATGTCCTTAACGTGAGAGGAGGCAGAAAGATGGATGAGAAGAAAAGCAAGAGTTTTATTTTGTTATTTGATTGGCCTTTGCCAAATACTGCTATTTTATCAGCTTTATTTGTTGGGCGTTGGTCTGGTGCTCTGCACTGAGCTCTGGGCCCCAAGATATAATTTCAGTCTGGATTAGGGTATTCTCACATACACTGATAAATGTTGTGTAAATTTTGCTCCCCAATTATCTCTGGTTTGTTAATAAAGAAGCTGGACAGCCAATTCTGGGCAGCGGAGATAGGTAGGTGGAGCTTCCGCTCCTTGTCTTGGGGTCTCAGTTAGGGACCACAAAAAGAAAGGAGAGAGAAGAAAAAAAGATGAAGAGAGAAGGATGTGGCCTGATGGAACATAAATCTCTCAGACAGGACCAATACGACAAGTAACTTGGGGCACATGTCTGGGAAATAGCCAGACTGGCATAGAGGATAAGTTATAAATATGTATCTGCCCAGGTATTGAGCCTAAAGCTTATTAATAAATTTAATAAGTCTCTGTGTCATTTATTCGGGAACTAGAGTGGGTGATCAGAAAAATCCCCCCAAATATAAATTATCACATCATTTATTGAGATGTATTGATGTACACAATAAAACTGTGCATTTAATATAAAAATTTTAATGTGTTTGACATATGTTTGCACCTGTGATACTGTCGATTCAATCCAAGTAATACATGCAACTTTCATTTTCATAACTGTTCCCTTATGTCTGACCAAGGCGTTAACTTCTTTCACCCCAATATGTCCTCTTAGTTAATTTTGAAGGGTACGAAACTGTGATATTACCTATGGTATCATATGCCCGCTGAGCAGTATGCCCCTCTCTGGCCATCCTCCAGCCCGTGGCAACCAATCTTCAATTCTCTGCTGCTACAAATTTGACGACTTGAGTTTGTCAACAAGTTGTAGCTTGGATATGAAATGTACCCCCAAGCTCGCGTATTGAAAGTGTGGTTGCATAGTGGTGCTGCTGCTGTGAAGAGATTGGATCTCAACGGTGGAAACTGCATCAATGAATGAAGCCATGAATGGATTGATTACATAGGGAATGAACTGTGGGGAGGTGGGATTTGTGCTGGTTTCCTTTCCCGTTGCTGTGGTAGAATACTTTGACCCTGCCTAGGCTAGGCATGCCTGGGTTGACAGGCCGTCAGTGAAATATGAGGAGGTGACGGGTCATGGATGGGCAGACTCCATCTGTGTAAAGAGCGAAGCACAGGATCTAGAATGGAACAGGAGCCCCATCACCATGAGCTTGCCTTGTACCTTTCTTCTCTTTCCTTGCCTTTCTCAACCATCATCTGAATTCTCTCTCTCTCTCTCTCTCTCTCTCTCTCTCTCTTTCTCTCTCCATTTGTTGATTATTTTCAACAAGTTAAGAAATTTCCTGGGAACCAAATTACAAAAGTTTCAGAGCTTGCCAAAAAATTCCAGGAGTCAACTCAGGAATCAAACCCAACCCTGAGCATCTGGAAGGTTGACCTGCAAGTCAAGGCCAAGGCCCTTTGTGAAGCTCATGTAGCAATAACAGGGGGGCATTTCCGTGTGGGAGCCAGCTGTGATAGGTATTTCTGTACCCTTCTCCAGAGCCATAGCTTCCTGAAGATCCCTCTTCTATTAAATGAGGCCCATATCTACTGCCTTAGGACAGCTGCAAAGATTGCATGCCAGAACGTGGGAAAGTACCACCCGTGGCTCCTTGCATCTTCTTAGTGTGACGGACTCTTAATTTACAACAAAGTTTTATAAAGGAAGGCTTTTGTTAAGGAGGCCTGGGGGTGAGAAACAAAAACTTGACCTCTTAGTCATGCTAAGCTCTGGTGGCCCTGTGTTTCCCCCTGGGAGGACACTGCATGCCCCAGGCTTTGTAGTGTGGGGCCCCTTAGCCAGGCCAGCTGCAGGCTCAGAAAGAGAAAACCCCATGGGACCCAGGAGGGAGAGGGAAGAGAATTCAGGTCACCTCCCTGGGTCTTTCGGGCCATAGTCCAAGACTGGCTTCCCAGAAAAATTCACTTATGAAAAAAAACCCTGGTGAGACCTAATGGCCATACAGGGTTTAGTTTAATATAAAAGCATAGAGCATGGATGTGTTGGGGCTTGGGAGTGGGCACTGGTCTCTGAAACCTTTTTATCTCTCTGCTTCCTTAAATCATAAGCCACAAATAAATGGTGTAATAGAATTTCCTAAGGAAATAAGGCCTTTCTAAACATGTGTGAGTGTATGTTTGTATATGCATGTGTGCGTGTGCGTGTGCGTGTGTGTGTGTGTATGTGTGTGAAAACTCACATAGAAAATTAAAAAAAGAAAGAAGATACTAGATCCAGTACCAGCATCCCAGGAAAGGATTGCAAAAGCTATTGATGACATTGGGGAGATAAAAGTTTATTCTATGCTTCATCCCTACTAAGGCACCAATGTTGGTTACCTCTGCTAAGGGGCCCATCCTCCTGTGTCACTGGGTTTTTAGTGATACCAAGAGTTGCTGCAGGCCTGAGAACTCAACATAGCCAGGACTCATCAGGTTCAGGGTGACCCAAGACAGCCTGCAGCCAGGAGGGCAGTGCAGGAGAGGAAGAGGCCTCCTGTTGTTTGGATGAAAGCCATTCCTAGCTCGGCCTCCAGCCAGCCAGACTGGTCCCTCTGAATTGCTCTCCCCACAGTTCTGTGGTGTGCTCTCTCTTCAAGTTAAACCCAGGATCCACCCCACCGTCTGTTCTGGAGTGGTCCGATGCAGCCTGCCCATCACACTCCCATTTTCTTCCTTTTACAGGTCATTTCTTGATGTGCTTGTGTTCATTCCCTTGCACTGAACATAGCTCCATGAGAACCTCATCTTAGCCTGCCTTTCCATGCTCCATGTTTGCTCCTGGAATGGTGGGCGGCCTAGGATAGCAGGATGCCCACCTGCTCACGCTGAAACAGCAGTGCTGGAGGTGGATAGCCTACTTTCTTGCATTATCAGCCTACGAGTCTTGACTTTTAAGGAGAAAAATAGCAGTGACTCAAAAACACAAAGCCACAGAGGGAGGGGGAAAAAAACACCTGGATTTAAAAATGCATGCTTAAAAGCACGACTTGTGTTTTACCTTACTGCCGGGGGGGGGGGGCATAATTAAAGCATTTCACTCTCTCTGTGGCCCTCTGACAGCAAAATTAGCTTGAAGGAGAAAAACATATAATAGAAACTGAAGGCCTGCTTTAAAGTGTTGCTGTCTCACGCAAATTTACACAATCCAGTTTGAATTCGTGAGTGACAAGAAAGTACTCCCCCCTCCCCCCCCGCTACGCCTGAAGGTTGAGCATTGATAAATGTTGGTTTCAAGTGCTTTCCACACACAGAGCCTGATACAGCAGGAGTTTACTGGACACTTCTGCATTGTTGGTGCCCATCCAAGGCGTGGGAATGACAGGAGCATCAGGAAACAAACCTGTTTCTCCCCATGCCAGGAAGTTCTTATCTAGAGGACAGTAGAGACAAGTGTTCATACCATACAGTGTGATGGCTCAGGGTGCGGTTGGCGTGGCGGTATTACATAAGAGTAACATATTGGGGTGCTGGTGGCTTCATGAAGAAAACGGCTATTGAAAACAGGAAGTTGGACATGTCAGCATTCTACTGCTGTGACAAGATCCCCAAGGAAGTCAACTTAGACGAGAAAAATATTTAGTTTAGCTCCCAGTTTCAGTGGTTTTAGTCCAGGGCCAGCTGGTTCTGTTGCCTCGGGTCTGAAATCAGGCTGGGACACAAGGTCAGAAAGGCTTGGTGGTACAAAGTTGTTCCCCCTTAGGGAAGCCAGGAAGTACAGGGAGACAAGCTGAGAATCAGGCCAAGAACGAAATATTTCTGTCAAAGGCTTGTCCTCAGTGACTCACCTCCTGTAAATAGGCCCAACCTTCAGGTTCCACACCTCCACGGAAGGAGGAATCCGCCAATGGAGTAGGTCAGTGTTCTCATGATCCAGTTCCTTCCCCAGAGCTTCGCCTCTGGGAACTGAGTCCACATCCTCTAGAAAGAGGTCTGTACAGCCTCCCCTCTCTCTGTTGCAATAGATAGCTTCCATTTTCAGCGTGATTCATATTCTATTTTGCATGCAGTTCTTAGATTTGGACTCAAGTCCTAACTGAGATGGGTGGGATGGTTTGATTTATGATGGAGCAGAAATAGGCTTTCGGCTAGGTTTTGAGTCAGCAGCATCATGGAGCTCCCAGATAAATGGTGATGGAACCCTCGGTCCATGCCAAGCGATGCTGGGTGAGCGTCAGATGTGAAGGGGATGCTAACAGCACTCGCTCACTAAGAAACTCTCTAGTCCTTGCATGAGAACGGAAGGCTCCGTAAGTTCTACTCCCGTGCAGTTTCTAAAAGCTGGTGTCTTCCTAGATCTTTCTTCCCGTTGTCATCAGTTGGGTTCGAGAGATTTCAGACATACATTTCCTGCTGACACTTTACACATGCTCCTGAGACAGAAGGCAGCAAGAGCACCGTGCCTCCACCAGCAGACGTGATCGGTGGGTTCAGTGAGGACTGTCTCCAGGGCACGCTCCTCAGCTCAGCCCTGGCTGCTTCTGCAGAGCCTCTGGGTTCAGTTCCCAACACCCACGTCAGGGGCTCACAAGAGCCTGCAACTCTAGGTCCAGAGGATCAGAAGCCCCTTTCTTCCCTGCATGGGCACTCCACTCACGTGTACCCCACTTTCCCCACATATACACATGGTTTGAAGGAACCACATACATGTAGCAGCCAGCTTTATTAATGAGAAGGAATTGGTTCTTGTCGGCATAGCTCTTAAATTGACATAATAGTAAGTAACTCACACAGATCTGGCCTGGAGTTTTGATATGCGGTGGCATTCAGGAATGTATTTATATCTAAAAGATGCTGGGACATTAATTATCTTGTCAGCGAGAGTGAATTGCTGTGCTTATTTAGTCAGGAGAAGATGGGCGCAGGGTAAAAAAAAAAAAAGGTAATAAAGAGCTACTTACTTTACCCTCCCTATAGGCGAGCCTACACAACTACCTCCATCCCCAGCAGCACCATGGCCACCACCATTACCACCACCTTCACCAGTACCACTATTCTTACCACCACCGTCACGAGTACCACCATCGCCACCAGCGCTACCACCGTCTTCACCATTACTTCCACCACCGCCACCACAACCATCACCTCCACCAGCACAACCACAAAACCAATATCATCACCACTGACACAACCACCAGCACCACTACCATCATCACCACCACCGGCACCGGCACCACCACCACCATCTGCCATCACTCCCACTACCACCCCTGTGGAGGGGAGGAGAGCCAGCCCTGCCATGGATTTAGAACACGTTTTCAGGCAGATCTCAGGTGGCTACCCAGAGCAACCTGCAGAAGAAGTGCTGTGACCGTCGGCGTTGTACAAGAAGGTTAGGCTTTCCGAAGGTTCAGGCCCCACCCCAAGCAAGGGTCATTCTATCCATCAGGATCCACTCTGAGGCTTCCAGACTTCAAAGGCCTTGCAGTGTGACATTCCATTCCTAGCACGAAGGGGCCACGAGAATTGGGGTGCTCTGCTTTCGCTCACTTCGCTCACGTGAGGTTTCCCAGGCTTCAGTGTGACCTCTGGTGAGGGCTGGTCACTCCCAGCATCCCCAATTCTGCTGACAGACTCATTTTATACACACCCTATGGCCTTTCTTAAAATATAAATCCCTGCACGAAAACGCAGAGCAGATCAAGCTAGACTCTTCATTTTTTGACCTTACGGAATCCCACCAGAAAGAATGGTGACTGACACTGATGTGGCTCAGTGGCCACGTCTCTGCCCTCCGGTTATCTGCTTCTTTGCCCCTTCCTCTCAGAGAAGCCTAATGTGGTTCTCTTGAAGCCTAGCAGTTTCAAGGTTTTCTTCTCAGTCATCCCTTAGGAACACATGTTTACTCTTTGTCCTTTGAGCTGCAATGGCTTCACTGCCTGCCTGCAGCCTTGGGAGCCAGGAGTCGCTCTTGACTTTCCCAATCTTTCAGGCCTCTAGCATTTTTTTTTTCATCCAGCATTTATTGGCATTGAGGTTTACCAGATGTTCCCACGGGGCCTTATTTATTTAGGTTAATGGTTAATGCTGTAGGGCCCTCTCCCTTTTTTCCCACTAGACTCTTGATTCAGGAACAAATTCTTAGCCTTTAGTGCTGCGTTCTCACACAGGCCTGATGGTGTGAGGGAGTGTGTTTTGTAAAACATGGAAGAAAGGGAGAAGGAATAAGGAGGAAAGAGAAGGGGAGAGGAAGAGAAAGGAAGGAGAGGAGAGAGGTGGGGAGGAGGAAGGAAGGGAAGATATTTTTGAACCAGTTTCACTTTATGTGATTTTATATGATGTTATTTACCCACAGCTCACAAACATGCTATAACACAGTGAACCATTCAGAGGATGAAGTTTCTGTAACTTTATTACAGTGTGTTATGAGAGACGATATGTCTGTAATTTTACGACAATGCTGTTCTGGTTGTTCTTTCGCCACTTACTGTACTGTCTGTATGCAACCGATGTATACATCTCCTCTGTAGGTTAGTCCTGACCACAGGCACGTGTGTACAGTACAGGATTCAGTGCTGCCCGGGGCTCCAGGCATCTGTAGAGCATCCTGGGGAAGCATCCTCTACCAATCAGGAGGCTACAACACCTTATTATTGTTGTTACGTGGGGTTGGCTTTGTGCCTCTTTCTTGCTTCTGTGAAGGTTCCTGCTGTAGAAAAAGGATGGCTTGTCTTTTCACACCCCAGGACTTCCTCCTGGAGGAAGGGTTAGTGGCAGTGGTGCCTGCTGGTGTTCAGGGTCCTAGGTCTGCTTGCTCACTTCTTGATGACCCCTCCCCCCTCATGTGGCTTAAACTTTCCCATCCTTAGTTCTGGGAAAGACAGAGAAAGTGAAGGTACCTTTGTCCTGAGAGTTTAATGAGGAGTAAAGAAGTAAATGCCTCCAGTAGTAGGGCCCACTTGGCGGCTCCTGGAGAGAATTCTGATTAATTGTATTGTTGGTAGCAGTCAGTGAGCAGGGAGGTGGAGCTTAGGGACTTGTCTCCAGGGAAACAGCCCATCGGTTGCATAAACACTATGTCTCCTAATTCACGCTTGACAGTGTGTTAAGTGTTGGGGGAAAGGCCTATTCAAGACAGAAAGGACACCAAATTGACCCTTGTCCTTCTTATCCCTGGGGACATCTAAGACCCTAGTGGGCACCTGCACTTCCCAGGTATCCAATCCTATAAAGAGTATAAAGGGATCAACAGTGGCTGACAGGAAAACAGAACGGTAACACTTTAAGAAACATTCTGTGGATGGGGCCTCTCACTCTGGAAACAAATAGAGACAAATAATTCACACGAGCTATGTGTAAGTGAAGCCAGCAAGTAAAAACACACAAAGAGGACCACTGTACTCCTGAATACTACACTGGAGGTCACTGGTGCAAAAGGCCTGAAATGGAACTAAGGTACGGAGCATAGGGAGTCTATCTGATTCAGGAGTGGTGAGGGAAGGATGTTTGCACATCAGAGCTAGGAACGCTCAGCTTCCTGCTCTAAGGCTCCCACATGCTGCCTAGGCCTGGCACCTTCTCCCTTTCCTTTTGTTCCAGTGACTCTAAGCTTCAAAGATGAGGAGCTGTGAGCAAGACAGACAAGACCCCCAAGCTGCCCCGAGAAACTTTCCCAGCCATCCAAGCAGCATCACATGTGGCAGAGCGAATCTTCTAAGAAGATTCGAAGGCCAGTGGAATCTTCTAGAAGCTCCAGTGAGTGTCTCCTAGGAGACACTTGGGTTGGAGGAATTATTACCTGCATGAGTGAGGGTTCAAGGCTATCCGCGTCGGGACCTGGGCGTTAGAACGTCATCATTTGCGCTCACAGGGCACTGGTAGTGGGGCCACTGGGCTATCCGAATCAATGAGCCTTCTGGAATTCTTTTTCTGTCAACATGCAGCTGCAATTTTGTTTCTTTCCGGTCTGAACGCTGTAGAGAGACAAACTATAAACCAGTATCTAGGCTCCTTCCTCAGTAAAACAAAACAAAGCCAAACAAAAAACTCTGAAGTGCGCAACAGCTGATAACACCCCTCCCCCTTCCTCTCTCCTCTTGGGATATGAAAGGGAATTTATCTCTGTATTCTTTCAAGGTTAGCATGCATTTTCTGGTGGTGACCTAAATTTTTGTTACTTCGGATCTCTTGAGGAAGACTCATTTTAAATTCTGTGCAGTCTCTGGCACTGCAGGACCTCTTCGGTATTTCTGGGTCTTTATGTGAACAGGATATCAAATTCCTGATTTCATTAAATCATTTAAGGATTGGAAATGGTTGCCTTGTGAGCACTAGGAAAGATCTGGCTTTCTTTAAGATGACAAGACAGAAAATGCTACGAACCAGAAGTTATTCATATATTCTTTCTGGCTTCTGTTTTCTTCCGTTCTTGAACCTCACCAGAGATTCTTGCCAAGAATGCATTTTGTTAAGAGTCAGGCTGTTAAGCTTGGAGGGTTGATGCCGCGTTGTATGTGGAATGGGGTTCTGTTTGTGTCAATCTTACTTACGTGTGTTTATATAGACTGCATAGTTACCATAGATAATAATGTCATCTGTGGCTATTTATTTCAGGAAGGTTTGCTCATTACTTTAGATTTTTAAAAACGTATGTGTAGGTACATGTGCCTCCTAGTATTCATGTGTACCGTGTGTGCACAGTCACATATGGAGGGCCAGAAGGAGGCTCCCCTGGAACTGTAGTTACAGCTGTGAGTCACTTGGTGTGGGCACTGAGAACCAAAATCCCCCGCAGCAAGTTCTCTTGGCTTGAGCCACCTCTCTGACCCCCGGTGTTGCATTTTTTTTAAAACTATCTATTGAAATATACCAAAGAAAATAAAATATACATTGTGTTATATAAAATCATATGTATATCATAAAACAATAGATATAATACTTTACTACATTTAGTATATATGTACATATATATAAGTTTACTGTATAGCACATTTTAACTTATATTAACATATAACTTTAATCTTGATATACTACTGAATGTGTATACAATCTTTACGTGTAATACTTAATAATTCAATAAAACAGTAGGGCTCCTTCCTGGAAAAAAAATGTAAACTGCTAGGCAGATACTAAGAATGAATTAATGGGTAATTTTTCATTTGCTTTTCAGGTCCTGGGTAGTTTATGTGTGTGTCTATATGAAAAAAGACGAAGCTATGGATAAGTTTAAGAAAACAATGTAAGTTTTTTAGAAGTTCACTGCACTGTCCATTGCACCTCTGGGCCACCTGATGTAAGTTTTTAAAAAGAACCATTTTGCTGGGTGGTGGTGGTACACACCTTTAATCCCAGCACTAGGAAAGTACAGACAAGAGGATCTCTGAGTTCAAAGCCAGCCTGGTCAACATAGCTGGTTCTAAGTCAGTCAAGGCCTCACAAAGAAACCTTGTCTTGAAAACACTAACTAACCAACTAACTAACTAAAAGCATTTGTTATGTATTTTTGTTTATTGATTATTAATATCATTATTATGTGTGTATACTCGAAGTGGTGGCTTACATGCTGGGGTCAGAGGAGAACTTTTAAATAAATGTGCATTTCTAGAATGTTCTTTGGTCAGATAGAAAATACCATTTATACTTTATGGCCTGCAGGGAGAGCAGAGAGGACATTTCATTGTTGTCACACACCTATGACCCCACCACCCCTGTTCGTCCGTGCTGCCAAGTGTTTGTGTGACCTTTTAGGTCTCACAAACGAAGCTGGCAGGAGTTGTACAAGTTCCCTTTGCTGCTGCTGTCCTATGATTCCAAAATGATTCAGAAATGTTAGCCGTAGGACTCCTTCCCAGAGGCTGCTCTGCTGGCTTTTTTCCTGTTACTTTCTGGGTCTCTCCCTTTTGCTCCGTGCATTTAACAGCAGGGAAATGCACTGTGGAAAGCCCAAAATAGCAGCAGCCAAGAAGCCAACAGGAGACCACACGGCTCCACAGGGCCTGGCCAGTGCCAAATACTTGTCAACAAGTCCCTAGCAGGACATGGGAAGAGACCTGTGCTCAAGTCTGCTATGGACGGCCCTGTGCTCCAACAGGGCACCTGGGGTTCTTAGGGACCCCTGGAAACCCATCACACCTGCTGGGGACTGCAGCCCAGTAGCCAGCATGGTCTAGCTGGCCCAAGGAGGCTTCCAGATCCTGCTTCCCAGGGCCCTCCTGTTCCCATGGCAACTCTGACGGCTCCTTGAATGTACTCAGACACTGGATAATGTGTGATCAGTTGTATGCCTGCACCTGGCCGGTATCCCAAATCCACAAGGAACACACACCTGGCATGTCC